>NC_052018.1:11187149-11496414 GCF_015832195.1 Motacilla alba alba
GACTCAACTCTGGAAATGTATTTTAAAAACTTGCACATACAAAAATGAAGATTGTTCTGATATATGCACTTCAAGCTCTAATCTCGATTTGAAAGGCCATTTGGACCTCAGTTATATTTCTACCTATAATAAACAAATTTCAGAGAGAACATTTTGGCTGGAAATATCAAAGTGACATGGAAAAACAATAGGTAACAAGTTCTCTCTGGTTTACCGAGTAACTCTGTGAAGTTCTTGGAAAGTTCTGCCCTTTTGAACCTGAAACTTGATTTTGGCAAGGCAAGGATTGGCACCTTGGAACATCTTCTAATTCTTAAAATAGACTGAGATAGGTGCAGCCTTGCCTACTTGCAAATAAAGTGCAGCGTTCTACTCAACAAGAAAATGGGGTTTGATTTAAAGTAATTTTTTCTTCCCCTTTTTGGGAATCCTTTAAGTCATCTTTCCAAACAGAAAGATCTTTCTTTCATGCACACAATTCTGTTCTCTCAGGGACACCCTTATTTTTTATTCCCTTCCAAATACTCAGTGGTTTTTATCTCCTTGAATTCTCAAGCTCCTTGCTTTCTGCTTCACCTTGCCCTAAGTAGTCCCTCCCTCTGTGTGAAGTTCAGTCAGAAATCAGTTGACTCCAAGTGATCTGTCCACTCTTCAGCCAGACAAGCACCTGAGCTCTCTCTGAGCCCCCGCTGTGTGGCCAGTGCAGCACTGAATCAGAGAGAGAGCCTGAGTCCAGGGAAAGGCACGGGGGTGTCAGGTCATCACTGTGCCTCAGCTCATAATCAGGCCTTGCTCTCCAGGCACAGCCACCAACTGTAGAAACTTGTGGTCCTTGTGCTTTGTCTGTGTCAGATAATCTTCCAGGTCTTCATCACAGCACCCTGTAAGACAGCATGGCACACACCCTATGCCACAAGACACGTGGCATATGTCCTCATCCCCCTGCAGACTAACTCTAAAAATCGCACACTGAAATAGCCCAAAAGCTTCCAGCTTGTTCTTCTACTTCTTATGTGAACTCTGAGGTCTTTCCTACTTGGGCCTATTTTTGAAATAACATCTACAGAAACTGTCTCACTGTTCACAGATAGTCAGGAAACTGTTTCTAGACTGTGGCTTATGCATTAAGGCAAGGGCTAGACAAAAGCACAGAGGAACCCAGTGCCTCCTTTTCCAGTCTTTGGATGCCCTCTGTGTCTTTGTCTTGCTGGAAGATGAAGCAGCAAGGCCTGTCTAGTGCTGCCAGGATGAGATTATTCTATGCCTCAAGTTAAACACGTAAGCGTTTGGAGGATGGAGGTCATCATTCCTAAAGCTTTAATAAACTTTACAGTAGAAATAAGTTTCCTTTAACCCCATTTATTTAAACAATCCATATTGTTTTATGTGGAGGAAACTATCCAATGCAAATACAGCTAAATATTTTAATGGTTTACACATTCATTTTAGAAAGTTTTCTTTTAATTTGTTAACTTTTGTTCCTTTGAACCAGCTCAACCTACTTATTTAATCCCTTGAGCTTTCAAGGGACAGCTTGCAGAAAGTTATATACACAAATATAACAAACATTTCAAATAAAGCACAATGCATAAAGCAGAGAAAGGGAAAAATTTGACAACAGCTGCTAGATTTAACACTAATAGTTTTGAAAGATTTTGGCTTAAAGGTTAAGAGTATCTTATGACAATAAGCAGACTTTGTATATAATGTCAACAGCCCTGTTGCAACATGTCCAGTTTTAATTTATTCTTGTTCGCTTGCATAAGACAAATAATATAATTATGTATGTCTGGTTCATGACATTCAAGTTGGAAAAAAATCAAATAAATCATGAATTTTTTTTAAGAATAGCAACTTCTGAAGCCTTTGGCCTACGTCCCTTATTAACATTAGAGACATTTTTGTCTGAAAGTGATAACCTGAAAGCTTGCAAGTATTTATTTATTTTTATCAGATTTCATCCTTTTTGAGTCTTTTTGCTTCTGAATATGCTAGTGGTATCTAGTATCCTCCTTAGACTTCTCTTTTTATGTCCAAAGAACATTTCAAATTATGCCAATTGCCTGATTGGCAAGAAGTTAAGGGTCTAAGGGCTGCACTTTTCAAACTTTGAGGCTCACTTTAGACTAGCTAAGCATGCTGAATATTTGGAGATAATTTTATTCTCTGCTTATATTGTTCTTATAGTGGAAAAATAATACAAGGGCTATTAAAACTATTTTTCAGCAACATATATACAACATTTCAGTGTGTTTGTTAAGATTAGTCATCAGTAAAACTTTTTATTTGCATATATGTATTAAAAAAGGGGTAAAGTACCCTTTTTTAGTCCTCTTAGTCCTCTTTTTTAGTACTTATCTGATAAAGAGCAGTTCATATTAATCTGCTCTGTGAAGCGTTTTACATGAGAGGTAAAATTTATATCACATGATTTTCGATGTGATGATTTAGATGTGCAACACAGATGATTAGTATCAACTAATTTTAATCTTCTATTAAGCTTAAATTGTGGTCAATTAGGCACTTCTAGAGGATGATACACACATCTGTCTGAGGGAAAGCTGTCAGAGCCTGTATCTTTTGACTCTGAAGGAAATCCAGTGGGTGGTTTACTTTACCTGTATAACTTCCAGGACGATTTAGGTAGATGAAATGAAACCCACTCAAGGTGGAGATTTGTACTTTTACTACACATTACCATATCTACTTTGAATAAAAACAGCAATGCATTTTAATAATTTCAAGTATGCCTTTCTGACCTTAACATGGTGAACTAGTGCTTAGAATTTTTTATCTGCATTTGTTTTACACAAAGGAACTACTCTGGCTTCAGTTGAAAATTTTCTGAACTAAAGGAGATTAAATGAAATCAAAATCTCAATAAGGGAAAAATGAGACAGTACAAAGATGGATGGCAAAAACAACATCTAGTATAGAATGCATAGGCTTAGCATGAAATGTGCATGGAGAGCTTGGAAAGTACACTTGTGACATGTATCTGTGTAATGGTTCCAAAGCATTTTCTTTTGGATGATATTAAGATTTTATAAAACAAACATATGCTCATGCTAATACTGTTTTGAAGTAAACGTATTAATGCAAAAATGTCCAAACAAATGAGCCAGATTTCCTCAGGGTTTGACTCCTACAGCAGCAAAAGAAGTAGTCCAAACTGATTGAAGCACTTTCCATGGGAGTATTTTTACCGTGCCAAAATGAAAGCAGGAGCATTGTGGCAATGCAGAGCCTCCACAGCAAAGCTATTGCTGCATCCTGGACAGGGAAGAGTCCAAGTGTCCTTCCTGAGCATAAGATGCAAGAGAATCAGGGTAGGTTTGCTTCACAGAAGGGAATTAGAAATTTCATGGCAGAGACCATGAAAGCCTTCTAATTTATGAGAAGAGAGCAAGAGAAAGGCTGATGCATGCCTTTAGCAGGCAGACCTATGCCTTTGCAGACACATCAGTGCACTACCACTGCATAGAATCAAAAGAAATTGGCCTCAGTACAAGGGGTAAGGCAGGATCTCCCCATCATGTTTACCAGCACAGACACAGGAGCTACAGGTTATCCAAACCCCAGGGACCTCCACTCTGTCAGGTAAACCCAGCCCCATCTTTATTCTCAAAAATTGAAGGACCTGTGACCAGACCCCGGGTGATAGCATTTTGTTTCTTGGCATTTCACAACACTTATGCAAATGCCGTTCTGTGGAGAAATATGTTTTCAATAAATAGACTTGTTTCTTGGTTTGCTATCAGTTCAATCCTCCCACCAGCTCCAAATCTGCCATTAGGAAAAATGCCGGTAAACCTGGACTGGTCAACCCAGGCAGGCAGGGTACCAACCCCTGGAGATGATCCTGTGATGATTGGAAGATTTAGCCAGACTTTTGCAGGCAGAGGTCTGAATCAAGCACTTATTAACCAGATGATCTTGTTACTCCTATAAAGAGCCTTGGATAAAATTGTACATTTAAAACACTTTATCTGCTATACATGCCAGACTTGGATTTACTGGAGCAGAGAGAGAAGAAATAGAAAAGGAAATGCTGAGGGAACTCTAGCCGCTCCCATTACTACTCATTATTTCAGCACATAAGATTGCAGTCCTTGCTGCAAACCCAAGTTCATCGTCTCTCCTTCCATATTGGGCCTTTGTTCCCAGCCCAAACAAGACCAATACTATCCAAAAAAGTGTGCACATATATACTGGGAGTTCATGGTTTGTGTATGTGTATAAATGTATATACACACATATATAAATACATATTCCTACATCTGCATTATCTTTCCTAATAATTTGCATTTATTAATATTTTTTCAGCCTTTTCTTGGGTAAAATATTAAATTACATTTCTTTTGTTTTCTTACTTTCTTTATAGGGGTCAGACTGCATTGCTGAATTGCTTTAAATCCTGAGTCAGGAACATGTCACAAAGTTATAAAACAGTACTGTTGATGGAGCGGCCTAGCACTGATAGGAGAGCTATTGATTGCAGATCTACTTTCAGATTGGATTTGTGCTCTGCAGTCCTTTTACCTGGTCATAAAATATAAGTGGGGTTTACAAAAAAAAGCAGTCCACTTAGGAAGTCTCTTAACAGGTTTTTTGAGCTTAAATGTACATTCCTTTAAGTACCTGTTAATTACTTTACTGTGATGATGCGCACCTGTACAATGTCAGACTGCCCACAGAGCCCATTGTTAATCTGCCCATCAGCCATTTACTGCTCATGATTCACAGTCAAAGGGTCTAGGATTATTGTCTACTGGGAATTATGTTTTAGTAGTACAACAGTGTGCTGGAGATGTCTTAATGGCTGCTCAAGTGAGATTGTTATAAAGCCTGCATTGTTGTTCTAGCCAGCACAGAGCCCAATTGCTTTTTAAGTTATGGCATCAGCAAGCTCCAGGTCATCTGCACTTAAATCACATGCACGTATCTGAAACGTTGATGTGGTAACTGGTAGCAGTGTATACAATGCTTTTAACCTCCAATTTGGGGGGTGCTTGGGATCATGTTATATGAAGTGTGCATGTATGCTTCAACCTTCAGCAAGCTTTGCTGATTTTAAATGTCATCGTAAATTTTGGCTTGAACAGCTCACCTCAGCTCATGCGCAGCTTTCCCCTTGATAAGCTAGAGAATAAAGAGCCTCAGGGCTTTGCATTAAAACACATGGCCCTGCTATGAGTTTGCTAGAAAATTGTTTAGATGAGTAGAGATGGAGGGTACAGACACCATGTGCTGGTTTTGCAATACCACACCACTTCTTTAACTTCTACTTTTATCAGCTACCCCTGCCCTGCTGCACACGTGCACATACACACAGACAGATAAATAAACATATAGTCATGTATGCATGCTGTACTGCAGGGAAATACCATAGGGAGACTGTACAAACTCATGTTTCTGACATGTTCTGCTGATTCCTTCCCTCCACCACCACCCTGCAAGAGCTTGAGCTAATTGGCTGAGTTCTCCTGGGAAGAGCTGGGGCAAAGAGGTACTTGTCTTAAAATTCACTGCCAATATGTCTGTGGCACTTAGATGAAGCCTTGACCAGCATTTCTTTCCAAAATCACAATCAGCAGATCAAACTATCTTGATTCCCCTTTTTTTTTTTTTTTTTTGATGGTGTGCAGATATTGACGTGAACTCAACTAGATCTAAAAAGTAACTAGAGAATTTCTAATGGGTTTGAAGTCTGTAAAGATTCCTAGCTGCAGTTGTAACTTGAGCTGATTGGAAATATTGGATATTTCCCACAGAAAAATCAAAACAACCTTCCCAAAACATAGCAGAAATGAGAACATAAACACCACCCCCTTGCCTCAAATTTCCACTGAAAAGATGAAGAATGCAAAAACCTTTGCCTAATCATTCCATTTCTCTTCTCATAAACAACAACAAAAAATCAATTTATCTCTAGATTCCTTTCTAATCAAAAACTCCTATAAGTAACTCCTCCCCTCAGTTTTCTGCTCTAAGAAAATTTGAAGGAAAATGTTTTAACTGAACCCGTTGAAATGTCAAGAGCTTTACTGGAGAAAATTTTGCATACTTCAAGGCATCTGATCTAACCTATAGTATTATATAAATAGGACTCATCCACATTAAATGGATTTGTATTCTAAAAGCATTGATGCAAATATTGCCTCCTTGACATCACTGAAACTTCCACTTCTTGGCTTTCCCTTTTATCAAAAACACAGAACTGGAATTTTTAACAGATTGTATTTTCACTGCTTTGAAATTTTTACCGAGAATGAGCTCAACACATTGACTTGGGCAGGGGGAGAGGTGGTGCAGGGAAACAAGGAGGGAAGGCAGGAACAAGAGATTTTCATAAGTGCTTAATTCAGATTTTTTTCCCCCTGCCTTAAAAATAAAAATTTTAGCTTAGTATTCAATGGGATCATAATAAAAGCAATTCTGAGCACTTTGGAAAAAAATCACACTCCCCAATGTTATTAATATGAGTCATAATTAGAGATGGAACATTTGATCCAAATCCCAATTAACTTCAGGGGAAATTTGGATCCAAACTTTATGGCTTGAATTTATTTGCATGCTGAGCCAAGACAGAACTCCTGACCCAGTACTGTCCAATCTCTCCCGCACTAACAAATCCTTTGGGGAATTAAAGATGCATATCTGGTTCAAGATCTGACATTTGTGGTTTGGAGCTTTGACAGTATATTTTATACATAAAGGACACTTTCCACCTCAGAATTCCATTTTTGCTTTAAAATATGCAACTGTATAGGAGGCTGATTTTTAAGAAGAATCATTGGAGAAAAGTGATCTGCTTCCTTCACCATGTTTGTAAGGAAAATGAAAATATTTACAGATTACCAAAGTTCTCACAACTTTTTTTGTCTTTCAAGTTAGAAAATTCTCCCTGGAGTACTAGGTGCATTTTCCATGACCCTGAGGATTTGTCTCTTTCTTTTTCATGTGGAATCAACTGGTTTGGTTTGATTATTCATTAGGCAAGTCACTTCCCAGCCAGAAGACATGTGAGTAAATAAGGTTTTAGCATCACAGACAGACCTGGGAAATGTACCTGCTAATCCAAGACTTTGTAAGACCATTTGCTGCTTCCTGTTGGTGGCATTTGACAGTGAGGAGTCCAAGGAGGTTCAGAAGGAGGCTCAGGTGGTTGTCCATTGAAAGTTTTATTCTAAGATCAATAAAATGAACTTTAACACTGCAAGGACTCTGGAGTGCATTAGAAAACATTTTTCCCCCATGGAAATATAAACAAAACAAACAAAAATTGACATTAAACATAATTGAATGTTACCCAATTTTATGTAGCTTTAAGTCACATAGACTATGATCTAATACATTTTTTCTCTCACGATATCTAACAATCTTGATCAAAATTACTGCAAAATATTGTCTTTGGGAAGACAATCATTAATTATTTATGAGAAATATGATGAAAGAGTTTACACTGTTTGCTTAAATTATGAACTCTGTGGAGAGTTATGTAAATTTTTTTATTTCCCCCCTACAGTCATCAAACGATTCATTATTTGCAGAGTATATACAAATATTGAAGAGGCAGCAGCACCTACAGGGTAAAGCATTTGCCTCCTGAAGAATTTCTTCTTTTCTTAGCCGAGATGTGTAACTTAGGGTGAGTCAAGTCTCACTCTGCATGCCTCAGGTTCCTGTGCTGTAACTTGTCATGTCTTTTTTATGAAGATTTTGTGCTCTGTGGATGGGAAGTTCAACATAGGAGTTTTGCTTTCAAGTTTGTGAAAGCAGGCTCAGAGCCTAAGTAGGACAGAATATGAAAGTGATGGTAGGGCCTGCCTTTGGTACAAGCAGAGGAAACCCTTGAGTTTTTATCTACAACAGGACAACAGGCTGGAACAGCAGTAATATTCCAAGGGACTGGTCTGACAATAATGGCATTACTAAAGAAACTCAAAGGAGGGTCAGTATTTAGGAGAGTGCGTGGCATATGCTTTTGATCCATAATTAAATAATTGAATATTGCACTGTTATATTGCACTGGGGTAAACATCCTCTGGCTGTGCTGCAGGGCCAGGAGATAATTCAGGCAGAGCAACAGAGGCACACAAGGGTGTGCTGGAGCAGTCCTGAGAAATCCAGCCTGGAACCATTTCAGCACGCAAGCAATTACCCTGGGTATGCCTTTACTGACTGATGTGAGCATACCCTCAGCTGCCTGCAGCCAGATTTCCACCACTAACATTTAAGGACCTAAAAATTCATACCTGTCTTCCATTTTTTCCAAAGATTGGCAAAGAATTTTAAATAAGTGTCCAGCACTTCTTACTTTCACAGCATATCTACCTCCAAGGACTATGGGCAGCAGGCCTCTTTATTATAAGCCTATCTATGTTACAATGCAAGGAAGCAATCAGAGCAGGTTTAGTTAGCATCCCTCCGAGTCTCTACACAGCTCTCAGGCTGTACTTTGTTTACTACATAAGAACAGGACTAATTCACTGGTGTTAAAAAGATTTCCTACGGATTTTAGCTTAATTTGGGATTCTGGGCAGATAGCAAAGTAAATACTTGCTATAATTGCAACATATTGATTTATTGGATTTGGGAAAACAATAGGGTGTTGCAGTAGTAACAGAGCTGTTCATGACTGTGTGCATAGATTTATATATATATGTAGGTATAGATATATGAATGCATATATATAAAAGTAAGTGAAATATTCCACATTGACAACTTTGTGGCAGAAAATATTGGCCCCATGCATAGTACAGTATTTTTCCTTTTCTTTTTTTCACAAAATGTATTTTTTCATGGGTGATAGAATTTTTTGCATCATGAATATTTTATACCAGACTTTAGCCAAAGCCATGATATACCCAGAAATTAACTTAGGGAAATCTGGTTCTCATTACCCTCTGATGTTCACTGATTCATTTTCTTTCTCAAACAAAGAATTTTAGCCCCTAAACTTGGTATCTACTTAGCTTATTTCCAAACCTTCTGGGAGGTGTGTGTGTGTGGGAATTTATTTCTTGGAAAAGTATGGAGCGGAATAACTCTTTTTTCATGCTATTCAACTAACTTCTATTATTTACTTCACCATAAATCAAAACATAATCCATCTATGTAAGTAGAATTTGGGCGCACTTTTCTACTCAATATTTGCACTTGTATTTAAAAGTCTTAATGGCCTGATGAGAAGAAAAAAAGGAGAACTATAATCTGAATAATAATAATCTGAAATAGAATTTTGTGTATTCTTTAGACATCTACGATGTAAACTACAGATCCCTCTCTTTTCTCCTCCCCTTTCAATCCCAACCCAACATCTGAGTAACTCTGAAAACATCTGAACTCCTCATCAGTTGCACCACATTTGGACCTGGATGCTTTCTAGGCACCTGCAGTTCTGCACTGTGTGCATGCCCAGATCTACCCAGGCCTTAATGGGATCCAGGAACTCTGCTGAATGGTGCCAAATTTCCCTAAGGGTCTTAATCCTATAAACATGACTAAAGCCCAGCTCATATGTTGTAGTAGGACCAGGCCTCTCACAAGCCGGAATCTTTTCTCTTAGTTTTTAAAATAGCTTTCAGGAGAAGAAAGTGGTGTTCATTGGCTTTTGCAAAATGGTCAGCTTAGTAACAGATTTACCTGTGAGGTATTAAAACCTGAGTTCAAAATCTCCACAGCTTGAACTTAATCTAAAGAGTTCTTTATCCAGCACTTAATAGTGCATTATAAAATACAAACCTGCTTACTGCTTCATTGGAAGCTGTGCTTTTGTACCAGAAAGACAGAAACTGAGGTCCCTAGATTATTTATGCATTTGACATACATTTTGGTCATGGTAACATGATTAAAAGTACAATCAAAGATTCAGAAGTCATATGTTCTCTTGTAAATCCCTTACAGTCTCTATTTGTTGCATGAATAATATGAGCTCAGAAATAGGAGAAAATCAGTAAACTACTGTGTATTCAATGGTAATAAAAAAATCTGCTTTCCCATAGTCCATAAAGAGAGACTCAAACCTTGATTTCCAAATTTCTACCAATTTGCCTTTCTGTGGGTGAGACACCTTTGCTTTTTCCTTCTGATCTTTGAAAAAAGATAAGTGGGCCACATAAGTGGCCACAGAAAGCAGTCATGGGGAGAAGCACAAAATTCAAAAATTGTGATTTAGGTATAAAGAGAAGAAGAGGAGGCTTGGTTCCATGACTCAAGAAACAACCCACTGAAGATTACAGGTGAAGCAGGAGGTGCAGTTCCCATACAGTGACTTATTGGGTTCACTGCAGTAACTCAGTGCAGTACAGGGCTGCCCTTTGAAATGCTGACCATGCACAGCTTCTCTCAACTTCCTTAAAAAAAAAAAAAAAAAAGGCAGCCATAAAATGGCAGGATCTGTTTTTCTTTAGGTCCAGCATTTCTTGAGCTATTTAAATTATATGAAGGGTTTTAAAATAAATAAACTTAAAATAATCCTTTGAATTGGAATTTTGCAGGATTCTAACTTCTAACTCAGATGACAAGTAGTAATACTGAGGACTCTTACCTCATGGCTGTGATTTTAAATCAAATAGAGAACTACGCTGACAGGAACTAACATTTGTTATGAATTCAGTAGCTTGTGTGAAACTAGACAGCTGTGCCAGGCAACAATGCCCTTGATTCCAGTAGTTAACAGCAATTAACTGTGTCAGTGTTGTGTTTCTGCTTACAAACATGACTACACATTTCATCAGCTGCCCATTAATGTTTTAGCTTTACATCCAGTCCTGGATAAACAGGTAGAAGAAAACATTAAAGGAGGCCCATGAGCTCCTCTGTCTACAGATGACTGGCAAAAAGAAACTGATTTGATCTTAGGTCTATGCCTACCTCCACCAGCAGACATCTCACACTGCTGCTCTCTCCAGCCTTCTGGTTTGTATTGTACAGTCAATCTTCTCAGCACATTGCATTATGAACATCACCAGTATTAAAGGGATTTTATTACAGGTTTTGAAAATAATGTTATTCTCTGGACAACATATTCCATGAAATTCACCTGAGAATATAGATAAGACAATGCCTTAGGTTACTAATTTTTAAATAATTAAATTTCCTAACTTCCAATCAACTGGGGTCTCCTGGTTAGCCAGGACTGCTGATAAAAGGTTGGAAAACAGGTCAGTGAGCCCTTGTCTCAGTTCCCTCAGTACCCTTGGCTGGATCCCATCTGGCCCCATACTCTTGTGTGTGTCAAAATTCTATACCAGGTCTCTGACAATTTCTCCTTGCATTATGGGAGCTTCATTCTGCTCTCCATCCTCTCTTCCAGTTCAGGGGGCCGGGTGCATAGATTACAACTGGTCTTACTGTTAGAGACTGCCTGAGGTCTATTTTGAATAGAAAATGGCCATAAGAGGTGCTTACAGTTTTTTATTGATGCAGCTGGTCAAAGCATGTGAAAGCATCCAGACTGCTACTCAATGCTTTTCACAGCTGATTCATCCAGGATATACCTGTGAGCTGGGAGACTCACAACTCTCAGATGGTTTAGTTGTGTCACTCTCTCCTGTATTATATCCCCACCAAACCAATATAACTTCCTCATAGTTCAGCTAATCAGGGAAATTTAGCAGATATCTGCCTTGTCTGTAACAGAAAACTTTATGGGATTAACATATTTGTTCTTTTACTGTATGGGCTAAAAACGGTGTGTCACTGCGAGGCGTCTCTCATGTGAGGCATTTAAAATGCATTTAGTCTTACTGAAAATATCCTGAGTTTGAAGCTTCTTTTCATTTGTAAATTTTAAAAAACTGTTAAAAATTGAAATATTTGTCATTAACTGTTTACACATTTTTGCAAAAACGCTTCATACAAACCTGAAGAATTCTCTGAAACCAGCAGACACTGCTTAAAAAAACTCTCAAAAAACTAATTAGTTTTGTTCTAAAAGTTGCTGTCAAACTTATCTTTGAAATTAAATTGAAAAAATAATAGAAATAAAGGAATACCTACTTTCCTCCTTACAAATTAAAAAATTTACTCTGTTGATTGAGCAAATAAATAGCAAACTCACTTTTTTCTATAGCATGATATCTACCTTATACCATGCTAGCTTGTTTTTTAAATGCCTTGTGTCACTTATGTTTTTGAATTCCTGAAAAGAAATTTTACCAGTAATACTAAAACCTCACTGTTCTAGTGTTACACTTGTAGGCTGTCTGCCAATCTTTTAAGATCCACTGGATGCATAATACAATGAACATTAGAGATTATTAAAAATAAACTCACATCTTGTTACTTAAACATTTTATCTCTCTTTACTTAAGAAGTGATCGCTACAGCATATATTTTTGTGATAAAAAAAACATAGGCAAGAACAACAGAACTAGATTAAATTTTTGTGTTAGAAATCCATTAAAAAGACTCTTTATCTGTTTGTGCCCTTGAGCCTCATGAGTACAGTTGGCAAGAACAGAAATTCACTTATGGACTTAAAAAGTGATATAGTACATTTTTTACCCTTTTAAATCTTTTAATGTGTCCCCAGTATCTCATGTAATTTAGGGAGGAACATCAGAAAGTTTGGATGCTTTTCTGAACCTTGTTCAAAGAATTTCAAATCCTTTGTGCTATAAAAATAGGATGGAAATTCTATAAGAAAAGCACTTCTTTCAGATTTTCATACAGTTTACATGGAATTTGTATTAGTCTCTACAGAAATAAAAGAGCATTGGAAAACTGCAGAGGTTAATAATATCTTTCCAATTTCAGTAATGTGAAGATCTGCATTTCAGCTGATTCTTAAGCAGCAGGAACTGTTCCTTTTGGGGACAATGGTAAGGCCTGGTGAACAGGCTTAACTAATTTATTTCATTTCACTGGGATGTACTTTAGGGATTAATAAGGAACAGCAATTGATGCCTTGCCACATTCTCTCTGGCCTGTGATTTCTTTTGCTCTTCTTAGCTGTTTCACAGCCTTTCTCAAGCCCAGAAAACAATCATAAATCATACTAAATATTTATATAGCTTTTTGACATTTTTCATGCGTGAGTGAAAAAGATGATGGGTAAGTTGGTCATAAAAATTCCAAGGAAAAAAGATTTTATGGAAATCTGCCTGTTTGTCAAAATACAAATGCTTTACAGAGTCTGTTTGATTCTGTTATGTTAGGGTAGATGTAAAGAGGATCTATCATGCTTGCAAATACACTGTCCTGAGGGAATGAACATAGTGTTCAGAATACATCCCACAAAAGAGCTTAAAAATCCATCCGTGGAAATGCTCCAGATTTTTACTAATGGAATACAAAGCAGGATTTGGTGTCAGATTTCTGCTTCAAAAATGCAGAAATCTAAAACATAACTAGGAGTACATGAAGGTAAGTAACCACAGTAATAAGGATAGTTAGTGAATGAATGTATAGGGCAAGATTTACCCTAACCCAAATAATCAGAACAGTTACCAAGGCTCCAGAACCTAACAAGAGTGCTTCTTTTCTCCAAAGAGTGGCTTTTGAGATACGCATGAACAATGGTCAAAGTAGAACAAGGTAGCTAAACCTAGCTAGTTGGGAAGGTTGGGCACCCCATTTGTCTGAGGTCTCCCTAACCGAAGTAATATTTACATGTGGCACCAATCCTTTAATCCAAGGTCCAAAATACAATAGAAACTCTAAATACTTAATGTGACATGGATAATTTCATTTCAGATAAAACTAGGAACCAGGATCTTCTCCTTTCTTGTGAGATTTCCAGTAGGAGCTCTGGTAATGTCCACTCTGAGGGCTGGAGGAAATACGGTGTCTGTTTCCTGGGGCCATGGATTCAAAATTTGGTCAGCTAAGCTGTTAAACTGATATCCTGGATGCTAAAACAGTTTTATCTTGGGCCCGGTTAGCATTTTCCAAAGCAGTTCCCAAACATGGTTCAGAATTTACCACACACCCATTCTGTTCTGGGAAGATCACAGAGTGGATGTGGCCAGATCATTCTGGTTGGACTCAAGTCCAGAGAATGGCTCCCTGTACTCTAGTTTATGAGCACCAGTATAACGTTATACAATATAGGTACCAGACTCATAATATTAGCAGATTAAGTAGTCAGGTCTACCTTGCTCCTGCTGCTTACCCTGAAGATGGTTACTCTCGTGAACCAGCCACAATCTCACAGGCAGGGCATTCTCACAAGAAATAGGAAATGTCTGCAACATTATTCATGCCCTTTCCAGCTTCTTTCAGTAAGTATAGGTGACTGGGATACTTAGCTAAATGGTAGGCTGATCAAGAAGATCTATTCTGGAATCTAAATGACTTTTTTTTTTTTTTTTGGTGATTTTTAAGTGAAAAGAGTGTGGGCCATATAAGGGACTTGTGCCCTCTTCAGTCCATGATGTTTATGTTACGTATCTGAAAAACAAGATATCCAGTGTAAAAAGGAAACCTGGTATACAGTGCTGTGAGCTACAACTTTGCATCTTAAAAGCCAGAAAAGTCTCATGATGTCTTCCCTATATTAAAAAAAATAAAAATTATGCCTGCCCTTAGACATAGAATCACAGAATTACAGGATTAGAGAATTAAAGAATCAAGGAATGGTAGAGGCCATCTAGTCCATTTCCCCTGACCAAGCATGTGCACACAGCTTTTGAATACTCTAGGAAGGGAGATAAAACCTCTTTGGACAACCTATGTCAGAGCTTTGCAGAGGGAAAAAGTATTTTCTGATGGTCAGGAAGAACCTTCTTTGTTTCAGTTTGTGCTACTGAAAAGAGTCTCTTTCTCTCTCTCTCTTTATACCCTTCATTCTGTTATTTATATACATTAGTAAAATCCCCCCCTCCAATCTTTCTCTTTTATAAGATGAAAAGTCACAGTGTCTCACCCTGTCCCCATACAAAAGTGCTCCAGTCCCTTAATCACGTTAGTTGGACTCTCTCCAGTATGTCCATGTCTCTCTTGTTCAGGGGAGACCATGACTGGATACAGTAAAATAAATCAAACTCAAGAAAAGTTGTAAAAGATAAGGTAAAGCTTGAAGTCAAGTATACAAAAACAAAAAGTAAGGAAAGTCTACTTTTCCTCAGGCAATGTAAATTCAGCCTGAATGCAAGTATACATTAAAGTCTTGAATTAAATGTTTGCCTATTACATCTATAATGAAAATAAATCCAAAACCAACCAAAAAAAAACCAAAAAAAAAGCCCAAAAAATGGCAAAATCTAAATTAAGTTGCCAACAGCTTCATATTGCCATCCTATGCTATTGCATGTCAGAAAGTAAAAATCAACATAAACAACTTCTGTGGTTTCTTTGTGATATGTAGAAAAGTCAAGCATGTGAATTATGAACTTCTGCTTGTGCTGTGTAGGGAGTATTCAGATCTCAGGTTTTGAAACTTGTGGAAGAACTCAATATAAGTTTGTCAACCATTTACAGATAATACTAGGTGTGTCCTGCAGCATTTTTCCCCAAGTTAGTGCTTAGATTTTCTATAAAGTGAATGGATGAAAGGAGATGTCTGAGTTTGTAAAAGAGGAGTTAGAATTCCTTCATGCTTTCACCCTTACCTGTTTTCTTTATTTAGAACAAATTTAGATGACTTCAACACTTTTGGAATGACTGATTCAGATACATGAAGGAAATATATCTCACTTACAATGCCAGAGTTTTATCCATTTTCAGCTTTCCAAAGATGTTGGCTTAAAATTCAGTGGATCTATTGTTAAGGGGATAGGGAGGCTTATTATTTCCTAAAGTCAACAGCCTCCAAGTTGTCTCAAATTGGCCATAAGTCTAGGAAGAAATTAATCAGGACTCCAAAATATAACTCAAAGGAATTCTCTTACTTAAATTGTATCATGTCTCTGAATGTCTCAAATCTGCCCTATAGTTAGAAACAGAAGTTGTAGTGGTGGTAGTGAGAGTCTCGATATTTTTACGAAGTTAAATGTGGAACACACACTTTTTCTTTCATTCCTAGGTCATCAAAGAGACTTTCACCTCTGTCAGAGGATTACAATGATTTTTGTGTAATGTTATTGCAGGATCATATGTTTATTTAGATATACATATATATGCATGTTCATGCATACATATATACATATATATATATACATGTTCATACATACATATACATACATAGTCACAGAAATATATATGCATGCATATGCATACACATATGTGTGCTTGTGTAAGGGCATATGAATGTATGAAAATATATAAATAGCTTTGCAAATAGCATTTTATTCAAATTTGTTGATGGCTTGAGTTAATGAGTGGTTGGAATTTTGGCAGGTCCCACTGGAGTGTGGATCCAGTGCTCATAAAACCAAGAAAAATTCTGGAATCTCATCTAAAAATGGACCTTTTGTGGCATGTCTCATATTATTGTTACATATGATCCATAAGGTCTGCTGAAAAAAATAATAAAAACTGGAAAGCAAAATTATTAATGAAAATCAGGTTCTATTTAAAGCTGGTGGTTTGGCATTATTGAAAAACTATGTGATTTCAGACCATAACAATTTTCTCTAACCCATTTCGTGACAATTTATTTTGATTATATTTAGTCAGGAGCAATTCCCATTTTTATTTTCCGAAAATTTCTTTTTTTTCTTTTTTTTCTTTTTTTTCTTTTTTTTTTTACAACGATGTAGTCTGTGGGAATGAGTAATGGACAGAGTTAGATTTCTCTAAGTAGTCGGTTAGCACTTTTGTACGCTGCTGCATTCAACATTTTAGAACCCTGCCTGAGCAACACCATGTATAAGTAACTTGCTCTCCTATGCTCTCTATATTTAGTAAAGAAGCTTGTTTGGAATCCCACTGTGCCCATGTGGTTTCTATATATAATTTGGTTGTATAATGAGAGACAAAGCATCCCATAACATGCCCGATGTTGTACAGGACACAAATGAAGATGCTCTCTGCTGCCAATGGTTTAGTGTCCAACATCTCCAGCTTGAGGGTTTCTCTGCTGGATGGAGCCCCATCTCCATATGGAGCTCTGCAGCTGCCAGTGGGCTCCTTCACAGGCACTGCTCCCTGCATGTGCAGCTCATTATGGGGCTGTGGCCCAAAAGACATACATGAGAAAGAAAACAAAGACGAGGGGAGGGAATACACACATTTCAGTTGGCATATTCACAGATTGCTCAAAGCCATGTGATTTCCATTAAAACGCAATTAAATGACACTTTTAGAAGGCCATTTTGGCAGGTGACATAAAAAAGGAACATTCCACCTGAAACAGGTGTTGATAATATTCTTTGTTGTTATTGTAAGGATCTTCTGTGCATTACGACCAATGCAGTTTGCAAAGAAATAGATTATTGAAAGGAATAAATTTAACCCTTTGAAGTCTTTCTGTTGAGGACTACTGAGGAACTTGGAGCTCTATTTTGAAATTATTTGCAAATTAAGTTAGATCTTATCTGGGATAATGCAAACAATCCTAAACATTTTAGTCTGTTCTACACCTTCAATTTGCAGCATAAAATGAACTATGTCATATATTACTTGCAGTTGTACTTCAGATGTAGTCCAAGTTACAGCCACGGAAACAACTTCAGCAAGGGTCAGAAAATATTTTAACACACATGAACAAAATCAGTGGCTAAGAAACACAAAGGTGGAATGAGAAACACACTTCCACTAAGATTTCAGCTTCTGCATTAAAAAAAAAAATTCAAGCGACTTTCTAGGATGGAATTCGACTTACTGGGGTTGTGTTGCCAGGATAAGATATGGCAGAACCACCACTGTTAGAACTATTCCCAAATCTTCCAGCTACAGAGGTTATTGAAGTAACTGTTACAGAAATACAGTAAATTTGTCTGAACCCTAACCAGATATTATTGGTTTTGGGGTTTTTTTGTTTGGTTGTTTTTTTTTTGTTGTTGTTGTTTTTTTTGGTGTTCTTCTTGGCTGGTGGGAACTGTTACTATAGCATGGGATTTGAAGTGGACAATAGGATTTGGAGTGGACAGCCAGTTTAAAACAAATTTGCACTGATCTAATCATCTAAAAATTCTTGATATAAATTTTAAAGACTAAAAACCAAGGAAATGGGAAAGGGGAATGGGATAGGGGACACAGACACAAGGTGTTTGAGGAAGGAAGAAGGGCAAAATTAAATACTTCTAATAAGGAAAGCAGAGCTTTCTTCAGTTCATGACACCTTCAAAACAAGACTGGGCATGTAAGTAAAACTCAAAATATTCTGCTAAAAATCAAGTCTACAGCTTGTGAAATGTAAGTGCTTATATTGCATGAAATTTCTAGATAGATAATATCATTCTTTTTACCCTTACCTTTGATTCAGCAGGATTGCTTTGTTACCAATAGGGAAAAAAAAAATCCATCTTTCTTCAAGGATGATTTTGTATTTCCAGTGTGAATTATTACACATAAAAGAAATCCAAAAATTTGTTCTTAGTTACCTCCTTTTCCATAAAATATCTGAAGAGAAGTCCAGGTAACAAACACACAAAACAGCCAACTCTTGCTAAACATAAGAATCAAAGGGAAAATAAAAGGTAAAAACATAGGATTGTGTTCATAAAATAAAAATACAAATATTGAAACTGAAATATCCTTTTAAAAATATTTTTTATTGCACCAATTTTGGCTTTCTTCATGCTGTCCCAGTAGTGTAAGTATTGTAAGATTTAAAATTGCGGGAAAGTGAAAAATGAAACCTAACTCAATGCCTAATCAGTGAACCATCTTTCACCATCCTTACTTGATCCCACTTTAGGGCACTGGGGCACAGAGATGTTACGAGTGAATTGCCCATGGTAACACATAAAACAGCAGAAAATCATGGGAAAGCTCTGACTCACTTCTGGTCCAACAGAAACTGCTGTTGACTCCTTTGAGAGCAGAGATGGCTTGCAGAGAGACCTGCAAATCAGAGAGATGGGCAATCACCAATCCTAGGGAGTTTCACAAGGGGAAGTGCTGGATTCTGCGCCTGGCACGGGGTAGCCCTGGCTGTGTGCACAGACTGGGCAATGAGAGGCTGGAGAGCAGTGCTGCAGAAAGGGACCTGGGGGTCCTGGCTGATGGCAAGTTGAACATGAGCCAGCAGTGCCCTGGCAGCCAGTAGGGCAATCCCTGTCCTGGGGGCATCAGGGACAGCATCGCCAGCCAGGCAAAGGAGGGGATTGTCCCTCTCTGCTCTGCACTGGCGTGGCCTCACCTCCTGTGCTGGTGACAGTTTGGGGTGCCACAGTATGAAAAAAATAATAAGTGATCGTAGAACATCCAAGGAGGCAACCAAGATGGTGAAGGGCCTGGAGGGGAAGCTGTGCGAGGAGTGGCTGAGGTCACTTGGTCTGCTCAGCCTGGAGAAGAGGAGACTGAGGGGAGGCCTCACTGAGGGCTTCAACATCCCCAAGAGAGAAAGTGAGGAAGTGACCTCTTCACTCTCCTCAGTTTATGTTAGATGTTAGTAAACATTTTTACCCCAAAGGATAGTTGAGCACTGGAACAGGCTCCCCAGGGAAATGGTCACAGCGCCAAACCCGCCTGAGTTGAAGTAGAGTTTGGACAATGCTCTGAGACACACGACGTGACTCTTGGGGTGTCCTGTGCAGGGCTAGGAGTTTGACTCAATGATCCTGATGCTTCTGGCACAGCATATTTTATGATTCCATAATTCTATGATGTTAGAGATCACTTCCTTTGGAGTGTAAATACAACTCATGGCATATTTCTGTTCTTCAGGGTAGCCTGCTTTGAATTCAGAGTGACACATCCTTAGAAGTGCATTTGCTCTGCTGTGCAAACATGGATATGCATGAAATAGAAAGGGAGAAAAAAAAGGAAAGAAAAAAATTAAACATCATTTAGTGGTTGAAGTTATTTTCAGATTGCAACCACTGGAAGGGTTGCCTGGAGAAAACTTTTCCCTCTGTTATTACAGAATAATAGCTTGTGGATGCTGAAAACCAAACACAAGTTGTGGTTTTCTTTTAAGTCACACTGCAGGACTATCTCCCACTTAGCATTTTAGCATCATGTTGTTTGGGAAAGGTCACGTTTTGAATTTCAAGACACCATTTGTCTTCAGCCCCGTCTTCTAATCTGCAAATAGTTACACAATAGTTTGGGCCAGTAGCCAAGAACTTGGTTATAAAAGCTTTCTCAAGTGGCATTTTACTAATCATGGAGGTCTGTATTGTGTTAAACAAATACAGGTAGCCTTCATCAAACTGTGCCTTTGCCTTTACTGGGAGCTGAAATGATCAGCCCCAATAAGTGCAGGAATATAGTAGTCACTGGTGTTTGCAGTTTCAGGCCACAAATTCTTATTTAGATGATCATAAGTTAAATTATAGTTACCTAGAACTTACTTTCACTGTTTTGGGATTTTTTGGTCACTCAGACTACCTCCAGCTACAGCAGTCTGAAGTGTACTCATTTTTTTATTTTTTCAACTAGAGACAAACTCTGATATTTAATTCACACCAAGCAGCAAGTTTCTTACCATATCTTTACTGGAAAGATGAAAACAGGATTCCATTTGATGTCAAGGTTGTAGATATTTATGTATGTCGTATGATGTAACAAATTATGATGTAATTACTTATTATTAAATCAACAAGGATTCTTTGTTGCAATGAAGCTACTGTGGTTTTACAAAATGTGACAGATAACAGCCCAACTACTCTGTTTAGGTCCATTCATCCATCATCCCATATATTTCTTACATTAGCTCCCAGAAAAAAGTCATGGATATGGATCTTGCAGTCCCTACTTTTAGATGTGTTCACTATTTTATCAGATTATCATATATTCTCTTTACCTTTAAATATATTGTTCTTTTCTGCAATTTAAAATGTGATTAATTTTTCCATGGAAGAGTTGAGGACAGCTGCTGAATACTGCAATGAGAGATTTCTATATAAAAAGTAGGAAATTCATTCTTGGGTAGCAAAATCCTTTATGGCAGAATTAAAGAAAATAAAACTTTGTTTCTTGTGATCCATATTCAATCAAACTAGCAATTCAATCAAACTGAAGTATTACTATTATGCATGGTCTTTTATTTATGAGGGTCTTTTTTATGAGAATATGAACTATAAACCAGTGCAGAAGCACTCTGTGAAGGATTAAATCAGACCTTGAAGGCAGTGCATAAAGTGGCTGTATCTTTCCAGGTAAGTGATCACAGAACTCTAAACTGGTCTTTAAGAGCTGAGTATGAACCAAGCAGAGTAGAAGAAAGCAATTAGAATTCCTGGACTGATTTCAAGAGTAATGAGGAAATGGATTTATTGATATTTCCCTCAAAGGCAGAATAGAGCTCTGCCAAAAAGCTACATCCCATCCAAGTGCAGTCAGCCACAAAGGCAGGTGATTTGGAGGGCTGTACAAGGCCAGGTGTGTGCTGCACTGTCATTGCCATGCCACGCCCCAGTCACACAGTCAGCAGACAGAACTCACTCACATCTGCTCCAGTGTAAGTAGAAATATCTTGTGTTTGGCTTCAGAAGACCTTTTCAACACATCCACTGCTGACACTGCCTGTTAGCATTGTACACATGCTAGAAGACATGCTGGGATTAAAATAAATTATTATTGATCACTTTTTTATATCAATAACAGAATCATCAACTTTGATCCAAACTGGGCTTGGTCAAGACTTCAAATCCTACCCCACCATTGAACATGGGTTGTTTGGGTTGTTTTATTTTTCTGGAAAAATAAATGTAATCTTTCCTCCTATTTGTTCATCCATCTGCTTTGAGGAATTTAAATGGAAAACTGACTTTCTACTATTATATTTTTTCTACTGAACAAATCAGCATCTAGAAGAAAGATGTGGAATGATTGGGGTGTTCTCAAATTTAAAGTTTTTTTTTCACTCAGAAAATGAAGACCTGAATATTTCACATTCCAGCATCGAATTTGTCAACTCTTTCTATAGAGAAAAAACCCCACAACAACAAAAATTGACTATTTTAATGTTTTCCAAAAGAAAGTATTTAATATTTCAATTCAGAGCCATGATTAATTTTGAAGTATCTTGGGATAATTAATAGTAGTAATAAATATTCTTAAGAACAGCACTCTACGTGTTGAAACATTCTGTTCAGTCTGAATTTTACTTCTGCCTTGTGTCTCTAGTTTTTGGTACTGTTTTGTAAATAGACACCAAAAAAATCAACATATTATCCATAGCCCTTGGGAACAGAATTCTCCCCACAAATGACAGCTTCCCAGGATCTCAGTATGACACCTCAGTCAGCTGTGCAAGTCAGCTGCTTGAGAGACCTCCCAGGTGCAAAGCATCACGGCAGTGGTCAGAGCGCTGTAAAACTCCTGCTCTGTAACAGGAAAATATCTTCACTTCCTCAGCTGCAGAGGACTGAACTTTGCACCCTTCCAGCAATAAAGGCTAACCCCATACTGGTCTACACCATGACCAGTAGATCAAAGAAAATTATTATTTCCTTTAATTCAGCATTCATGAGGCTACAG
This sequence comes from Motacilla alba alba, assembly GCF_015832195.1. Lineage (NCBI taxonomy): Eukaryota > Metazoa > Chordata > Aves > Passeriformes > Motacillidae > Motacilla > Motacilla alba. The sequence goes on from NC_052018.1 coordinate 11,209,632, forward strand.
CTGGAACAGTGTGTCCACTTTGGGTCCCCAAAACAAAAAAAGAAATTAGTATACAGGAGAAATCTTAGAAGAGACCTCCAGGATGTGGAGGGGTCCACAGCACATGACACGTGAGGAAAGGCTAAGAGAGATGGGTTTACTTAACCTGGAGAAGAGAAGGCTAAAAAGGAATCTATTAGTTCTCCAGATATCAGGCAGATGTAGAAGAGACAGATCTAGATACTTTTGGTAGGCAGACATTGAAAGAAATGCAAGCAACGGACACTTAAATTGCAAAAAATGAGATTCTGGGTTGATATAAAAGGAAAAATTTCATAACAATGCCAATTAAACATAGGAACAGATTTGATAAAGTTGCTGTGGAATCTCCATCGTTTGAGATATTCAAAACTTGAGAAGTCCTGTACTTTGAGCAACCTGACCTACTTTGGACTCTATCACTGTTTGAGCAGGGATTCAGAATTCCATTTATTTCCAACTTGAATTATCCTACATAACTGCAGTTCAAGAGATGTATTTTATTTTATTTTATTTTCCTGTACTTTGAGCAACCTGACCTACTTTGGACTCTATCACTGTTTGAGCAGGGATTCAGAATTCCATTTATTTCCAACTTGAATTATCCTACATAACTGCAGTTCAAGAGATGTATTTTATTTTCAAGAGATGTATTTTATTTTATTTTACACTTTAAGGAATTATAGTTGGTTGTTTCATGTTTCAGCTTCAAAATTATGATTTGAACACAGACCATTGATCATTTCTTTGTGAAGCTGATTGAGCATGGGGATTTGGATTATGGTAAAGTGTCCTAATAATGTCTGCATCTTATAAAGCCTTTTTCTGAGACATGGGAGAATGGAAAAGTCATGACAAGAGGTTAAATCATTGATAATAGGAAATGGTTCTACATAGCTGGGATACATTATCTGACAGGTTTGCTAGAGTGAAGACTGAGAAAAAATACAAAATCCATCCAGAGTCTGAAATATTTCTGAATTTCAAGAAGATTGGTTGGAGCTGGGAACTAGTTACATATTCTGGAATAAGTGTCTTGACTATTCTTAAAATTATACAGATGAAAAATTACTATGATATCTTATGGAATACAGTGAAAAGAGAATGTACCTTAAATTCCACAGACAGGAAGAATGAATGAGTGGCAAAATAATGATGGTCAACAAATAGCTTGAGAATGTCAGTCCTCAGAGAATTTTAGGATGTTTGCCTTCAAGGTGCCTATTATGGATTTTTCTTTCTCAAAGTAAAAGACTCCCACTGTCTAAGGAGTATCTGAAATAGGCAACGTATAAATATAGCATGAAACAATTAAGTGATAATATTAATATTATTAACAATCGAGTGGGGTTGGGGGAGGAAAACCATCTTCATATGGGAAGGTAAAAAATTATTACACGCACTAATAATAAAAGTCAAGCAAGAAAGCTTCTTGAGATTGCACCACACCCACCTGAGGCACTCTGAGCCTGAAGAAATTCCTGAGACAAGGAAACTAAAAGAAAGGAAGAAACAAGATGTGAATGGAAGAGATGAATATAGAAACTATTTGGGGATATTAAGAGAGCGTGAGCTGACTAAACTGATTTTTGAAATCTTTACAGAATCAAAAAAATGTTTTGGATTTGAAGACATAAATGGATCAATTCAGTAAAAGTTACTGTATTAAAAAGATTAAGAATTTAAATGTAATAAGAACTTATCTGAAATTTCTTTCCAGGTAAGAGGAAAAACCAATAAAAAGAGTGACAGGGAATGGAAAGAATTAATATCACTACAGAATGATATGGTCATCTTTAAAGAATATAATTCCAGTAAGTCATGTAAAAATAATTTAAATGGTAGTAGGTTTAGGTAACATTTGACAGGTGATTAATATAATGAAGAGTTTAGCAGATGAAAATAGAATTTAAAAAAATCTGAGTTTGTTTTGTCTCATAAAGACCCCTAAGTTATAAAACGTTTTGTAATAAAGACATCTGGATCATAAACATGAAAGACAAAAAATTGTTATTTCCTTTCAAAGATGTTATTGGTATAGGATAAGATGATGTATGAGCATAAATGCTCATAAGATGATGATGAGCATAAAATGCTTATGAAAAAATTTTGAGTAGAAATTTGATGTTTTCTAGTTACCCACATTGTAATTTTTAAGGACAGTCTCCTGTAGAAGATAGATAGACATGAGGAACCTAAATTGTTTCAAGATGAGCCCTGAAACCTTGGATAAATAAAAGATCCCATTACTGACTAAAGTGACATTATAACTAGAAATAAAAACAATGCAATAGGAATCAGTTTTATTTGCATATTTTTTAATATCCCTAAGGAACACCCTAAAGGTGTCTTGGTGACCATATGCTAAGGCTTGTTTTCATGCTGCATTTGTTCTGTGTTAAACCTGTGCTTTGACTTTGCTTCTGGTACCAGCTGGGGCTAAGAAGGAATATTTCTGTTTTAAACTCCTTGTGTCATAGCTTGACTGTGCTAAGAAGTAGGAGAATGTTTTCCTTTGGAGACAGACCTTCAATGAATCTGCAGCATTGGGAAGAATTGGCTGGTGTACCCAGAGACACTGCAAATCTCTAACATGTTGGGCTACTGCAGCTCAGCTTTGCAGTTGCCAGGCTTGGAGTCAGGAGTGATGAACCTTCTCCCAGGTCCCATTGTCTAAGGTGGGTGAGGATCGCCTCCAGCCTTCTGTGGCACAGGACACAGTTCATTCCTCAGGGCTACTTGAGCATATTCACCTCTGAAATTCCACGCTGTTGCTCTTGACAATGGCCTTTGGTTTTATGAGTCCTGGAGATGCTTGGTAGCACTTTTTGCGCCTGGTACCTCGGAGTTTTGTGGCAAGCTAGGGAATATATCGCAGCTTGAAACAGGCAATTTTAATAATATTGATTCATAAAGTTAGAGTAACACTCTTTAAGCCTAATTTGAGACACCTTTATGATCAACCTTCAAGGGCTGCTTGCTCTAGATTTCTCCTACAGGCACTGAAATGAGAAGGACATTACCACAGGAGTTTTAACCCATGAGAGTTGGGAAATTTTTCTTTCTGAGTAAGCCTACTTCTCTCCTTGAGGTATGAAAAGCACAGAAACACAAGACACAGATGTAGGGAAAAAAGAGGTTTTGGAAAACGCTCAAGTTTGCACTTATGAAACATGCACATTGAGAAATTAGAACTACTCTACCTACTGTATGATACCTTATACTTGTAGAGGGCTGAACTATATGGCCTGTTTCATATTTATCTTTATCTTCATATTTATCTGCCCTATATTTGGTAGGGTAATAGTAATGACGACTTTAATTGATGAGTAAAGATATTCTTCCCAGACTACAGAGACCAGATATACAAGTCAATCTTTTTAAAAATGCTAGAGAAAAAATGAACTTAAGAACTCAAGCAAATATGAAGTTTTGTCTGAAATCATCAAAATAGCTCAACTCAATTAATTTAAAAATGATGGTTCTAAAATTAGAAAACACATTCTGAAAAGAAAAGAATTATTAATTGAAAAAAATACATATATGGAATCTTGTGATATTTAAATACTGGGCAACCCCACATAAAGTGCTCAGTGTAAAATTATGTGCAGATATCTGTGCACACCACGATGTCTCAAACAGAGTCCTTGCCAAAGCTGAAAATAAAAGCAGAGATGAAGCCAATGACTTTACAGCTGACACGGGAGACGTGTCTGTATCCAAAGGCAAAGTCATTATGGACTAGATTTGAAAGTGTAGGCACATACATTTGCGTGCATGCATATGAGCATGCCTAATATGGCCACAAATATGTCACATATGCAGGCAAATCACATTTCTGAAAACATACATTACTAGTTATCCAGAAAAATGCCTGTTACCCTCAGGGACCAAGACTGAGCTTCGGGAAAGTTCCCCCAAGAGCTAGTTGGGAAAAGAGAGCAGTATGTGAGACCCAAAAGGAAGAGGATTCTCTTGGAAAGTTGTGTTGTCTTGCAGGCCCTGGTAGTAATAGCAGCTGTTCAAATAGACAGTTTTCTAATTTTTTCTCTGCTTCCAATGCCTGTTTTTGCTTCTGTGTTCCTTAGGAACACTGTCTTATCAGCTCTACACTGCAGGAGAATTCTCACTTTTTGTCTTCCTTGTTGTTAGCCAAGTAACTATCCATTACTAAACATGCATGTAGCATGGACAAAGAAATTCATAAAGTATATGGTGTCATTCTCCTCATCTAAACGACTTTCTTCAGGCATCTCTTACTATAAGCAAAGAGACTGTAGGCAGGATATACTCAGGTAAAAGGTGTACAGCAGCTATTCATTGGCTGACGGACACAATAGGAGGAGGACTGAGCTTCTCAAATTGGCCATTTATGTGTGTTAGCAAGGCATATTCCAGTGTACATGTTTTAACTTCAAAAGCCAATTCTGCATGCTTATTGCGTAAAGGGGAAAGCAAACAACTTTCAATACTGGAACACTGGTTTAAAAGCACTTTTTGGATTGATTTGGGGAATTTTTTTGTTGTTTTGGGTTTTTTTTTTCCAAAACTCACCTTTTAATGCGGTTGCTGTGCTACAAAGAACAGTCTTTGAGAGAAATGCCTTTCAAGCAGCCCATATTTGCAGTGATATGACGGTGTCTTTGTAGCTATCCGATCTCCACTGTTATTTTTCCTAGTAAAGAATGGCAAGACATTCAGGAACCTGATTGGTTGGCATGGATTTTGTTTGCTATAATAAAATACAACAAGGGCTGTCAAGACTTATTGCTTCAAACGAAGAGCTGTGTACAGCATGGTTCTCCATAGCAGCCTGCATATGGAACCCTTTAAACATTCTTAAGAGACCCATCGGGGCTTCTAATTATTGTGAAACATCTCCTGGCAGAACCATTCCTACCCTTCCAAGAATGCGTTGTAAAAATAATTAGATGATGAGATTTAGATTGAAACCGCTAACTAGTGATTTAAGAGTTTTGCTCGTACCATATAGAAATCTAAGGAAATGAAATGCTAAAAATCTTTTCACATGAAAGGAAAACAATCCTTTGTGGTTCACATTTTGGGGGAAATACAGAGAACTGACTTCTTTTTTTCTCCATTCCTTCCCCCTCCTCAACTTTAATACTTTGTTTCCTGTGGTTACATGAGGGGGTGGAGATGTTTCTTCATTTTCTAAACATTAAACCACTTGAGAATCTCTCTCCGTTTCTGGGGAGCCTGCTATTAGAGAACAACTTGAGGAGCTTGCTTTAATCAAGCTTAAAAGCTACGAAGAATAGAATCACATTTTATGGCTTTAGAGGCTAAACCAGCATGTAGTCAATTAGGTGACATCACTTCTACAAAAAAAGCAGAACATCTTTGTTTAATCAAAACAAACAAACAAGATTAGAAGTTAAGTGCTGTGATTTAGGAAAGATTCACATTTTGAATTAAAGCCTTGAGCACTATGGACGTGGCAGTGATACATATTAATCACATGAAATCTGGTGGCCAGCTTAACAATAGTGTTAGCTTAAATGTGAAAATGTATATTTTTAAATTTTGCCAAGGAAAATTAATTCATGGTGTATGCAGGTGTCAGGGATATATTTGGTTCTTTTTCTTGTTTGTTATTTTCTTAAGTCTTCAAATTTAGCTTTTCAACACCTAGATCCATAAAATTAATTTTAACAGAGATGAGGGATATATTTATATACTCTTATTTTCTATTAGCTCTTTTCCACAATGTAGGAAGGGCCACATCCTGCAAAGTGTTATAGAAAGTGCAGTGCCTTCCCTAAAGATATAAAAATACTGACAATTCAAATAATAAGAGTGTCACCACACTGCCATCAGTCCTGTCATTTAGGTTCACAATTTATGTGCAAACCCATTTCTCTGTGGGTATTGCTATCCAAACTCTATCTGAAATATTTTCCTTCACCACAATGTTTCTAAAACACGACCTTTCCCACCAACCCCCATGGCTACTCCTCAAGGAAGCTCTCAGTACATCATTGTTTGCTGAATACTACTGTGACCTTCTTTCATGGCCTTGACAAATGCAGCCCTGACAAAGGGCTTGTTTCCATGTGCCATCCTCCTATCCACACTGCTGTCCTGCTGCAGCCCTCCTCTCCTTCATATCACAGGACAGCCATGGGTGAACCTTCACCAGCAAGGCAGCTCCCAGATATTCTGCATGTTTCATCCCCCTGATGGCTTTCTTAGCACCTTTGCTCTTTCATGTCCCATGCCTCATTTTTTGTAGATTGCTGTAGCATCAAATTACTAGGGTTTTGGTCCCCTCTTTGAGACATTTTTCTTGTGTGATGAATACAAACAGGCCACTGCTTGTCACTCATTTCTTATTGTCCATCCCAGTTCCCTAGCTGTAGACTCAGCTTTTTCCAGTGGGAATTGCTCTCTGTTCTCTTTTATAGCACCTGGCACAAAGGGCCCTGGCTCCCAGATATACAGCCGTGCAAATAATCATAAATGAAAATAAATGAGTTGAGAAATTGCCTGCAGTCACACAGCTGATGTAAGATTAGAAATTCTGGGACAGCTGGTTGGAAAACTTGAGCCTTAGTCATGTTTTTCTAATTGAAAAGTCATATTTAGGATGAAAATTTAAACTGTAGCTGTAAAACTCAGGGATCTATCTTGCAAGGACAAGGTTCTACGATTTTCTTATAATCAGTAATGCAGTCAAGTCCTACAGAGCTGATTTTAAGCATGTGGCAAAACTGCACAGCAAAAGTTTTTTTCTTTCATCTCTCCTGCATTCTAATCCTTATGCTCTACCAGTGTTGCATCCCCTCATCTGCTAGAGGTAAAAGTTTTTAGTCACAGCTCTGTCTCATGCACAGACTAAGCTTGCTCACAAAAGGCATCTTTTGTGACCTGCAGGTCACTCTCACACATCAGTGGTTTACTGTTGGCAATAACTGGGCCTTTGGGGATTGAAAGATAATCACTTTTGTTTTTAATACTGGGATTTTTTTATTTAAACTCTGTTACCTTGTTACTGCATGAGATTAAACAGAAGTAAGTCTGACAATGTTATGAGAAGCAGAGGACTCAATGACATACCTTAAACCCAACAAACTGTGCTATTCACTGATGCGACGGAATTTACTGTGCAAAGGCTGAAGTTTAGTCCAGAAGTTACCGTTTGCAGTTTTGCCAACAGCACTATTTATAGTTTCATCAATTTCGAATGCCTCAGATTTGGACAATGCTGCTGTGCATGTGTGCAGGTGGAGAACACATTTATATCCATCTAAAGCCTATGCAGCCACCATTCCACAAATTTGTCAGAGCCAGAGCCCTCTGAAGAAACTTAACTATTATGTTTAAAGCCTCTTCATCCCCTGTAATCAAGAGAAACTTAACTGCTTCATGTATTAGGGATAGTGCTTTGAAACAACTTCCTGGCTGTTTGAGAGATCTCATCTCCTCAGCTGATAAGAGCCAATATATTGTCTTCATTTAAGGACAGAAAAAGAGAGATTTCAATTTAAAATATACCAAGATTCTTAATAAGGTTTTTATGACAACTTTCCTGCTGAAATCTGAAAAGTTTCTGCACAATGAAATCACAAATGAAATTGCAAAAAATTCAGTAGACTGTGTATCAGACATGCCTTAAGCTAAAAAGTAAAGGAGCATTTGTAGGTACTTGCTAAAGTGACAGCAAGGTGTCCATCTCATCCAACCGAGGCTGTCTGGAGTTGCAGCTACCCCAGGTAAGATGATTGCTCCGGACTGCTTAACAGCAAAGGAAGGAAACTGAGAACTTTTGAGGCATAATTCATGTGAGCCATGTTAGAAAGCCATGGGAAGATGACATGAATCACAGTGCAGAAGAGACTATGTTCTTCATTCATTGTAAAGGAAGTGTAGCAAGCAGCTCAGATAAAGACATCAAGATTTAACCTCAATAACCTCTTTCTCTGAACACCTCAGACATATGTTTGTTAGGACACAGCCTCACTCTGTAAATCATTTTGTCCAGATGAGGTTTGAAGAGAAGGCTGCTAGAATTTATATATATATATATATATATTTATCGGTCTTTTACTAGGAAAGTCTTTCTATTGCTTTGATGTAATTTTCTGCACAACATATTTTATGTGTGCTTAAAAATTTTGAGAATTTAGCTCTTGTAACCAACTACAATTCTTAAAGCATCCTTTCACTAATTCAATTATTTGTAAGCTGTAAGTTTTCAGGGAATGAAATAGCACTTTGAAAATTTTTATAGTAAAATTAGGCACATCAGCATTGTCAGTGTTTGTAAGTCTCACAGACCTGAGTAAACTTTCAGTAACCCTGACCTGGATTTATAGGTTTATAATGAAGTATTGTGTGCAGAGATGTTTGATGAGAGCAGATGGCCAGTTGCTCACTTTCATTCTCAAAGAGAGAACACAATGTGATGGAATTGAAATCCAGTTGAGGGTAAACTGTAAACTAGGGTAAATGTTAGGGAAAACAACTAGGGTAAATGTTAGGGAAAACATAAACCTGAGGGAAGTGGTGCACGCTGCCAACAGGGGTCATGGAATCACCATCACTTCAGTATTCAAGACTGGGCCACCCATCTCTTTGGGAATGGCTCAGGAGCAAAGCCATCAATCCTGCTGGGATGCAGGGAAATGGACTTCATGACCTACCAGCAGTTTCTTCCAGGCTAAATGAGCCCATTATTCATAGGGCTAATAAAAAGACAAAGGGGAAGACTTCTGGGATGAATAAAACAAACAACAAAACAGCACTTAAAATGTTTTGTTTTTTATTTTTCTTTTCTAGACTTACTTTAAATATCAGATTAAAGAAAAAATCAAAAGCTTTGCATCTAATCTTATTTGTTTGAAACTGTTTCTAAGGCAACAGATTTGAGAGAGAGCTTAGCATAGATTTAGACCCAAGTTTTACACCAGATCTTTCCCATATAGAGAGATAAATCAAATCCTGATAGCAACTTCTAATCTTGATTTACACAAGTTTCTTTTGTTTTGTCTCAGATTTGTCAAGTATAAAGAATATAATTTGCCCTCCTTCCTCTTATCCAAAAATATGGATTTATTGTCTTCTGCTTCCATCAAAAGTGTTCTGTGGCAAAATTCTTCAGTGAAATATAAAAATTACATACTTCAATTGTTGGGTATCACTCAGTTCTCCAGCAGAGCAGTCACAGTGGTGATATAAAACATTCCCTCTGGTTTACAGACTACAAAAGATGAATTCAAAAGACAGATCCTTAATTCTTTTCAGACTCCAAACTCCTATTCAATGTTTACCTCTGAGTGTCAGGACTAAGAAGTGTTACTAAACTAAGTACAATTTTATTAGGCAAGCAGAACACTCCTTTTGCCTGTAAATTTTACTGAAATGAGATAAAAAATTAATCCAGTCAGTAGGTGGACTCTACTGATCTGTGTTGTCTGAATTTCAAAATAGATACATACTTTAGCAATCAAATATGAGGTCAGTGTAATTCTAGTTCCTGACAATATCCCTCTGGTGAAAGTAGTATATATTACTAATTATGTAAAAAAGGGGTCTTTGATTATTATTTTATATGATTTTAAATGTACAGTGAGGGGAATTATATGCTTTTATGCTTTCAGTCTCATTACATGAAGATAAGGTGCACTCGTGTCAGCATAGCACTCCTGTGCATTTTCAGAACCCCTAGGAACAGTTATATTTCCAGGAAACAATTGCTACTGAGCTGACGTGGATAGTGCAGATCAAATGTATTGGTAGTCAAAATTTTAATTGTATCTGTGATAATTTTCTTTTAACTCAATTTCCAAAACTTCAAGCAGTCATTATTTCAATACAACTTTTAATGCCTACCTAAGGAATAGAATAAATAAAAACTTCAGCTGTTGTATTTAAGCCTTCTTAAAACTTGCTTTCCAGTAAAAAAGTTATATGATTTTCTAAACCTTTTTAACCTCAGCAGCAATATTTCAAACTAACAGTTTATTCAATTAAAAAGGAACATTTAAAAACAGACAATATTTTTAAAGTATCTTAGCAACAGGTGATTGAATCCTTGCCTGGAACTATGAGACAAGTTTTGCCAAGTGGGCTACATTCTAATGATATCTTTCATATAGCAAATGGAATAAATCTAATATTGTTTTGGACAAGTTACATAAATTACATCATAATACAAAATTCTTCATGTGTTTTCAACAACAATAGAATATGGACCCATGAAAGAAGTGAGAAAAGAGTACATGATTTTGTCCTCTCCAGCTGTGGTGGTTAAAAGCAGGTAACGAGTTCAGATACTTGGCCCCAATAAATACTTAAATACTTCTCTCACCTTTCACACATACAGGCAGCACACAAACCCCTGTTCTGTTCCTGAGGTTGTATCGAAGTTTAAGAGAGTCTTTAGGGAAAGATCTGTAAAGATTGTTGATAAGGTCGTTCGCCTCTCTGAGGGATTGTTGAGTGAGGACATGACACTAAACTTCTGCAAAATCAGCATAGATTGTACGTAGTCTTTTTTTTTCCCAGTTCTGCTGAATGTCTATGACAGAAAAATTATTCCTTCCAAGACATCAGTCCAATACCAGTGAATAGAAATTAATTGGTTTAGTTTAGATCAGTGAGAGTGGGGTTGAACACTGAGTTCAACTCACATTGCAGTAACAACAACTTCCTTTGGTGTAACAAATTAAAAGCTTTTACCATAGTGGGCTCAGAGCACAAACACATCTGTAGACAGAAGGTATTTTGTTTCCCAGCCCAGTATTTTCCCCACCCTAATCACAAGCCTGTTTTCTGTTCCCTGAGATCCATGCATGCCTTTGTCTCCCTTCCAAAGGAACTCCTAGAGAAAAGCCAACAGCCTGGCTTGTGACCAGAAAGCCCTACCTGGGAGAAACCTGAGCAACTGCAGACATGAACATGTGACATGTCCACTCTATGGCCATGCACAATCAGTTGTCTCTTGAGAGCAGTACAACTCCTTACCAACAACACCCTCCACCCCCTTACTCCTTTACTGAAAAAAAAATCTTTACAGAAGAAATGGGAGTTAGAACAGCATAGATTAAAATGGAATAGAATAGAATAGAATAGAATAGAATAGAATAGAATAGAATAGAATAGAATAGAATAGAATAGAATAGCATCCTCCACTTGTCTCTTAAGCATGAATTGGTTTGAGGCATTTACCTCCTGTCTAAGAAGCCTGATCCAGAGTTTGAGCACTCTCTCAGTAAATAAATGCTTCCTAATGTTCAGAATGAATCTTCATAGATGCAGTTTTGAACCATTCCCCCTTGTTCCATCCATGGACACCAGAGAGAAGCTCAGCATCTCCCTTTCCACTTCTCCTCCTCAGGAAGATGTAGACAGCAATAGGGTTGTCTTCAAGCCTCCTTTTCTTCAAACTAGAAAAACATTTGGTCCTGAGCTGCTCCACGTAGGACGTTCCTTCCTGCCCTTTCCCCATCTTTGTTGTTCTCATCGTGACACAATATACTAAAGTTTTTATCCCATCTAAGGAAATTTCTTCAAGCCTAAAACAGTGATAGTATGCAACTGTGCATCCTGACACTCATTTTTCTTCCACCCACTATGCCTCTCCATCCACCATTGGCAGAGCCATGAATGTATCTAGTAATCTTCCAGAAAAGCAGCAGATATCGTTATGCCTATGTCTGTGCTGTCAGCTGTGAAATAGAATGTGTTCTCCATCCATAGATCAGAGAAATTGAACTTTTTTGCCCTACAATGTCCATCCTGTTACATCTCTCAGTGTTTCACCATCGCTCACCAACAGAAGTCACTTAATAAAGGATTTGCATAAGACCATTGAAATCAACTGGAAAACAAAAAAAGAAATGGTAGAGACCTTTAGTGATTTAATTCTTTATTTTTATTATGAGCAGTATGGTTTAATAAAGAGAATATTGGACTGCAAGCCAAAACTCACTGGATTCTACTTACAGCTTTGCCTCTAGTTTGCAAAGGGATGTTGGCAAGTCACTTATTTTCTTTGCATCTGTTTCCCCGTCTTTCTCATGTCCATAAAACTTAAATATTATTATACCACAATCTTTCATTAAGTAATCTGTATTATAAAATTTCAGTTGTAAAATAATTTATGAAAAATATTAAAGTATATTGTATTTTTGGCTTTTTTCTCTTTTCTTTTTTTTTTAATTGAACATGGATCAGTTTTAAATTGGAAAGAAAAAATAAGAATATGTATGTATTTATCTGGATCATAATTTCTCAGGAGGTTCTAATATGAATGTATGTGGAATGTTACATATTCGTTATGCTGCTTAAAACAATATAAGTGCTAGTTAAAGTGAGTGAATATTTGGAACAATAAGGTAATTCTATACACTTTAAAATTAAACCAATATTATATATTCTTTTACTGCCAGATTCCTGTCATCCTTTAATTCAGCTTTTAGTCATATGATATCTCTAATGGATATTTTCAGACTTTTAATGTTGCAAACAAGTTATAAACAATATTCATACCAGCTGTATCATTGGGAGGTAAATGAGTCAAGTATTTCAGTGCAATAAAAAGAAATAAATAAAAAATGATATATAGTTGAAATAACATAAAGACAAAGTCACATTTTCCCTTTTTTCCACATCTTCGTCACAATTCAAAAAGTTTCATCACTTTGGAGGTAAGGAGATTTCCATGGACAGATAGTCTGTTTGCAACAAATCAAGTGTTTCCCACTTCACATACATGAAGAACAGTGTCATGCTGAGTGATGAGCCATTCTGCTTTGCCACTGACAGTGGCACTGAGTGCCTTCAAATGTGCAGCACAACGTGTTAATGTGTCAAGTCAAGCTCCCTTGGAACACCTCAGTGGGCTCATAAACACAATCTACTGTGCATGCACACGAGGGAGAATCTGAAGAGACCAAAGCAGTGTCAGTAGAAGACACCAAACCAGTTGTGAAGGTGATGTTGAGGGCAAAAAGATCTGGAATGGAGATAGTAGAGAATCATGAAAGTATCCGTTCCAGAAGTTGTTGATGGAAGAAATTTTACAGCTGGTATGCATCCAATAAAGCCAGAGTGAGTTGTGATGGGTCAATGGTAAAGAACTTAAAACAGATCAAAGAAGCTGTGTTCAGGTCTTTTCATGGTCTGTGTTTGCTCATTTCAGGAAGATAATTGTGTTAAATTTTTACAGGGAAATAGAAGGAACATCTTATCTTATTATTCTGAATGTCCATGCCATTAAAAAAAATGGATCTCATGGGAATTGCCAAGATATCCTGTGAAGACTTCAGGGAAATTAACAGTGAATCCAGAAATGATCAGCCTGAGCTTATATTTAAAATGGTAGGATTACAATGAGTAACCCCTCTGATGTAGCATACTGCTTTATTTTTAACTTCTTTATTAATCAGCTTAACAGATATATCTGTTTGCTTCAGTCCAAAAGCACTCCATCTTTACCCCAAATATAAGTTGAAAAGAGAGGGTTTTTTTTAAGAGGTTTTTAGTTGTGCTCCTATTCTGGATGTCTTGAGCAGGAGATACGCTGGTGCTTGTCCAAGAGCTCCCCCTAAAACAGCTCATACCTTCCTCCAGGACTGTGGCTCAAGAAATACTCACTTAGGAGAAAACTGTCATAGAAAAAACAATGTCTGTCTGATATCCAAGATGGATGTCTCTTGCTGGATCACAGTATTGCCAGATAAGATGGGCACACCTCCATTATTTCTCTCCTTTCCTTCTGTAAATTGAGGACTAGGGTAATTAATATTTCATTTTTCCTAGGATACAAATTGTATTGGTCATTTTTTGACATCCTATAATCTTAAGAGTAAAATATTATATAATTTCAGATAAAGTGTCCGAGGTCGTCATGTAGTAAAAATTACCTTGTCAGCTCTTAACAGTTTCCAGGGAAATGGCAGGATTTTGGTTAGGACTGGAGCTAGTCTCTTGATTATAGAAAAAAAAAAATAGGCCTACTGGTCTTCTTGGTGAAACCCTCATCCATTTTGCTCTCTGTCCCAGAGTCTGAACCAGGATCTGGTTCCTTTAGCTAAAGAGTTTATTAGGGGTATTCAGCAGGTGAGACAAATCAATCTGACAGCAATCTCACACTCATGAGAGAGGACCATAAAAGCTCACTAGCTCTGGACAGCTTACTTATTTCTTCTTTCTTTCTTTTGATAAAGAAAGCCTGTATGCTTTCTCTTCAGTTCTATCACTTTTTGCAACAGTTGGCAAAATGGAGTGAAGAGAATCAATTGCTGCTTCATTTTCACATCTTGACCTAATAACAGAGTTTGTTTTGGAACATTATTACACTTCCTGTTCTTGGCACAAGTAGAGAAGCCTACTTTTGCTTTGTCTCATGGTTTCATTCAGACTCATTGGTGGCCACTTAAGTGAATTAAACACAGTGCTTCAGAGATGCCTCATGTAAAATGAAGGTTGTTTTCCTTAGTAGATTTTGTAAAAGGACTTTTCATATACAGGTGGAAGAACAATAGGAATTTTTAGAGTATAAACCAACAACTGTTGCTGTAAGATTGATTATTGTAATTGCACTCACATTGTCATTGAAACAAGTTGAAGAAAACCCACAGAAAGTATTCAATTAGTTTTTTCCTATAATCTTGCAGGATAGTATTTCAGAAATCAGAAGTCTATATGTACATGCCCACGTTTAAATAGTATTGTATTCTACTTTTATATAAAGGAAAAATTAGTGAATCTTTCTCCTTCAGCAGTGGCAGTGGAATAGTCTGCTGAAAGTTTCATTCCATGAAGTGTCATTTCTTTTCCAAAATGAAATGTCTGAATGTTCTGCCAATCACACAGTCCAGTTGGCCAAACATTCACTATTGCTTTGTGCAGGAATATGGACACGTGTTCAGGGCTGGGCACATCAGAGAAATTTAGCTGTGAAAATATCACAGACCAGTACTGCAAAATCACCATCTGGAATTTGCTAAAGCAGCACTAGTCATTCACTCCTTGAGCCATCTGTATGTCAAGACAGTTCTTGATCTTAGCATATGCATCTTTAAACAGTGATGATTTTCAGGAAATAGTCCCTTTTCAATGTATTTGTATGCAAATATATTTTCAAATGCACAAAATCACTGTTATTTCTATGTCTTGGGAAAATGTGATTTTTGAAATGAGCATCAGTAAAATTTCTTCCATCATTCTGACCAAGTAAATTACATGTAACAAGTGCTTACAGAAACCATGACCTGTTCAGCTCCTCTTCATCACAGTTAGCTGAAGAAAACCCTCCCCACTATTCTTTGCTCAGTTAAGGAAAAGCCCAATTCATAGAATATTTTAAAAATTAATCCCCATTTATTTTATTTAAATTAGATACAAAATACCTCTGAATTGTCCAATGGAAGTGGACAGTGAAAGGAACCAGAGGACTCAGCAAATACAGCTTAATTCCAGAGAGCTGACTATGGAGTAAACAGATCATTACATGAAAATACAGGCTGCCTGTGAGACATGTCACCCTTAAAGGCTAACTGTGACACAGAGTGGCGTTCTGTGACCCACTAACTTGCTCACTGGCAGGCGGATGAAACGATGGTGAGAAAGAGCTACTGCTGGTAGCCAATAGTAGAGCTTTGGAAGGAGGAATTTGAAGGGGCAGTGGCAGAGGATGAAATGGCAGGAGAACTCCAGAGGCAGGCAGGAGAGACAAAATGGTGTTTTGTATTGATCAGTTCATGAAAGGAATGAAGGGGGGAACAGCAGAGCTTGCACAAAGCAAGGTGGGAAACCCAGTGCAATGTGCAATGCCAGAATGTGGAGAAACCTGTAATGACAATGGTGTACAGGGCACTACACTGAACTCCATCACTGCAGAGCAAGCTCTAAGCGAACTGGAAGGCTCAGATCCAAACAAGGCAGGCCAGAGACACAGCAGAGTCATGGAGGCACTGCTTCACAGGCTCAGCTCTTGGAAGCTCTGTAACTTTTTTGAGATCTATTTTTTTGGCTTGCACATCAAATATGATCATCAGCTTTCAGCTTCATGAGTAGTTCATTCAGTGACTGTTCCAGTCCCACCATTTCACAATCTATTACTCAATGTAGGCAGATCCTAGTATTTTTTTTTAATGCACTTCTTAGAGCTATGACACATTATTAAGTTTTGATATTTTGGATTCAGAGAAAATTTTCAAAAGTAATTCCCATTTAGAGAAAAGTGGTTACTTTCTAATAATTACTCACAAGAAGAATGCAAAATGGATATTTGCATTTTTCATGCTACCATGGTTTGGTTTATTTGTAACTTAAGTCTTCCTCTTACATTTTAACTATCTGGATGAGTGCAGCACCTGTAATTACTGGGGCTCTGAGTACAAAAATGAAGGATGTATTTGCAGGCTTAAAGTCATACATATTGTTTGACTTGTAAAGTATCCTGTTCAGTCATTAATTACCTAGTAGGCACTAGGTATCATCATTAATGTATTATCATTAAATGTGGTCCCCTGACCAAAACTCCATAATCAAACACCTTGAGAATTTAAGACTGTGGGAGACAGAAAATGACACTGGAATCAGGATCATGGTTTTTACAGTAAATGCAAAGTTTTTGAAATTACTAAACTTTACAGTGACAAGAGCAGAGTTAAATTTGAAGACTTTTTAGCTGCATGACATACAGTATGACAGGCTGTCTTTGAAGTCAACAAAAGAAACATGTTTTAATATGCTTTTCTATTTTAAAATATACATGGAAACAATGATGAGGACATTAGAAAATGATACATCATGCTTAAGATCAATTCATGCAAGCAACTATATGAGGCAATCAAACTGATGAAGATTTAATTTGAAAGTAACTTGTTTACATAGCTGCTGATTTAAAAATGTTAGAAGCCAAGTAAAACCTCCCCTAAACTGGTTGGATAGTTGAGATACATTTGCAAAATACTTCCAGAATGAAGAAATTAATAAAATAGCTAGTAAACCGTAGTGATTTCTGAAAGCATTAAAACTACCTTATGTCAGTGATACCTACTTTGTTCCTCTCACTTTAGACCTCACAGACTGATAAGAAAGGAAAAGTGTTATAACCCAGAAGTAAAACTGTTGCATGATTGCAACCCTAACAACCTCCTCCTAATGAGTTTCCCTGCAGATAGAGAGAAGAAATGGCTTTGATCTCTCAAAGTGAAGGATCTGAATGAACCACTGTTTTAAGAAAAGGAATCTGATTAGGCCTACTCTCCTAGTAATCAAAGTCACAAGCTACCATTTGAGGTATTTGTGAAATTCAGATAAGATTAGTTACTCTTTGGATAAGCCACTGCAGTCAGTGGAAGCTGATTTTCTGGGATGTGACCACAGGACAAAGCACAATGGGAAATGAAGAATAGTCTTGAATATATTACAGGGTAGAGCACCTTCTATTAGAAAATATAAATCAGCTTTAAATGTTTGAAATCATGATTAATAACTCCATCTCATAAAAAAAATCATCATTTCAATTATTTGACTATGTGATTCAAGTTCTGAAATTCAAATGAAAGACAGTCCTAAGTAGTTCAAATAATAAAAAATAGCATATTTATTTCCTATGAAAACTCCCTGAAGTTTGTTAAACTGCTTTATTAATGGTAGAGCCAAATTTGACTTGAGAGTGCCTCTTACATTTGCTAAACATGGATATTAAACAGATGTACATATGTATATAATGAATAGTAGATATACTACTAAGTTTTATCAGTTTCCTCTCCATTATCATTTCTTTGTCCACTGAAAATAGTATAGAATGGCCTCTCCAGAACTGTCAGGCTGGGAAACAAAAATAGACATATTGGTGCTTATTTTAGATTACATAAGAACAGGAGCATATGAGCATCTAGGGGAAAAAAGGGATATCTCAATAAGGAGCACAAGAACATTTCAGGAAAAAAGTATATTCTGAGCTGAATTGGAGTTCGGGTTTGAGCCAGAGCATCTCCTTGCTGCTGTATTTCCTGTGTCCAGCAAACACTGCACACAGCACATGGATTTGCTCTCATTGATAATTTTAATCATGACACCCTTGAAAAACAAGAGTGGGCATTTAGATATAAAAAGGAAGAAAGATGGATTTAATAAGGTAAAAGAAACCAAAACTGTTAGTTTTAGATTATTCAAGATTTTTCAGAAGAAATAGCCTTTTGTAAAGTAATACTGTTGTTACATTATGTTGAAAAAAAACCCCAACAAACCAACAAACAGATAAAATCTGTTCCACAAAACTCTTCCCACTGCTAAACAAGGGTATTCTCCTGAACAGATTTTGACATTTAAGTGTGATACAAAGGACCCAGAAATGTTTTTTGCTTTTTTCCTTTTGAAGCTATTATAAAACACCTTGGTTACTTTTCATCAGATTTTGAGACCAATTTGTAGGGGATAGGAGGGTTGTGGAGATCAGTGACTCATTTCAGGCTGTCACTGTTATTTGTGGTGAGCCAGAAGCCAACTGATAACAGAGTATTATCTCTTAAGAGAAAAGGAGGGCAAGAAAGGGCTTATGTTTTGTTGTTCATTTAAAATGAATTACCCCCATCAAAATGCAGCCTTGAGAATTTAATTAAGCAGCTGCCTAAATACTGGTATTTAAGGATGTTAGGCATCTCATGTCAGCGTACTAAACAAATGGTACAATAAAGATGCAAGCTGCTTTGTTTGATTGAAGACTGAGCTTTTTCACTAAGTCCCCAAACCATCTGGCTCTATTTGGAGAATGTGTGATGGTAGCTACTCTAACTCTTATCTAATGATAAGACTCTCACTGTCAAACATGCACCAGAAAGGAAATATTACATTTTTAGGCTTATAAAATCTTCTTTTTTCTCTGGTGAAAGAGTGTATTTTGAAGACAATAAATTCCAGGGCCTAGGTGATAATATTTTTCAGTGACCTAAAATTTCCAGACCTTTCAATGCCAATTCATAACCACTGAAATTGTTTCAAGAGCTCCTATTCATCCAGATATACTCAGGGAGCAAAATAATTTGAGGTTTCTCAGTTATTACACAACCATCTCAAAACTTAAAGAGGGGTTGACCTCAAAGCTTTCTGAATAACTGGGCCTCCTTCCAAATTGGGATTTTGGTTGGTTGTGTTCTTTTTCTTTCAGCTCAGATACCTGAAATTAAAAGCCATTCATGAAAAAGTTGGCTCTAAAAACTCAGCTTCACAGCCCTTCACAAGTTTGTCACTGCCAAAAATCTCACATCACTTCATTTCCTTATATTCTCACTCTGCAGTACCAGTCTGCGCTCCTTCCACTTTTATTTCCAACTCTGTTGTCCACACTTCCACTTCAAATCAGGACATTTTTCCCTAGCACTGCTCTTCATCTGACACCATTTCTTCATTTACCCCCCTTTCAACAGCCCATTTTTTTCTGAAAACTGCTTAGAAGAAAATTCACACACTGTAGCAGCCTTATTTCTACCTTCTGCAAGGAAAAAAAATAAAGTAGGAAAAGCCCAAATGTGCTGTAGAACCTTGCTGTGGAACCTTGTAGAAACACCTGGATACAAGGAAGAAGAGCTGTGTGAGCATAACCAAGCTCTGGGTGAATTGTTAGCAGTCTTCAATGGATTATCAAGGGACTATAAAATATAGAGTGTGTTTCACCAGCTAAATTTTTTTTACCCCTATTGTCCTGAATTAAGAAAAAGTTTCAGTTTGAGCAGGCATCATTATTCAAAAAACTTGGAGGAAAAATACTAGTTTTGTCTGAATCTATCTGCATATTTTATTATCAGTGACCCCTTCTGTGTAATATGAGCAGATAAGTTTATTAAAGCTGCCCATGCAGTGGTCTCTGTTAGATGATGCTCCTTAAGTCTAAATTTAACCTAGACTCCAGGGTTCTCTGTTTCCATGATATATTCATGTCACAATTTCCTGGGAGAAACAGTGCTTAGTGGAGAGCATAGATGACAGGTCCACACATCTGCAAAGGTGGGCATCTAACCCCAAGTTTCTTATTAAATTAAAAACCAATGTAAAAGTAAATTTAACAAATTGATCTCTCTATTGAATGGGATTGGCCTTTGCTGGAACTGAACTTTGACTTTTTTCCTTTTTCCAATTCAGGCTTTTCTGAAAAGATTTCATTACTTTTCAAGGACCATTTTTCTTTTACACTGCTTGATAAAGTTTCTTGAAGAGAAGGGTGTGTATCTGATGTTGACCCTTCAGATAAAATCAGAGAGGATTTGTCTGTTGATTGCAGGAGCTTAACTCTCACCAAATGCTTCCACTGAGATTTCTTTTGTTGCTTTGTTTTTTTTTTTTTGTTTTTTTTTGTTTTTTTTTACTGAAATAAAGAAAATGCTGTTTACTGTATTTCTGCATTTGGCTCTGATAAGGGTATGCATCTGTCTGCAGAGGGATGAATATTTCAGAGTTTTTATACTTGTATTTAAGAAGTGGTCGGAATGAAAATACTTAGGTTCAGAAACTCTACTGTAAAACAAGGGATGCATCTAGGGTTACTGGACACACGTATATATATGGTTATTTTTTTATCTCCAACAAACATTAAACTCATTTAGATATGAGTTCATTTATATGCCCTTTCCAAGGGCAAGAGATTTGAGTGATATTCCTATGTTGCAGTGATGCTGCCATTCTGGGTGCCTGCTGAATGGCTGCGTGCCAGCAACTGTAAAATCAGACTTTATGTATTTCCCATACATATTATTTCCTGATTTATAACATGAAACCAGATTAAATTCCAGATGAGCTTATTTTACAGGCACATAAATACAAAAATTGTGCTCAACAATTCACACTGGCACTATTGTGCACTAGTTTCTTTGGCAAAAGTGAGGGGAAGAGAACTCAAACATTATCTAGGGTATATGCTTGTATATTCCACAGCAATAAGCAGCAGAAGACACACTTCTGAAAGCTGAAAGCATTACAAAGAAAGTGACTATCGAGCAGTCTGGTCCTAAATCACCACCTTATGCACCAGTTCTGTTTCAGCAGTCATATTTCATGAACTACATCTGCGAACAAGTTTTAGGTCTAAAGCAAAATCCAGCTTCTGCTATTGGATTTCAAAGAATTTCCCCCAAATGCAAAACCTTCAAAACATCCATATCCAATACTGGCACCTAAGAGTGCTGGTTTAAGAACTGCTTTACCTGAACGAGGTATGTAGTGCTGACAAACTCACACGGAAGTGCTGTGGGGATTTTGATCAGGAGAGCTCACCTTCCTCTGGCTCTTAAAACAACCAATAAGATTTGTAACTGTTAGCTAAGCACCTTAAGAGGAATTCAGTTTTGAACAGCAAAAGAAATGCATACTTCTTTTCAAGATGAATATGAATGATTATAATTTCTGAAACAGGCTTCAGTTTTTGTTCTGTGTTCTATAAGCACTTGTCTAACTGGAAAATTGCATGCGGAATACAGCGAAGTGGGGGGGGGGTTAACTTTCTTTTTTTTTTTTTGTCAAGGAGTTTAAAATTGATCTTGCACTAGTAGGTTAAATGCATTCACTTCTAGAAGACATGACAGCCTGAAGTGAAAAAAGAATTTAAAGGTGAAAGGGTTATCAACTGAAGAAAATTATCCTGACACCAGCCTCCTGCAATCATGAGCAGATTGAATTATGTGATTTTAAATGAGATCTCTTTGGTAACTTTTCCATGCTAAACCAGGAAAAAAAAAAAAAAAAAGGAATTTATCAAGAGAATTACTGTTTTGCCTTTGTATATGCCTCAATAAAATTCCTTGTATTGAAAGAGAATGATTTTTATACAAGCCTTTTGCTTTTTCCTGAAAAGAAAGTCCTCTAGTACATTTTTTCTAATTCTAACATGCTTGTGCATGTATGAATTAGTGTATGTGTATCTATCACTAAGTGCCAGACACCTATTATAAAAAAAATAAATACAGATACCCATACACACAGAAAACCAATAGCTGAGCAATCTGCCTTGATGTCTTTTGAACTACAAACACTTTCAGCAGAATTCATCAAAGTTAAGTCAGCTTTTTTGACCTGGACATTTTTAAACAGTGGTAGATCTCAGTTTTATTAGATGTATAGACTACCCAAGCTACCATAGGTAAAGATGTCCTTCTGTGGCTTAATGTCTTTCTCCATATGAAGAAGGATTAAAATAGAATTACTAGTGGAATGCCATGTCCATGAGCAAACTGAGAGTGGTGGGGATTGAGCAACAGCACTGAACAAATAAAGCTTTTCCCTTTCCATACTGGAAGATCCCAAGCTCCAGGCTAAGTAGGAGCAGGAGCTCTGTAAACCCCCAGGAGTAATTTGAACCTCACAATTGCCCATGCCATGCCTTGAATCTTCTTAATAAAGTCTCGTCACATAGAAGATTAGGAAAAGGAAGGAGGACAGCAATATACCTGGCTCCATAACCAGGACTAATGGATGCAATAGCTTAGTGCCCCTGACAGGCAAAGAAAAACATCACCACTTATAATGATATGTCTTTAACAAAACTGTAAGTCTCAGCCTTTGTGTGGGCTCAGATCTGATCATTTGACCTCCCTGAATAACACCCATCCCTTTCTCTAGACCTGAGACAATGTCACTATGTTGACCTCATCCCTCCTACTCCAACTTCCTACCCTTCAAAACAAAGCAGTGCCTTCAAGCTATTCACAGGCAATGGACTCTTGCAAGGCAAGGCCCGTGTTAGAAATCCAGCCTCAATTTAGTGTTGCATTTTCTGTTCAAACCAGAGGAAATGTCAGAAAGAAATAAAGACAAGCCAGATCCTCAGTAGTTGGCTAACTCTAAGCTTATTTCTATTGCACAGAAGCCAACCAAACCAGCAACAGGGTAGTGCCAAAGAGCATCAGGACACCCTGCCAAAGAACAAGCCTTAGGCCTAGCTGCTGCTACTGGAAAACCCCAGACAAACCCCTGGCAAAGAGCTGGCCCCAGACTAACACATTGTTATTGTGGGGGAAGGAATGATGACACAATTTCCTGCACAATGTTTATACACTTGTGCCCTGGAGCTTTGCCTTCTCCCTTCAGTGGATATAAGAAGCAAACCAACTGCAGGAAAGGCGTTTCTCTTGCCTAAGGTATTGCTGTGACTGTGCATCCTTTTCTTTTTTTTTTTTTCCATCTATTTTATAATTCGTTCCTTGAGTCCCATGGTGATCTTAAACAAATGAGAGGATGCCATCAACAAGGGCAAAGAAATCAGCAGCTCATAAAGAAATAAGAGCATCAGAAAGTTGATACGAGGTGTCACAGTAGAATCAGTACTGAAAATGAAGACTGGGTTTCCAGACTTCCTCCTACATGGATTTCATCCTTCCTACTCAGCTCACTCCCATTCAGACAGATTGTGACATTTATATTGCTGTGTAATTTCAGCAAAAACCAGACTTTCATTGCATTGGCACATGTAGGCTCCTTAGCTTATGGATGTCTTTTGGGATAAAGGCATATATACCTTGTACAATTTATGTTAAACACAGAATTCTGATGTAATTTCATATACACACTTGTTACAAGGTCACCAAAGGGTATTTCTCCCAGGGTATTTCCTCATTTTCTTTTAATTAGTGTTACTGTCCTTGGACTAGTGTGGGGACTTTAGGGGTAAAGAATATTTAGATTATTGTGAATAAATGAAGTGATTTCACATTATAAAGGAGAACTTGTAAAACTCTGAGACAACAAGCAAGATTTATTAACATGATAACTACATAGATAAGTTTTTATAAAGGATTTTGTGATTATGCTTGAAACTTTATGGGTGCTTCCTCAAATGTGCAACAAACCTCTTGTTTCAGGTAAAACTTTAACAAAACAGCAGCTCTTCAGATTTTCTGAGTAATGAAATCATATTGGTGTTTTTCTTTTCTAATTCATAGAATTCACAAAATGATAACTGAGCTTTAAGGTCACTCTGTGCTAAATTCTCTGCATTGGTATACTAGGAGATAGCTCAGCTCCGAAAAATTTACAAGATAAACAGACAAAAGAAGTAAAAGGCTGAAAAAATGAAAGATGCAATAAGTTATTTTTATAGATGGTGTATCAAGGTGGCAGCCAAGACTGGCCGTTTTTGTTTCAATCTCTGATTGAACCATACTGTCTAGTAAAGAAACAGAGATAATTTTGAATCTAGAAAAATAATGTAATAATGTATACAAGGTTAAGGAGTTAATGATCTACTGATGTAACAAGGTAAAGCAAATGGGAAAAAACGCAATTTGCAGTACTGGCATAGGAGAACACTTCCTCAGGTTTGCTGTAACAGAAGAGCATGAAGCTGCCAAAATATATTCAGTTTGGCAGGAACAGACTATTAGGAGCAAGAAAGTGTTTTGTCCCTTTCAAAAGTTTAAATGCTTCTACCACAGACCAGTCAAAGTGACATGCATTAGCTGTCGACTTCTTACTCCAGTTTTATATAAGCTGACGTGTAAGCAGGTAGTGATGGCTGAATACCAACACCGGTACTTTTAAAGCTGTTGCACTCAGCTCTTACTTAAAGTGCATGAAAATTGGTGTTATGCTGTGAGCAAATGACAGCAGAGCAGAGGCCAAGAGAATGCTCTTGAATGAGGTGGAAATGTTATGTTTTCTTAGTGTTAGCCATGAATTTTGTCCTAGTGCCAGAATGGTTTCTATGCAGGCTTCTTGCAGAGTGAAACAGAAATGATGGCTCTGCTGCAGCTTTTCTTCAGTCTGTGGCAATTTATCAGCACGATACCAATCTCTGAAATGTCTAGCTGTTGTTCTTCTCTGAAAACACAATACATCTAAGATAAACAGTGGTGCTTTACAGAGAAAAGACAGAAGGATAAACACAGGTTCTAAAATGGCAATCACTTTTCTTCATTTTGAAAAATTTTTTCACTAGAAACGAAGTTCATGGGCAGGAGAAGGAAATAGAGATGATGCTATTTTTCTGGATTGGAACAAGAGAAGACTTTAGCTTTATCTTTGACAGGAAGACAGCTTCTTTTTCAAAAGTCCAGCATAAATGAGAACATATATAAAATATATATATCTCTGTGAAGAATGTCAGACACAACTCTGCAAAATTTACTTTTTAAAATAGTTCTTTTTAAATAAATAACCCCAGCTGAAGAGAAGTTATTCTTTCTGTGAGGACTGAAGGGTTTAGAATACATAAGAATGAACCATTTCTGCAGGAATTAAAACAAGAAGAAAAAATAACGTAACAGCAATTGGAGTATTTACCAGCTTTACCAACAGTAACATAAGAAACATATAAGCACTTCTCAAAACCCCAAATTATTTACCACAGGACAGCAGCTATTTGCCTTTGCAACATGTGAGAGTCTGGCACTAGCTTCCCTCTGCAGAATGTTGCATCAACAGCTTCCTTTAAAACCTACTGAGAGTGAAAGGACTCTTTAAAATATACTAATTTTTCAAGGTCAAAACTGAAACTGCACTCCATCCTGTGCCATTTTAGAAAGAAGAACTGATAGGCAGGGCCTTTCTTGCTTCCTGCGTCTCCCCACATTGGGAAGGAAATTTACTTGTGCCATAGTCTGACCTAAATGATTGAAGTTTTGTGCGATGATCTCTCTCAAAATTATTTTCAACATGTTTGGCCTCTTGCATTCCATTATTTAGTTGAATTATGCCAGACAATTTTTACAATTATTATATTTCCTGATGTAATCTTTGACAGCAATATCTATTACTCGGCATGTTGAAGATTTCTATTTATCTATTCAATTCCTACTCCCCAGGTGAAATAATAAGTTAATTACAAGTTGGTAAAATCACTGGGAAAAGATTGAATCCACTGGAATGAAAATCTGTGAGTTTTACAGTCAGTTTTTGTACCACAGAAAATAATTATAAAAAGTAGAAATAAAATAAAATAATTATGGGTTTAGATGTTCTTTATTAACTGCTTTTGTTTCTCTCATTAAACTTAATTGAGATTCCCATTCCAGGAAAATTGTTTAACTGGAGCCCACACCTTACTTATTAACTGTACAGTATCAAAGATACATGATTCAGCATGATGTTTATTGACTAGTTCTCTCACAAAAATGTTTCTTTTCAATTTTGAGGGGTGACTTTGCTCTCAGATTACTGCAAATTCTGTCTCTACTACAATCTGTACTGTTACAAAAGATTTTGAATATTCTTATAATCTAGAATAAATTTAGGGGTTTTTTTCTGCTGTCAGTAAAAGCTTTTCATCTGCAATAACAAGTAAAATGTCAGAAAAAATTTATAGAATTAGCATAAAGAAAAGGTTTTGGTTTTTTGACAAAGAAATGTAGAAAATCCATATATTCAGAGAACAATGGAAGATTTTATTCATATCTAGACAAAGTTTGTTTAGAAAATTCACAAAATCATTTTCCATATAAAAACTTGCAGTTTCTAGTACTCTTAAGAAGATCATGAAGAATAAAATTGTCTACTCAAGTCTGGGGGGTAGAACAACACCCAGAAAAATGGATACAATCCAGCTCAGGAATGATTCCTTTGAAACAGAATCTGTCGTGTAGAGATTAATAACTACTAGAGCATACAGCTGCCAACTCTGGAATTTAGCATTCCACATTTCACTTAACCATAAAAAATGAAGAGGAACCATGTTCAAAGGCAAACATAGTAAAACATTAAATTAATTTTATAGTGTGCATATTATAGGCCAAGCATGTCTAAAAGTTCTCAAAGCAAACTGCAACAATGTCACTGAAAAATATTTACCATGGAATAACCTAAGTAAAACATAATAATAATAAAAGACATTTCTATTGTGTCTCTCTTCTGCCTCCTCATTATATTTTTAATAATACAGATGGTGGTTTTGTGCATATATTCAAACCTTCTCTTGCTTTTTCTGGACTTAATTCTAATGATTTAAAATGTTACCCACAGTAAGGACCCATTCAGTTCCATTCTGCTTTCTTTGAGATAAACTTATTTTCAACAACAGCTTTCCCTGTACACCATGTCAACATATTTTGCTTTCAAGTATTTTTCTTTTTTCTTTAAAAACCCAAAACTGTTGTATATTCCCATTTCTGAAACTCTAAAGGAAGGATCTTCAGCTATGTTACAGGAATATGGGTCCACTAACTAAAAGAAACTAGAGCTACAACATACCAGCAAATTCTGGTCACGATTTCAAGAAGGAGAAAGTACATATGCTTTTGTGAGACGATTAGTATGAGCATAAAAATAATAATTTTCAAGTTGCCATCATTCCTGAGCAACATTCCTGTTCAAAAGAACTGGAAGCGTCCATTTTGCTTTGGAGTGTCTCCAACAGGCTCCCTTTCCTATTGTAATATTAAGAAAGCAAAACTCCTGTCATAGAAGATACCAGCATTTATTTATATTTTATATTAGTGAAGTTTTTAGAGGTACTGGAGATCCTACGTACCCAAAAACCTGATATATGGAGTAATACTGACTTGATAAGCTATACATGCAGATGTCCTTGATATGATCCTCTTTTTTCTCCATGAAATTTTACTTTTTATAGACTTTACATTATTACCCGTGGATCATAGCTACTAGTAGAAGGAGGATTATATTTTATACCTAATCAAATACTCTTAAATAATCAATAAGACTGAAGCATAAAGCAGGCAAAAAAAATTTATGGAATTTTTTGGTTCTGTTGTAGGAGAGGTACAAATCTGAATCCTAGGACACCTGAGATTTTAATTGAGGAAAAAGGTGAGGGTTAAAACATGGGGAGAGCTACCATTTTTAGTCTGCACTATCTTTCTGTGGTGAAGAAATTATAAATCAGTCAACAGCAAATTCTAAGCACTGCTGACAGCAAGGACAGTGATAATGTATAGAAAGGAAAAAGGAAGAGGGAGAAGGAAAGAGTACAGAAAAAGTGGAGGAGTTCATGCAGCCAAAGGACTTGTTCAAAGTCACTCAGTATATTTTAAAGCATTCTCCTGGGTCCTGCATGATTGTTCCATGTAGAAGACTTCAGTATCTCTCAGATCTCCCTCTTCACTAAATTTTTACATCACCGTGAAGAGAGATCTCCTAAACTACAGCCAGATTAATGAGTAAAAAGGCAAAGTCTGCTACACAGATCTGTAATAGAAATCAAGAGTCCTAAGTAGCTGCTAGGAACTCGAAGCCTGGTTCTATCATCGCTTAGTAGGTGGGACTCGGATAGCAATCATGGGAACATAACAAGATTTCAGAAGGGCTCAGAATTTATGAGACTCCCCACTTATACCTAATTGAAGGATCGTGAAAGTTAGCCTGGATTCCAAGATCTGTGATAGTAATCATGCAAAACTCAGCGGGTTAGGAACTTGTGAGTGACACAGACATTTTCTTCATGTGAACTAAAATTTCATCATTATTTATCATTGCAAAAAGAGATCACAGCACAAAGATTGTGTTATATGCATTCAGACCTATTTGCATCGATGATTCTTCAGCTTTATTTAGACTTTGGTACAGCAAAATAGAAGGAATTAAATAATGAATCACATTCAGTTCAATTTTGTTTTGTATTGTTGTTTTTTTTTTTTTTTTTTAATTAGACATGCCACCAAAAGCTGATGTAAAGATCCTGAGATTGACAGAGCATGCTTTACCATGTCAGCACTCAAGCAAGTCATCACTAGAACAGAGGCATTATGAATGAACCATAACATCAAGTATATTTTCCAAAAGAATGAACAATACACTGCAATAACACAGCACAAATGTCACTGGTAGAAATAAAGTATGGAAACAAAACAAACTCTCATGCTTCAAGGCATAGATCAACAAAGGCGTTACACTCAGACTAGAAGCTAAAAGGATTAAGTCTTGTCATTCAGTCCATGTGCACTGCTCTGCACAATGGGATCACTGAGTTCCTACTGAAGTACCACGCTTCTGTAGTAACAATCAGCACAAAAATCAGCACAAAAATCAGCACAGGATAGTTGCAGCACTTGATATTTTTAATGAGGGTATAAAGAAACCTTTTTCTGTATGTGGGAAAGCTCAAATCAGGATTTCTTAAACTGCTTTACAAAATATTGATCTTTACAAAGTGCCTCCAGCAGTACTCTCAAGTTCTTATTCCCAACTTTCTACACAAGCTATATTCAAGCTAGCAAGGTTTGATGGTAGCATACCTTTTAAGTTAGAGTTGAGGATGCAGTAACTCCTTTATACACACTTCAGGAGCTCAGTTTCAACTAGCTCTGATTTAATACTGTAAATTACAGCCCATTATCACTTGCTGCGGGTTAGGTCCAATGCCAAGAAACACCTTTTGGTTTATGTTGACCCAAAAAGTATTGATTTCCTGTGATTCAAGACCACTCCATGATGCAATCCAAGAAGCAGGTGGAGGGGTTAACCGGATGATTAACTTCAGAAGCCTGTTCCTGACCTGAAGTGAATTGCTGTTGTAGGCACACCAGTCTTGGCCTCAGAGTGCACGCCAAAGTACCACTGAAGTGCTCCATCTGGAATGCCCGAAGGAAAACACTAACAAGCCCCAGGTGTCACAAGGCAGTTCAGTGCACCCTTTGAAGCCACCAAGAAAACCTACACCCTGCTGCCTCATGACATGCAGCAACCTGAAATGCAACACAGCTGTGAGCATGTTCCAGTGCCTGACGTCTATTCAAAAGCTGAGTGGCAGAGGTAGCACAAAAAGCTCTCTCATTTCTTAATGTCTCCATGTTACTTCATCAGCAAGGCAAAGCCAGGCTCAGGATAACATCCATACAACAAAAGGTGTGCATGTGACCTAAGCCATTGACTCTCTTTCCAGTTCCTGTAAGTAGCTTTGTCTGGTGTGTGCTTGGACATGCCAGGCTGCCAAGGCCCAACCAGGCAGACATGCCATTTCTAGACATGCAATGGATTCCTTATGAAAGTATAAATTAAACTGGTGGGAATAGGTTTGGTTTAAGAGGAAACCATACATTACACCGCTGTCAAATATTCAGCCCATCAGGATTTGTCTGCATTTTTTACTGCCATCTTTGGATTTGAAATTTTGAGAAAGACTGAAAAGCTGTGGAAACCTTGTGGTGATCTTCCAAGCATCTGTTGTGGTGATGGAGAACCACCTCATAGAGAGTACCTTGCGCAGGCATAATTGCTGTCTAGCTGCCTACCTAATATGTCACTGCTGAGTCCCATTTCACACCAGCTATGTTTGCTTAAGCGACCCATTCAAGTCTCCTCATATTGTCTGGTTTTGTGGAGGCAAGCTCAGAGTTGAAGCTGACTGTTTGATAAATGCCCTTTTTCTAAGGAGATAGGCCCATGTGTCTACAGTCTCACCTAACTTCTGGATAGGTGGTGGATTGCTGTGTGTTGGTAATGCTCTTCTTTGTGATGAAGGTTTAGACACCAGACAATAAAAAAGTGTGACACCATTAATATAGTTTTGTTCTCTCTTATGATGAAATCTGTAGGTAGACTAGATGTCATCTGCCAACTTTTTTCCCGGGGAAAAAATCTTTATATACAAAATTTCCAGAAGCTATCATACAAATATTTACATGTGTTTTATCAACATTAACAACATATTAACAACTATAGTTTATTCTGTGCTCCTGGAACCTGTGAACTCTCTTGATGTCAGACTGGCTTATGAGCTCCTTCCAAAAAATAAAATATTAAAATTCTCAGCCCCACGCCAATGAAATTAGAGGAACTTTCATCACAATAACGTATGCTGACTTAGGAGTCAAGCAAAAAAGGGCCATCTTTCTTTGTCTGGGACAATAATTAATATTATCTTGTCTTTTTTGATTTGCCAATTGCCTATACAAAATAGTTTATAATGGATTCAGGCCCTGGTAGAACCTTTATTTTCCCTCTCCAACTATCTTTTACTGTGAAGTGCAGGTGGATAACACCTGAATCAGTTTCATATTTAGATACACTGAAGAATGTTGTGGTACTCATATTTACCATAAGTGTACACAGGTAAACACACACACATATATGCACACAAAAGTTTTGAGTATCAGAAAACGGAGTTTTGAAAGGATGTGAGCAAAGGTCAGTCCAGCCCCTTTGCTCTCTAGTGTTTTCTCAGAGTACCTCAGACCCTTTGATCTCAGAGTCTTAGCTCTAAAATGAATCCATAACCAAGTCAGGAACAGGGAGCAGAAGCATGAGGTAAGCAAACGGTGAACACAAAAGGGTGTTGCTCAGGTTTGAGGCATTTGTTTGCATGACTACTTGTAGACCAAGGTGAAAAGTACAACTGGCTTTTTGGACTGAACAGAGTGTGTAAACAAGCCTGAAAAAGAGGTTAACTCTCACCATCAAGAAATGTTTGTGCTCTCAAAATCAATGGGTGATTCGTGACAACAAGGAAAGAGCAAATATTGAAGACAAAAAGGCTCCAGCCTGTGGTTTGTATTCAATCTGCTCTTAATATCAGGTAAACTTGTTACAGATCCACAAATAGCTCATGTGCTAGGCTGGAGTTTCACTAAGGTAGGAAGACGTTTTGATGTAGAGTAAATATAAACAGCAGACTGTGTTGCAACTGATCCTTCTTTAATCCTCCTCAATTGATGACAAATTGCTGTGTACAGAAAGCTTTGAGAGAATGTAAGCCCTTCAGATAACTGAAACCCACAAGGCAGCGAGCTGCAGCAAATGTGCCGTATTCCCACCAACTAAACAACCTAAACAAACAGACAAATATTATGCAAATCACTGCAAATATCAGCTATCTTTTTATTTTTCTTTATTTTCTTTATTTTTCTTTTTTTTTCTTTATTTTTTATTTTTATATTCAGAAATATGGCTGTTATGATCTATGGGAAAATGAAGCTTTTCTATGTCTTTCTTTAAACAGAGATTGCTGCAATGTTGATACATTGGTCTAAATTAAATACGTGAAAGATGTTGGCAGATTTTTCTTTTTAAAGGTCTGATTTTGCTACACATGCAAAGACTCCCTAAAATCAAGTCAACACAAGGCTGCAGTAGGAACTTACTGCCTGGAGAGAGGTCATGTCACTCGTGAAAGTAACAAATGTCTATCAAACATAAAGGTTTCTGTTAGAGGTAATGAATTTATGAACCAGCAGGTTTTAAAAGTTTTACCCCTACATATAAAACTTGCTTTTAATACATTACCATGGCTAAAATTATCCTGTTGTGTTTCAGTGGTTTCATAAGGCTTTAAATGTGCACCTGTCATACTTCAGATTCAGTCTTTATTAGTATTCTTTTATTTTGAGAGGCTGAAATGGCAAAATCAGTCCCACTAAAACATTGACTCAAAGCTCAAAACTCCTGGTCTTCTATAAAACCCATTGAGCTCCTCCAGAAATTTACACCATATAACTGGGTAAAAATAAGTAAAAGAGGAACAGAGTGAGAGTGTTCAATTAGGTAAAGATAGCAAACAAGGCTGGATTGTGTCTGATCTGTTGTTTGAGTAGCATGGTGTAGGTCAGAAATCCCTTGCAGTTTTACAGTGAAGAAAAAATACATAGTATAAACAGGGGAACTCAATGGCTCTGACACAGTCAGGACAATTACATGTAAATATTACTGTTTTATAAAACCCTGCATCCTTACTGATTTTAAAACAATATTGGTGTCTGCTTTCTACCAAAAGAAAAAGGTCAAGGTGTTTCTTTCCCTTCTGCTCAAGACTTAGATTGTGTTTAATTTAATCAAACCCAGATTTTAGCCTGACCTGTACATACACAGGGGGAAGGTGGGAGGGTTAGAGCACATTTACATTGCTTCACAGTGCCTACGATTACCATGATCAGCATGACAAAGAGGAATTCAATTTTAACGAAGCTGCTTGGGAACAGGATTCAAACAAGCCTAGATTTTGTACATCACAGCTGCTGGACATCTCACGAGTTACATTTATGCTGGTAATGTGTCAGGTTCATCCTCTGTACATGATACTGAAAATCTCTGCATGTTGTGCCAATCTGCTTAAATTCCCTTTTGACATATCACAGGTGATTGAGAATAGACATTGGATTAGGAAGAACTCCTGCAATCATTGCATCATACAATGATTTAGTTTGAAAAGACTTTTAAGCAGCTAAGTCTAATTTAGACATTCAAATTTTCTTGGCTTGGTTGTATAACCTGAAAAATTTTTGTGTCAAGGCCACAGGACAGACTGCCAGGGAGTAACCCATTAGAGACACATGATAGAGCTGAGAGGTTAACATGGGGTAAATCACTGCTTCTCTGGACACATGGAAACCCAAAAGCAAAGAGTTGCTCTCTTCTAGTCTGCTCCTAGAAGAGACAAGCTCTGTCCTAGACATGGGAGTAGGGACAAAAATATAAATGACCCTTTCACTGAATAACTTGGGGAATGCAGTGCAAATGTCTTCTTGGCAATCACTGCCTCCTATTTTTCTCCAGTGTTTCAGACTGATTTGATCCAGTAGGTAGGATACAAATAAAAACATCTTTTAATGTCATTCAAAAGAAATAAACAGCTTCTGAATCCCTGGATAAGTTCCAAGTCTGTTTAAGGAGGTTTTTGTTATTAATTTTTAAACTGGGAATTTAAAATAAAGCTGAAGCAAGACCACATAGGCAAACTACTACTTTGAGAATTCAAAGGCAGCATTGTTAAAAGGCTAATAAAAGGTTAATAAAAGGTTAATAAAAATTTCCCTTTCTTTGTCTCTCATTAAAAGCAAAAAAGACATCATTGCATTTTTCTTCAGACTTCTGAGGCACAGATGTCATTTTTCATTCTGGTTTACTACCAGAGCTCCCATAGTTGCTTTGCTACCAGTGTAATGCAAACTTATAGATGCCTCTATCTTTTGAAATGAAAAAATGTCTGGTTTTATTAAAATATTAATTTTTGGTTACTCTAGTTCACTAAAGCAGGACAAAGGATGATAACTGTGATCTTTCTCTTTTAATTTTTGAAGCATGCTCACCTGATAGCAGCCTTCCAGAATCTGAAGGGTGCTTACACGGAAGCTGGAGAGGGACTCTTCATCAGAAACTCTTTGAAAAGAATCTTTATGAATCTGACCTCATATAGCTCACATGAAACTTTTATGTATGTATGTATTTAGAGTGGTAGTAATTGTTATGTATCAAAACTTCCTTATTGCTATCTGCAAACAAGGAATTGAATGTTCAGATTTAATATCCAATTCATTTCACAATAATGATTAGTAACATAGAGATGACAAAATCTAAGGTCATTCATAAGACCAAACCCGGATGAGACCAAAACCAAATTGGGGCAGTCAGTTCAAGAACAGAGATATGAACTATCTAATTACCAAAAATACTTACCACCATTTGAAATGCCCTATATATTTCTGTCTCAAGGACATCTATACATATTCCTGCTTACATCTCTAAATAACTACCATATTTATTATCACTGACATTTACCAAAGCAATATTTTTTTAAGTTCTATGAAAATTATTAAGAAAATATGAAAGGCCTATTTGTAATAATTACAGCATTGCTAAAAAATCCCTAAACCTGTCCAACTTAATGGGTTTAATGCTTTAAATACATAGTTTTCTTCATTGTTCAAATTTCTATGGAAAAAATAAGGAACCAAAGACTAATCTTTTTTGAGAACATTCCAGCTTTCAGCAGATGTACAGAAGCTCCAAACCATTTTCTTCCCCTCTTAATCTAAAGAGAACAAATTTCCATAAAATTCTCAAGAATACAGCAGAACATTTGTTATTAAACATTAGCTACAAACCTCCACATATGAAGATTTCACAACATGTTTGAATGTGTGAGATTTACATTTTGCAACTGTTACTGACAGTCTTTTGGGT
This sequence comes from Motacilla alba alba, assembly GCF_015832195.1. Lineage (NCBI taxonomy): Eukaryota > Metazoa > Chordata > Aves > Passeriformes > Motacillidae > Motacilla > Motacilla alba. Next base: position 11,244,462 of record NC_052018.1, read on the forward strand.
TGGAATCTATTATAACCTGACAGAATTTTGTTTAGATTAGCTGTCTAGGTAAAAAATACTATTTTTAAGCAGAGTTTTTTTTTAACACAAACACAGTGTTTGCAATTATTTTATTGGATTGAATATTCCTCAGTACAGATCACTTGCCATGAAAAAACAAGAGAACAAATCCATCTTTCTCCAAACAGGCTTAATAAACCTATTTCCATTTATCTTTCATATGTGAGAATATCATTGCCTTATCTTTTATATTGTTTATTTACCCCTTTTTCTTAACTCTGAGGGCAAAACCAGTCTCATTGTGTTAAGCTTTACAATTTCTTTAAATTCATTGCAGAGATTTAGGTTCTCATGGGCCAGCAGTGATCAGCTCAACAGTGTGATGTTTGCATTATGAATACTGTAGGTCTATGCTTGCTTAAAAAAAAGGGAAGAAAAAAAAGGAAAAAAATCCCATTGGAATGTTGAACAAATAATCATGATAAGGTTTCATTTTTAAGATCTTTACAGCCTTTTCTTTATCAAAAGAAAATCTGGAGCATAATTTGGCCTGACAGTCCCTTTAGTGCATGAAAATAGCATGCAATTACCAATTTTGACACCATATTTAAAACTGTGGTGTCACTCTTTTGTATGTCCTTCACCTTGGTGTTACACTAAGCACTGCAAACAAAGCAGATATTTTTCTAGTACACATGAAGAGTGCAATGTTAATACATTTATGAGCAAATTTAGAATAGATGAAAACAAGAAAGGCCCTTATCAACTTTATAAATGTTTGTTTGTGTATTTACATATATATATATATATATATATATTCTCCAAATAGATATAGCTGGGTTGACTTTGGATGCAGCTCCTTATAGAAAAATATTCTATTGACATGGCAGCTGTGGTTTAGGATAGTATTTTGAAGCTATTTTTAAAAACCCACCTGAGACAAAATACTTAAGAGTCTCTTTTAGAAAAGAATCCCAAGAAAAGACATCATTTAAGCAGGTTGTTAACTAGTTTCCTGAACAGAGATGGACCGACATAGTGTGCTGAAGTGAGATTTCTATATATTTGTTGAAACTCGGTTTCAACAAACCCAGAATGGTTTTTGTTGATGCATTGGTCATGAATAACTATTTTGGAATATTTTGTTTTGTCTCCCTTCAGACCAGAAATTTGGCTTGTCCCAGAATATCAATACCAGAGTGGAAGAGCCAGAAAATGTTATTGTCATGAGCTGTCCCTTTAGGGATAGAAGAAAAGGACTGGAGAGGGAGTTTTCCGATGTGTGGACAAAGCTAGCTTGGCTAGCTTAGATAAATGTTTCATCTCACTAAACAATTGTGAGATGAAACATGTAAGAAAAGAGACAGGCAGATCTCTCCATGTCTAGAAATTTAAATGAATTTTTTCCAAGCTTACTTTCTCCTATTTGAATGACTCAATTAACAAGACATAAAGGAGGGATTGGTAACGTTTAAGAGAAAGGCTTGGTTTTCACTAGAGCACTTGCTAACTTTGTTGTTCTGAGGATTCCTCTTATTTTGCCATCCTTCCTGGTGCTAATATTATTCACTGGGGATAATTCCCCACTACTACCCATGACCCTGTTTAGAGAGCAGAACCCTGCCTTGGGTACAGGGACTTCTCTAAATGACAAAATGGGACAGTTAAACACTCAAGAACAGCAGTCAAAATCCAGCTTGATGGATAGGAGATCACCTAGGCCAGGAATTGGGAGAGGTCACGACTGTCATGGAAGGGACAGACGCAAATATGTCTTGAGCTCTGACAATTTAACAAACTCTGGCTCAAAAAACACTTTTAGGGCTATTGGGGCCTAGGTTTCTCCTAGCTGCCAAAGAACATTGTCCACACTTATTTTTCCTTGGGCAGACTGAAGGTATATTTACCTTTTCCCAGTACTGCACCACCTGGGTTAGGTGCTATTTGGGAAAGGAGTTTTTCTTTTCTTGTTTTGACACTTTCATTTTTTTATAAGAACTCTGAATTCAGGTCTCTTTTCCCCTAAAATGTTTTCCTATTGTTAGTCATAAATTACTACAAGAGTTGGTGCTTCCATCTCTTAAGGAATAAGTAAAGATTTTTTTGGACAAGGAAATAAGGGATGTTCAAAAACAAGTAAAAAAAAAAATAAAAAAGAGGGAAAAATCTTTTTTGTTAGAGTAGCCAGACAATACTTGAACTATAAATCTCCAAATAGGATAAGCATCAATTAAGTGAGTTTTAGGACTTAAACCAATTTAGGAATGCCTACGAGCATTTGTCTCAGTAAGAAGATGACTAGACAATGCTGCAAGCTTAGAACATGGGAAACACTGGGAGGTAGGCAACATTTAAATGGCACTTTAGAGCTTTCATGAATTTTGTTATGAATTCCTTTTTTCTTTTCCTACTTTGATCATAATAAAAGCATTTAACATATCCCAGTTATAATGAGTACAATGATCCTACCCTGAAATTGCAGAGAGATTATAATTATATTTCTGTAGTGAGAGTTCCTCTTACATTTGCAAAAGGAAAAAAAACATATCATATTTAATGAAGCTCAAAATGTCATATTATTTTCTGTTTCTGGCAATCGGGGAAAGGTCATAGGTTTAGAACTCTGAACAGTTTGTTCTATATAATTTCCAATTTTTATATAGACCTTCAATAAGTTTGGACCTTCAAGTTTGGACTCAGATGGGATGCACTGTTTTCACATTCTTGAAAAGCCCTTGAAAAGTGTGACAGGATTCAAATATTGATTAAATTCAGAGCATCTCTATTGGTCTCTGGAGAAAAGGGCCATCATGCTGCCGAGCCAGATTTCTCCATGAAACACATCCTTATGTCTTTTATATTTTTTTTCTTTCTAGTGAAAGAAGGGGACATAGTAACTTTGCTCTTAACTGTATTGAGAATTTACCAATACTGAGTTTTATGCTACTTTTTGAAGAATCATGTTGACCTTAGTAAATACAAGAACTTTTCATTTAAGCTAGTCACTCTGACAGTGAATACAGCAGTCTGGTCTTAAGTAATGAATATAAACAAAACCCTACCATTTGTTCCAACCAAAACTGTTGATATTTAATAATGAGCCATCAAAAAATATAAGACATTTCTGAGTTCTTTGTAGTAAAAATTACTCATAATTATCTTGAAAAATTCCTGTACCTGATGTGGTTTTAGATCCATCAAAAATGTTAGGATAAATAAGTAATTTTCATAGCTATTAGCACCATAATTAAATATCCATGTTAGCATTTCATTTCAGGAATGAAATTTCTTGGCAAAATCTTTCCATCAGAAGCTGTTTTGGGAAATTCCATCATTTCTAAAGAAAACAAGACTTTAAATCACAAACCCCAGTTCTAATGGGAAACATTAATCTACCTGACATCTGGATGGGCAGCACGGAAACAGGGATGGATGTGCCACAAAGGAAAATTTCAAAGCTGTCCAGGGATGTAGCAATGGTGTCAGATAAGTCAAAGCTCACTTAAAGTTGAACCTTTAGTAGTAAAAGGCTGAATGAAATCCAAGTGTGGCACTGTTGCTAAATGAGGCAGGTGGCTCAGTGACGGCAGCCATGGATAAGGCTGAGATGGATCAATGCCTTCTTTGTCTCAGTCTTCACCAGGAGAGCTTCCAAGGGTTTTGTGGTTACAGGAAGACACAAGAGATACAAGCAGTGAATGAGGACCAAGTCTGGGACTCTGGTGAGAGAACTCAATCCCTGCAGTCCTTGGGACCAGATAGGCTGTGTCTGAGAGTGACAGGCAATGTCAGAGCAAGGTCACTCTCTAACAACTCTGAAATGTCATGGCAATAAGGAGCAGACCCCAAAGAGTAGAGGAAAGTAAATACTGCACATATTTTTAAAGCTAAGTGCAAAGGATTATCCAAGGGCTACAAATTGCTGGGTCTCATTTTGGTCCCTAGGAAAATCATCAGCCAAGTCTTCTTGGATTCCATGGGCATGTAAAGGACAAGATGTAACTAGTAAATTCAACACAGGTTTACTGAAAAAAGTTCATAGCCCAACAACCTGATTTTCTTCTGTGAAGAGTAAGTAGATGAGGTGAAAGTTTTGTATGACCCTGGATTTTAGCTGGGTTTTTAGCATTCCAGCTAGAATGCCATGCTCTGTACTGATGAACAATTAGGTGGTTAAAATCTGATATAATGGCAGAGGTTTGTCACAGGGCCTGTCCTGTTTAATGTTTTCCCTGGTGACCTGGTGGAGAGGTTGGAGAGAAGTCTCATTGAGTGTGAAAACAACACCAAACTAAGGGGACTGGCTGACCCTGAGCAAGGGTTTGGAGAGATGTCAGAGCCAAGCCATTGAGTAGCACATGGTGAGGAGAGGAACAGCAAAGATTCACTGAAACAAGACAAGCTCAGTCCTCATGGACACAGTGAAGCCGTGGACTAGACTGACAAGAGACGTAATGAAAACTCTGTCCTTGGAAGCTGTCAAGATCTGACTGGATAAAATATGGTCTGATCGCATAGCTGGCTCTGCCTTTATTATTAGGTTGTACTAGAAGCCTCTAGAGGTCCTTCCCCATCTAAATTATTCTAGAATTCTACCAGTAAAGTAGCAACACAGAATTGTATATTGTTTTTTCTCATAATTTATAAAGCAAAAAGGATGGTGGCATAAGTTTGTTTTAGTTATTTCTGCTTAAGAATTTTTGTGTGTGATGGTCTTTAGTTCTTATTATCTTCATCTTTCCACAGTTTTACGCTCTGCTTTGTTTAGTTAGTGTAATTGATTCTAGTTACCGGCTTGGTTAATGAAAACCACCCTGCCAATAAGCCAGTCTAGAGGAAAAAAAAAGCAGAATGTTATTAATCAAAAAACAGCTTCTCTCACCGATACTAGCAGGACCAAACACAATGCATCAAAGAGAACTGACCTACCAAGAAAGAGAAACAGGAATTTCAAGAACACAGCTGTTTTCTTTCCCAGTAACAAAATATACAAAGAAAGTACAGACCTCGAATATGTAAGAAGAGGAAAGATGTTTTAGTGGCTTGGCTTTATCCTACATCAGCTGCCCTGAGTCACGCTTCTTTGAAAGTGTTCATGGACATAGTGGGAAAAAAAAAAAAATCAGTGCAGAGGGCTTCTTTTTTTTTTTTTCTTTTTTTTTTTTTCTTTTTTTCCCCTGGAGTGAACTGATTGTTTCAAAATTTCCAGTGAAAAGTAAGTATGGTCTCTTATTTATTGTTTCTCATAAAGAATAAAAATAACTCCACTTCTGGTCATTATCATTTCTGCAAAAAAAACCCTCAGAAACATTTCAGGCCCAATCCTGTAGCTTTGAAGTCAGTGGGAACAGAATCATGGCCTTAAAACATAATGTTTCAGTTAGATGTTGTCACACGGTTGCTCACATTTTTGTTATTTTCTATCAGTAAGATTAGCATTGCCTACTTTATGAAAAGAGATTTCTACGGCTTCTGGAGGCCCTTGGAAACTGGAGGCACGGATTTCTACCCCTATATCTCTAGAAATTGGCTCCTCTGAAATCTGTAGGAAAGTGTGACTTCTGGAGCTGGTAAAATAGGTTTGATAGGAGTTGATTGCTGTAGGTACTAATCCCATCTCCACACTGTAAAATTAAATGTGCTCACAGCCATGCTCTGGCTCTGCAGCTCTCCAGCATGGAAAGGCCTGCATCCCCTGCAGGAATGGAATCCTTGTGCCCCAGGCAGTGAGCACCACACCCAAACCGATCACAGCAACCTCTGGCCCCAACTCTCTCCCGGGCTGGTTTAAACAGCAGCAGCACTCCTGGTCAAAAACAGTCAGGTATCATCCAAACTTGTTTGCGTGGCAACAAAGTGGCAGGGCATGCTCCTTTCTCCTGCTTAATTTATTAGTGTGCATAACTTCGGGGTGCAATTCATCTACCTTAATGTAGACATCCGAAAGTTCAACATGAAACCTCTGCTAGTTACCCTGGCTTCCTGTTATACTCAGTGGAAGCAAATCCAGGCCACAATTCATCTGACCTGTCTTGTGTACTTAGTTCAAATAAGATGGATTGCAATCTGGGAATGCCCATTCTTTTCTTCTGACTATAAAGTGAGTCTGAGGTCTTCAGGTCAGCCTTAGACCTCTAACTATTAGGAACCTGAGATAAGGTGAGAGATACCAGCCTAATACATACTAATAAGTTCATCAGTGTATCTTTCAAGTTAAAATATACTTTTAAGGAACTTGTAGGTTAAATTATAGATTTTTACTCAAGAAAAACAGTAGAAAAACACATAGAGAAAATGCCCTGTCAGAAAACCTAAACTGTTCTCCACAGAATAGAGTGTGGAAGGGTGAAAAGTTTGGGTTTTTTTTCTAAATGTATTGCCCAGAACACCAATGTTCTCTCACATGTCTCCCAGAAGTATGACATAATTTACCAGCAGCCATGCTATCCTCATTCTTGTTCTAAGCATGGAACAATACCCATTTCATTCTTTTTTTTTCTTTTTCTTTTTCTCAGGGGTTGATTGTCTGAGAGGATCTACCTGAAGCAGCAGGATTTCACTTTTCATCTGCATCTGGAGGTCTGAGGAGCTGCAGAGGAGGACGAGGTCAGGACTCTGCCCTCCAGCAGCACAACTGAGACAGTTTGCCTTACGTCTCATTAATAAACCCTCTTCCACTCTGACCTTCAGTCATAATAAATACCTGGGAACCATAGCTGTTGATTACATTTGCAGTTGATGCCAAGTTATATCATTTCTATTACCATTAATGTAAAAAAAATATTTGTGTCTGAAAATGTCACACTGCAGCCTATACACATTTTTTGCAACCCTTAGTCCTTGTTACCTTCATTAGATATTTTTCTAATGATAATTAACTAAGAAAACATGACCTAAGTAAAGTTATCAAAGGAGAGCAATTATGGGAACATGTGCCATATTATTCCAATTAGGTAACTGCTCATGGTGGTTTCACTTGGTAACAGCACAAAACTACTGTTCAGCCCACTATTCCCCCTGTTACATTGATAAATTATCCCAAAGCTGCCTTTCATTCGACAGGTCTGTTTTTGGACAAGGGCCAGACAAAACAAAATCACAAGATTTATAAGTACTGCACTGGGAGGGTAAAGAGGATCTGAAGGGCATGAGCCCTGCTCTGTCTTCTCAGAACTCAAGCTTTAAAATAATTCTCCTGGTGGACAAAATCATAAGGACTCCATTCAATCCTTAAGCAGACATCATTCAGGCAAGTTCTTGAAGGCTATCACTACCTGAAGAAACACACAATTGAGTGTGTGCTTTATTTGTGGGAGGACCAGAAAGTGACAGCCCTGGTGGAACAGATTTTCCCTACAAGAGCTTTCCTATCTGTGAATGGGTTTGTGAAACAAGCATTGGAGAGCAAGTACTGCCTTGGCTCTAGCACTCATTTCAGCCCTGGATCACTGTGAAACTCAGGGAACCAGCACTTTGCACCTTCCTCGGTGTTAGACACTGAACACTGGAAAAGTTTGTGCTTCCCTGAAGTTCCCCTTCCTTCCTACTTTGTGTTTAGGCAATGACACAAATGATATCAAACAGTCTGGAGAAAGATTTTTTAACCATGGACTTTTATGGAATCTGTTGATTGAAATGAAATTGGAAGACTTCATCTTCTGAAACCAGGTGGAGGGCCATTCAGCACCAAATACCACAATCTCAGACAAAAGACATCCTCAGTAGCAGAGTACTATAAAAAAAAAAGTATCTTCCTTGGGAGAATATGGTCTCAAGGAAATAATAGTAAAGACAAAAGAAAGGATAGGAAGTTAGCACTATGGCAAGAGGTTAACAGACATGATCTTACAATTAAAGATATTTACCAGAGAAATTTGAACCCCATTATACTCTGGCTCATAGCACATAAGGAAGAACTGGTTTACATCATCAAAGACAAAAACCAGGTCTATAGGTAAGCTTTAAGAATAATAAACATCCTGAATTCAAGAATAAGTCTGTCAAATGAAGGGATATTGATTTTGGAACAAGGAATATTATGTCAAACAACATTAGTTTAATTGATCTGAATTTAGTTTAAGTACTAAAAGCATTTATATACAAACAGCAAATGAAAATTAACTGCAGCTGAGTCCCTTGATTCTCAGATTATACAATATGCACAAGCAACTGAAAGTTCTTGTAGGCATCCCAGCAGCATGGTCTGGGTTCTATTCCCATAGCATGACTCAATAGAAAAGCAATATGCTTTCTTTCAGAAAATATGAATATTTAAAGCCATGTTTTGACTTTTAAAAATACACAAAACTTTTCCTTTCCCAAAAAGAATTTATAACAAATTGCAGAAAAGACACTAGAGCTATGATCATTGCTAGCATGACTTGGTTCAAATATTTCCACTTCTGGAATGAACCATCCAGGAAAAAAAACCAAAACCAATCATTCCTTCTGAAACAAACAGATTTGCATGCTTTTGTTTTCCTTTCTATTCTAACTCAGCTGTTTACTTAGATATCTCCAAGATTGCATTTGTTGGAACCAATGCATTGAACCTTGATATATTGACTGTTACAACATCTTGCTGTTACCCACCAGGGAAAATGGAAAGTTATTTCTATAAATTAATTAATTTTAAGACCTGATTTTTTTCAAAGTGGGAAGATTTTTTTCTATAGCTTTGTCATGCATTTTTTAAAATTATTTGGATTTCCTAAAGTAATGAGACTTTAAAGAAATTATAAAAAATACAGATTTCACAATATAGGCACAGAGGTAAAGAATTTCACTTGCCACTTCTCACTTGCAAGTACCTAATTTACTTGTTAGTATAGGACTAATGCTCTAAAATTTCTTGATCCTATGTTTGTGAACAGTTTGAGAAGATTCAACCAATCAAAAAATCATGAAACTTTAAAAATTTATCTGCATTTACAGTTTTAATTATATTAATAATAAAATAGTATAGTACTAAGAATGTAATAAATGTATCCAAGATTTGCCATGTAAACTCTATGTCTGATTTATGCATAGATGACTTATTTTAAATATCTTAAGAATAAGTCCTGTCTGCAATGAATGACATTTTATGGGGAAAAGAACTAAAACTGTTACCTGGATTATTAATTGACTGATTAAACCCCAAGCTTTTAGATCAGAATCAGACCTTTCAGGTCCTCTTAAACATGTCTTTATACATCTTTATCTCATATAATTAATATATTTTTTTTAGTTTTCTTCCCTCTTTTTTGAAGTCAATCTCAATGCAAAAGAAGTGTAGGCACAGAAATCTTATCCAGAGTTGTAGTAATAATTTATAAAAATATTTTTTACTCATAACAGTCATTATCCATATATCACAGTGAAATGTTAGGCAAACATAAAAGGGGAGATTTAATTTTTTTACACAGTAGTGCCAAGTCTGCTTCCAAGTCTTGGGGTTCAGATTGTGTGAAAATCCCATCTGTACATCTGCTGAAGATTTCACTGAGGAAATATCTGGGCATTCCACTTCCCAGCCTCTTTCAGGGTTTGTCTTAATAAGTCAGGAGTTTTCAGCCTCTTCTGAAAGTCTGTTGTACACCTCAAGAAAATACCAGTGACTCTTCCTGTTGAGTGCTTGAACCCCTAAGGAGGGGTTGAGTAGTTTCTCTCATTATTTACAGGTGATGTAGTTCTCACTTAAAATGTGTCTTCCTACAAGCCTGGTACCTTAGCTATGATTGACTGGAAAGCCATGGGTTAATCTATAAAGTTTGACCTCTCATATAGAGCAAAACAGGCAGGATCCAGAGGCACAAAGAAACCCAAGAAAGTAAGGCCACATCACTGAAAAATGTGCACAAGGAACTTGTTGAGATACAGTGCTCATTGCTGTTGAGAAAGAAGAAAGAAACTTGTCAACTCTAATTTTGCCCATATAGAAGCTGTGGGACATTTTACATGGGATTTTTTGTTAGTTTCAGAAGCTAAGCTGAAGAATCCACAGGCTAAAGCATCACTGGGGCACATGTAAGACCTAGTCCTGTGCTGTGCCTGTGATGAGCTTGGCAAGGTTTTAAGGTATATCAGAAGTCCAGCGAAAGTAACTCCATGCACCAGCTTCTGAGAAATTCTTTCACTTAATTCAGTGGAGCACCAGCTTACAAGTGTCGTGCATGCAGTCTTTGCTGATTGGTGAAGAAACCATCATTATGTAAAAAGGCCTCTGCAAAGAGATCAGTAGGTATAAGTAAGGCAGGATATCTGCTTTTTTCCCCTTAATACTCTATCAGGACTATGTTGAAGTCTTTCTTGCTGGTAACTTCTGCCACCTCTGCCACTGGCTTAAAAAGAGGTGAGTTTCTACTTTCTTCTGTCAACAACTGCTCCCTCTAACACTGCCTTATATTTTTGTCCAAACCAAATTTATGTGTGTCATTCATGAGAAAGTTTCTGTAGAACAAACAACCCACTGAAGACATTTATTATTTTAATGATTAACATTGCCATGAAGCATCATTTTGACAAAAACCATTTTGTGCATATTGATTGTCTGAAAATTGTTCTGCAAGAATTTTTTGCTAAAACGTGGGATATTTCTTGCAGTACTCTTTCTTCTCTTTGTTAGCCCTATATCTCTTTCTCTTTTGATTTCCATGTCAATTCTGTGTTAATGCAAAGACTGTTAATTGTCACAAATATAGAGGAAATAACACATTACAAACAGATCTGTGCTGAAACAGTAGCACTTTCACTACTATATCACTAAATTCATGATGCAGAAAGATGCCTGGGTGACCTGGAAATGCTAATTGGCAGGCTGAAATTGTTTTCATGGGTCAGTACAGATTGAAGAAAAGGAACACATGTGGACTCTGAGATTATGACTCTAGTGATTAAACAAATGCTGATAGGACCCAGACCAAGGTGCAAGAACTAGATTTTCTTGGTTGAAACTGCAAATTTCAAAGGATATTTTGTCAGTCTATATACCTGTCCAGGGGTGACCATACCCAAAAAACCAAAAATGAAGTGCCCAGAACATTTTGTGAATCTAACCATTCACACCGGTCAGTTTTAGCATGACCACACAGTTTTTAAACTATAAGATATTTTTACAGCATGGATTATCAAGGCTGTGCAAGTTGGCTTCAAATCCAGGGATCAAATCCTAGCACTATTAAGTTACCAGTACAAGCATGAATAGCAAAGATGTAACTACAGTCCCGTGAATTTGTGTTAGAGCTAATGCAGCTTCAGGGAACTGCAAAGCTTGGCTGTGCAGGTCTTGGTACAAATTCAAGGAGTCTGGCTTTCTCCCTGTCACCACATCATTGCTGTATGTGTATTGCAGGCAGGATTCTAAACCTCCAGGTTAATGTTAACACAACAAAAATTAAGTTCTAGTAGATTCATTTTTAAAACAAATGTGTAGTGAATAAACCTGTCAAAAGTCAGGATAGTAACTAAGTATGAATGGCTGCATAGGATGTATGCTCTTAGCTGTCATTCTGATAATGATGGCTTGGCACTGGACATTTGAGCACCTTGAGAAAAATGTTCTTTTTTATAGGATCTCCTACAAACAACATGGGTGGCAGGGAAACAACTTGGCAAGAGAAATACCTTTCAGTCTCTGAAAAAAAATATATTCCACAGAGGCTGACTTATTTACATTCCTTTTCTCAGGGAGAAAAGAATTCCAGAGATGGGTAGGGAATGAAACTCACACAAATTCCTGGGATACATCATGCCTTGATGAACAATTATGCAGATTGAGCACATCAAGCTTCTTAATACATGCGTCCACAGGACACTTGCAAAATGGTTTAGTCAGAGTTGCTGTAACTTTAAAAATATGCCTTTAGTCTGAAGATAATTGGATTAAGGCGATATCTTCACTGAAATGATATAAAACATTTTTATAACCTGCCTATCCAACCCAGTGGCCTTTTTGTTTAGTGCAAGATAACTCTTTCTGCATTTTAAGCTTGAGATAGATAGGGATAGTTATTTGTGAAGCTGTGCTGGATGTTAGGGGAAACCTTAGCAAAGCTGGAAGGTGTAAGAGCAGCCCTTTATTCAGAAACATATCAATGAAGCCAAACAGCTGAACGAATAATCATTCAAGTTATAAGTATGCACAATGCCATACTAGAAGTCAAAGGGTTCACAGGGGATTAGTAGCATGTAAAATGGCAGAGATTAGAAATAAAGGAGAAAAGAAGACACAAAAGCCAGAGTTGCACAGTCCTGTGATGGAAATTAGAACTAGGTGACAATAGCCAGAATGCCTATTATATGTTTGCATATTACATATGCTTCAGACTAAAAGTGTCAAGAAAAACTTGTGGATTTTTTTCTTTTAAATGGCCTTCTCAGGTAAGGAACTAAGATGACACTAACGGTAGAGAATTTAAGTTCAAGGTTTTTCTGTACTGCCTGCCTGCAGGCTTGTACAGCTATCTCACAGTCCTAGGAGGCTTTACTTTCCTTCTGTCAAGGTTTCCTCATGCTAAGTAAAAGAGGTGTTCTTTTATTCTCATATCAAAGTCCCATTTTTATGTCAGTATGAGAAGTTTCATTAAACTCTTAATTCATATTTGGCCATATTGAGCAGGTTCATTTATATTTAGAGGAAAAAAAGCTTGGATAACAAGCAGAAAGGAATGTTTCATTTTAAATGATTTTTCATTTTTAAATGAATGCTATCTGATGTAATAAAAAGGTTGAAGCAAAACATCTCTCTGTTATCAAAACACAACATTTCACTGGCTGAAACCATTTTTGTTATGGCTGCTTTCAAATGGATTGAAATGAAAGCATATTTCGGAATGGAAGAATATGCAAAATTAGATTTCCAAATTCCTACTCTACTTAGAATGATAAATTATTCCTCTTCAAGCAGGGACTCAAATCTGATCTACATAGCCATGATTGCAAGATATACAGTGTGCATAAAATTTAGATCTTCCATCTCTACCTTTTTGTTTTGTACAGTAACAATGAACCCACAGAAGAACTGTTGTAGACTTTTTAATTGCTGAATCTACCTTAGAAGACAGAAACTCAGGTCTTTCTGCCCAAAGAGAGCCTTCTATTTAATCTTCTTACAGTAAGCTGGACCTTTATATTTCAACCTAATGGTCTTTGCTCTGCAATGTCCTGTCAGGTGGATGCAAGGGATTTCAAAACATACGTGGATTGTTCAGTAGCAGTAGTAGTCATCAATAAACATCATGATGCCATTGTGGGCCTTGAAGCCGAACAAATACATGTCCTGAACTGCTTACAGAGAAATTTATGCTGACCCCTAAGTCTGGAGATGGCCAAAGACTCAGATGAGCTCACTGCTGGTAAAGTGCTGCCCCTGTAAAAGCAAAATACCTCCCCCCCTGCAAACACACACACACATGCACACTCATATGTATAATAACATCTCAAATCACATAGAAAAAGATCTGATCTTTCCAACAAAGAAAGCCAGCGCCGTGCCTGGAGTTTCTCTTTTCTCCCAGGTCCTTTCCAATAATATTTGGCTCAAGTTCAGCATGTTACAGGGCTCCCAAGCCTCTTTCCCAGATATATCTGTCTTGTCTCTCTGGGTAAAAGAAACTTATTTCTGGCTCTCTGTCAAGCTCCCCACAACCTTGTATTACCAAACAACAATGTTGAAGGCAGGAATGCATACTTTTGCTTTGATTTCCACAGAGAATCATAATTCTTCTCTGCTTCTTTCTCCCCTCCTCCTCTCCCCTTAAGGTGACAAATGGCTCTCTAGAAGTCACCCATTTCTTCATTTTGACCTTCTGTTCACCTCCTCCATTTTTTTTTCCTCTGCCCTGGCCGATTCCAATTTGGGTAATTATTCTGTCTACAGTATGTAAAATTCTCTCTTTTGTTGCAGTCAACGATAATATCCTTCTCCTTCTGTTCTTAAATGTAATGCTATGCCTTGATAAATCATTACTGCGGTTTACCCCAAAAGGGAAAGAGTGAGTGATTAAGGACTGATATCTTTTTATAAAGTCATTCCTGTGTTTAGGAATACTTCGGGATGAGTGGTGTTATATTCTTAGTCCTTAATCCCTAGATGATTTGCCTTACAACTATTATTCTCTCTATTGTACGGCTTTTTAAAGGGCGCCTATTTATTAAAGTGAATTGACACTAAAAATATGTAAACCTTTGCCTGTGGAAAAATGAAAATAGCCATAGCTTTGGAAATGTTTTAGCAAACTGAAATTCTAGCTGTCCTAAATACAGCACTGAAGTGACCTGAAATCCAAACTGTGATATTTTTCTTTTTTTTTTTTTTCCTTAAGCCTGCACTTAGATCCATATATTCTTATTCTTATTAGGAAAAAAAAATACAGACACAAAAGATGTAACAATTCTTTTTTTTTTTCATCTTTCATCTTTAGAAAGGAGCAATACCTTTCTGAAAATGTGAGTCCATCTTAAAAGGTATTTCTCTTATTATGCGCATCAAGTCATGCCTTGGGTTTAAACACTTTGTGGATGAAGACAGCTGTTTGCTATGAAGTACCCGTTGTTATTTTTGAAACAGATGCTTTGATTTGTTGGAAAGAGCTAATATGTGCTGATTTTAGCCCCAATCCAGTATGACACACAAGCATGTGCTTAAATCTATCGTTACTCAGAAAAGCACTTATGCATATGTAAAAAATTAAGAATGTGCTTAAGTGCTCTGCTTAATGGGGATGATCTTGAACACATATTTAAGTGCACTGTTGAATCAAGGCCAGAATGACCAACCTTAGTTATTGTGAAGTTTGCTATCTTTTTACTGCTTTAAGTTCAAACAACATAGCAATGCTTTATTTCACATCCTTCACAAAGGAAGCAATTCCATACTTGACAAGAAAAAAGAGTTCATTACATCTTGCAAGCCAAGTAGTGGGGAGGATGGGAAAGCCTGCATAAAATTACCAGGCTCCCCTTTCTTATACTGGTGAGCATGTGAGATGAGATTCCATCTGCGGCTGCTCTTCGATGGCTGTGAATCTGTTTCAGATTCAGCTGGTTATTTATACAACAGGAGCTCCTGATTTTTGCCCTGCTTCACAATCTGACAGTGGTCAAAATGACATTTTCCCCACAGAATGCAGCTAATGTGCCCTGGATTCCTGTTTGCAGAAGGTATCAAGGAATAGCAGGTGTAACTCTCACTTTTTATATGAAGTTATTACACACCATCTGTCAAACCCTCCGCCCAAAGTTTGGATAATTCCTTACTTGAGGAAAACTGCCAGATTCCATACCAATCTTTTTTTCTGTGATGTTTCTGACATGTAATTCCCTGTGAAAGCCACCTACATCCCGATATTCTGGGAATACCTGGATAGATCCTTTCCTGCCTATTAGACTGTGTAGCATTAGGGCTTTTTTTCAGTCCCTTACAATATCCATGGTGTCAGACTCCATGTAAATTTCTAAATAGAATGCATTAGAAAAACTGGTTGCTTTTTGCAATTTTAATAACTCCTCAAAATGATAGCTTGAAAAATTATACTCCAATCTTTTCCATCCTTTACATACAGATCTGAACACTTGGACAATTCTGAAACAAACAGCTAGACCAAAATCTTGTTGATTTACTTTCTTGGGTTTCATCGGAAAATCCCACTTTTCAAAGGTGTCTGAAAAATAGCAATGCAAATCTGATATGTGACATATCAAGCCTCAGCTCTATCTTTAGATCATGTCTCTTGTCAGCAGCAGGAAGACAATGAACCCATGTGGGGAGCAAGATGGATTCCCCTCTGCTTCGAGTGTCATTGAAGATGCCAATTATGTTCTGATTATGGAATATTTATATTAGTTCTTATGATGAA
The DNA here is from genome assembly GCF_015832195.1 of Motacilla alba alba. NCBI lineage: Eukaryota > Metazoa > Chordata > Aves > Passeriformes > Motacillidae > Motacilla > Motacilla alba. The sequence continues at coordinate 11,260,298 of NC_052018.1, forward strand.
AGGGTGAAAACTGAAACAAAGCTTGTCCCCCATGTTTCAGCTTGAGTTTGCAATGCTGGCTGTTAGAAATATCATCTTTTGAAGTCCTTAATGCCATTTATACATGTTCATGCATAAAAGTATAATTGCCATTTATCTAATGAAAAACGTATCCTGATAATTTTCCACATTGCCTCACATTTATTGTATGTTCTGCTCTGCTGTTTTTTCTAATATCCTCATCTTTACTCACATTGTAGTAACAATATACATCAGGCATATAATTAAAACAGTATGAAATCATGAGAATAAGAAAAATGTAAAAATAAAGACCAATTACATTTAATAGTTTTGTGATGGAAATGCACATCCAGAGCTCAAATTTACTACAAAGCCACACTCAAAGTATTTCAAAGCTATGGATCCACTACAAACAAACCTGCTCCTGCAATTGCCAGAAAAAAACCTAGCAGTGGTACTGTTTAAAAACATCAAAGAACCACTGTCATCTTCTTCCCTACCTCTTTAAAGGAAGGGATTAGTTGAAAAGCAGTTCAAAGTGTAAGCAAGAGATGTTTCATGGAACTTCAGAATTCAGAGCAGGTGTTTTTGCCATATGTGCTAGTAGTACATCCAGTAGCAGTGCAAGTCATCCTGGCCTGAAGAAGAAGAAAACCTGACTCAATATTCCCAGCAGATCTCCCAGACAATGAATCACAGGTTGAGGAATCGGAAGATAGGGACAGGCAGAAAAAGGAATATTTTATGTGGGTTACTGAGAGGATGAAAGAAAGGAAATCATGCTTAAAACATATTACCAAAACAAGTAAGAAAAGTCATAAGTTTGTTATTTTTTAAAACCCCACTGATTCTTAGCTAAATTCACACAGAGGATATGTTTTCATGACAGACCTATAGAAGACCAACACCTGAATTTGTGTGTTCAGATTGCTCTTCTCTAGCCATAATAAATGCACTGTTTCTTCTTCACTGTTACTGCACACACCTAAGGTAATACTTTCCAGAGTTCTCCTCCCTACAGTGCACTAGACTTCCCTCTGATGATTTCCTGGAGAACAACTACAAAATTCACCTGTTCCAAGCCACTTTCGGAACTTAAAGGTGGGTACTAGAATAAGTCCAGCCTTTAAATTCTTGCATAGTTAGGTGGTTTTTCACATGGAAATAAAATCCCAATATTAGTAGGATAGTTCCACACAGCCGAAGCATAAAGCACAAATCATTTCAAATGCAAGAGGCTGTAGACAGAAGACGGTTTAGGCCCCAGCTAGCATGCAATATTATATGTGAATATCACTCAGATTTCATACAGAAGAAGATTCTATTCAGTAGTATAAACCATGAATAACAGGCCTGGAATCTGACCTTTTAAAAATATAAGCAAAGGAGTTGTTCCACTTGCTCTGTTCTGTGAAGCTTCACAGATAAAAAGCACAATCACTCCCAACTTCTTGTCCTTATTAATATCAGTTATTGCTGTGGTACTTGGCTAAAAAGACAAGTCAAGCCTTAAGTCTGCCCTTACCAGAAAGACATCAAAATCATAGTTTCAGAATACATAAACCAGTGCTCAGTGGAAATGTTTTGTACTCAAAGCAATGTAGGACAGGCCAGACAGTTTTGCTATGCCTACTCAAATGAAGAGAAATTTCACTTGTAAAAGAGTTAGTATGGAGACGTGTCTGCTTCTTAGCATCTTCTCATCAAGGAGGTTAAAGGAAGGTGGGGAAGAAAATATAACTTTGTGTCCAACTGCATCACTCATCAGACTCTGTGACAAAGTGTGCACTACAAATCACTATATTTTATCCGGTACTGTTATGTACTGGAACTGTCTCCAGAATTGGGCATCTTAATATTGTCATAAATTCAGTGCATAGGAGATCAAAATCTACTGTCTATAGGATGGTCATGTCATTTCCTCTCTGGAATATGGCATCTGCAACCACCAAATGCTATGGACTGAATTTTGTAGAAAGACTGCTGATAAGTTAATACCATGTGGGAGCCAACTGAGCAGTGTCCCACAGTGTCACGAGTCATTTGTTATTGCTGAACATTCCATGCCTCTGCACAGTGTAGAGCAGCACCATACAGAGAAGCTGTCCTACCTTCTGGAAAGAGATTAACTTGGCCAAGTCTATAATATTTGATTAAATTCTCCACTAATCTGCTAAATCACTTTCAGTCTTGAGATCATATCCTGAGAGCTGAGAAAGGAGGTAGTTTGCATTTTTTTTTTACCCAATGGATAGATTGTGGTCTTGCAGTGAGATACAGCTTACACAGTTTTAATATCAACATTTTAGATAACTGTATGTGAGCAAGTCACCATAGATTGCCTGCATTGCCCATGAAATAAGTCAGCAATTTTGGAACCAAATTCCTCTCGTCTATATTAAATGACTGTGAGCTGACTCATATCCCAGAAATGCCTGTTTGTCTCATTTATGGAAGGGGAGTTTTAGGGTGGATTCTTGAGAAAAAAAAAAAACAAAACCTTAAGTTATAGACATCTCCAGCCAGTCAGATGAATCCTGTGCAGGGAGTCTAACAAGTCACAGAGCAGACAAGACTTAAGCCAAATGTATTGAATATTTTTCAATCTGATTCACTGAGAAATTGTTCTGCAATCTACTCAGCACAAAGTAAATGAGTACAGTACAGATGCCTTTCAAGAGTGCACTCTGAAATATGGGACTGGCTGCAGGAATGATGAGACCCACATTCAGTTTTAGACAAAACAAAACTTTTAGCTTGTCAGTCTACTCATTTAGGTCTGCATTTTTCCTTACCTTCCTATCTTTCAGAAGACATATTCAGCAAAAAACTATGCAAATTTTGTGAGGAAACCAGAAACCATATTTTTTCCTTGTTACTCAACAAGATTGGAATTTGTTATTAATCTCACTCGAACCAGTGCAAATCAGGAGCAATTACATCAAAATTGATGGTGATAACCTATAGGAAGTGAGAATCAGGACCTACTATTTTAAAAATGGCAGCAAATCTTACCTTACAAGAAGATGGCATGATGCAGTTTGCTTCTAATCAAATGGTGTGGTCTTTTTTATGTAACAGAGAAACAGCATTGTAGCTGAACTGTTAAATAAAAGTTTTCACTTAGCTTACAGTACATTTTACTGTCATCAAAAAAGCATTTGGGAATAATAGTTCCCAACGAGTCTCTGTTGAAATTTTGGGATAATAAACTTTTATATCTTAATATTTATGATTCTAATAAACTACCACAATATTAAAGTGAAAGATACAAACTCTGAGGTCAAAAACTACAATTTGTTGTAAGGCAAAACAATTTTGAATAATAAACCACTATTGAAATCTAATATCACTTCCTATAATTTAATAAGTAATCCCCTTGGTGATATATCCCGGATATTAAACTAGTTTAGCTCACTTGGACCAGCTGTTTTAAATTGGTACATAGCATTCCGCCAAATGATAATATAAAACTAAACATGAAATGACATGATAACCATTTATGTTCTGATTTTTACCTTCATTGCTGATCACAAATTGGCTAATCAGGAGAAATTAATTCATTCATTATTGTTAAAAGTAGTGAATGACAAGTTCATAAAGGTAATTCCTTGTTTATTAGCTCAACTATAGCACTGTAGGATGTCAGTTGACCAGATGCAAATGTTTGATTGGATAATATTTCTCACAGCTCCCAATCCACCTAGCACGTGCCAAAGCAGTTAGTGTTTTTTCACCACAAGCATCCAGCTGCAGACTAAAAGTGTTTCCATAATGAAGTGAGTATAGCTTGTATTTGAAAACTTATTCAAACAATACTGTTCGAGTCTGAGAGAAAAAACATTTTCAAAAGGGTTTGCCATGTGCAACCAAAAATAGTCCATAAATGTATCTTTCACTGTATTTCAAGGACACTGGTGTTAGATTGGTCAGTCATTAGAGGAGATGAAGATTTATCCATTCTTGTTCCATATGAATGTCTGCTGATGCTGCTGATGCACCAAGTTCAAACTTTTCCTATGTGTGATCCACCATGGAAACTGCCCTATAACAACCACGTTAGAAAGACTCTGAGCCAAGGTCAAAATCATCACATTTTGAGTCTTGATACTCAGTGGTTAAAGCTTGCCTTATTGCTGCATGAGGAGGTTCCCTTCCCACTCCAAATGTGTGTGAACACTAAAATCTATCAGAAAGTGAAAAATGCTGTTCCACTCTGTCATAACACTTGGCTCAAAAATAGGGCTTTGAAGTAATGGAAATACAAGCAGCAGCCAGCACAACTGACAGAGAGTAGAAACTCATGGTCTCTGGTTCCCAGAGGAGCTGCTAATGCTGTTGGGCACTGTCACCTGCTCTGGTCAAGGAACTGAAGGTTGTGTTGGTCATGCAATAGGACAGGCTGCAGCCATGGGGATGTGGAACCACATCCCACAGAATCTGATGCGCTTGAGAACTATGCTGGCTTGAGGTCTATAAAAATGACAGTTTTATTTCCACAATTGTTCTATTATGCAGTACTGAAGGGAAAAGAAATAGATTGCTTAACATGCTTCCAATTTGTTTATTTGTTTTCCTTTATTGGGTAAAAGTAGTGCTCAGGAAACAACTAATGTAACTGACAGCACTGACTTGAATGAAGAAGGGGTGATGGCAAACAGGGACAGTTCTGCTGGAGAGTGGTGAATGACAGGTTCTCTACCCTCCCAGAAAATCCTTCTTCAAAAAAGTGCCCTTTGTGGGTGGTTAAAGACAACTAAAAATATTTCCATTTGTGAAAGAATTGTGGTCTAACCTCAGATCAACAGACCTAATCAACACTAATCCAAGCAAGCGCTTAGGCCTGTTGCAAACAAGCATAGACTGCATTACTTTGGAAGCTCAGGAAAGTCAGCTATGAAATACAAAATGTAGGTCTACTCTCAACATTTCTGACTGACATTAATGGAAATGACAGTTTACTCCCAGAATAAAGATAGGTTGTGCTGGGGGAACATAACAATTCCGTAAGAATTACCACTTGATAACTTATTGCCAAACCCTTTGTGGTGTCAAATATTCCACAGAGGTCAGGAAAGAGCTATGTACAACTGTCAATGCTCCTAAAAGTTTGTGCCGAATCATTAGAGCACAGCTTGTGGACTGAAGTGGTCACAAAGAAACAATGTTTCTTTGCCACTCATTGAGGGACGCCAAATACCTTCTGAGATTTGTGGTAATTGATGTAACTGAGCCTGTGTGCTGAAACAGCCCTGCCCAATCAGACCAGTGGAACAGCAATAGCATCTCTTCTGGATATCATATTTGTGGTTTTCCTCTTTCATTCGAGTTGACCGAGTCACGGTAAGATGCTGAAGCAAATGCAAAACCCATCACTTTTAAACGTGGCATCTTTGTATCTGATTCCCATCTGACCTATGGGGAATAACTCTAAGATGATAACAAAGTTGTACCTCTTAACTCCAGTCCCTAAAGCAGCTGGGTTTCTCCATTTCTATAATTTAGAAAATACAACAGAATTCTTTAGAGATAGCAGTTAGGATTTCCTCTGTTTTACAAAGCAGAAAACACTCAGGGGGGCTCAGAAATAATTCCCAAGTACTGTTTCAATGTGTTTGAAATCACTGACTATTCTCAGCTATATGGGAACACACGCACATGCATACACAAACAGCTCTTGAAGGAAATCAGAGCATCTGATGGAAAAGGTTTACTTTACTCTGGGTGATCTCAGCTACATTATTTACACACAAAAATCTCTTAGAGGGAACCATAAAAAACACATCAAAGTGCAGTGACTTTTTGTGTCCCTCGCTCCCAGGCTCTACAACCCATTTTGCAGTTTATCTTCTCTTCCTCGTCAGTTTCTTCCACATCTCATAATAAAACAGAATACATGAGAACAGAAACTTTTCAGAGAGAAAATGTTCTTCAATATTTTCTTTTAGGAACTAATTCTCCTCCATTGGATTTTTTTTTTTCATTTTTTAGAAAGTTCTTTCTTCTTGCTCCGTAAGGGTCTCCCTTAGGAGATCTATACATACATGAACATGAGGATGGTTAGATCCTGTGCCTGGTGTGCCTCATGCTTTGGTACCATTACACTAATCTAAACCACCAACTTTTTACATTTTGTTCCTCTCCTGAGTAGGGAGCAAGACTGTTTGCAGAACTACCAAGCCCCTAGAGTAGATGTGGTCCTTTGGAAATCTCCTAGGATGATCTGCATATGGGTCTGCCATAGCCAGTAAGCATTGGGTTTAATTCTGCATGTTTAGTCACAAAATTGGAGCAGAGCAGGGCAGTTTGCCATATTTGCTAAAACTGGACCTGTGTGCCACCTGTTCTTATGAACCACCTGTCCTGATAAGAAATCAGGACTCAGGAAGAATCAGGACTCAGGAAGACTTTCAAAAGAAGATTTCTTATGTAGACCTGAAATAATTGACTCATCCCTCCACACCCCAGGTCTTTCCCCATAATTTTGGGATCTTTAGGGAGGAATAAGTACCTAACATTCAGGACAGGGTAGCAGCCAGATGCTATGATAATGAGGATTGCACAAGCAGTTCAACTGAAAGAAGACTGCATGCTCTTCATTCTGTTTTCTGGACTATCATTGGATATCACACTAACAGAACTGCAGGCCACACCTACACTTAAGTTCCTATGTGAGATACCTTCTCTTGCAGGCTGGGATTTAATTACTGGCTGGATTCTGGTTATCCACAGGAATTCATACTCAGGAAGAGATGGAATAGCCCAACAAGTCATCTCCCAGCTGCAGAAGGATGTCTGAATATCCTGCTATAAAAAACATTTTGCAATTTCTCATACCCACTGTCTTCCCTCTCAGATGGAGGGGAGGAAAGAAAAGTCACAGCTTCATTATATAAACTGAGTGTCTTCTATTAAGAAATTTGTTTTATTCTGTAACTGATAGCAAATCCAGAATCTGGCCTGAATTTGGAATATTCATATATGCTCCTTGCTCTTGCTACCTCTGTCTCTGCACTTGCCCTGCTTGTCACATCTCCTCCAAGATGTGCACAGTGAAAGTTAAAATTTCATGTTTCAGGGAAATGCAAGACTGTTCTGCATTGCATCTTGCACTATAGCATGACATTTGTATTGGCTCCTGTGCTTTCAAATTTCTCAATTACCCTTGAGTGTGTTTTGGCTATTTCCACCATTTTAAGGCCTCCCTTTTCCTTATGAGCCCACCTGGAAAATGGCAATAAAACTTATAAGCTTTAGGGGGCTTGTTTTCCAAAGTTCACTGCAGCTCTAGTTGCTTTTAAGAGAGCTTATCACTTTATCAGGCATAAAGGATTGTTGTTATTCTGTATGTCTAAATCTAAGCAGCTGAATTAGTAAAACAGTTTGGTTTGTGCGATACCTATTCAGGATGGGATCTATTAAAATACAAGTGACAAAACTCTCAATAATTTTAATTGTTTCCAAAGTATCTTACACAACCCAACAAAATAATTCATTTTGCGATGTGTAAGCTCCAACTTGGAACAAGAATATTTGAAGTTCAGTTCAAACAGCTGAAAACCAAGAGAGTCTTAAAAAATTAATGCATGGTTATTCATCTAAAGATGTTGTCTATGACAATTTTGTTCTTTGTTGTCTTAAATACAGCCTTTTGGTGTTCAATACAGGTGAATTACTCTTCTAGACCAAAAAATGGTCTCCCTAGACTGAAGAAGGGTGACAGCCTTGAGACAAGCAATCATGATCTACACTCTTCTAAGAATGTAAACAAAGACAATTCCCAATTAATGTAATGTTTTCTGCTTTAAAAAGGCATAATTTCTAAAAGGTGAGGAATGTTATGAGCAAAATTCCTGGAAACTGAAATGTAAGCAGAGAACTTTGAATGAAACTTGGACGTTCTTTCAGAAGAGTTTATTAAATGGCTAAACCCCTACAGTTTCACAATCAAGAAAGAACAAACTTTGGCTATAAGTCCAACATAATTTTCTGGAAACTGTGAATATAAAAGCAATGTCTAACGTGAAAACAAAAAAAGGCAGATTTAGTTAGCAGTAAAAATGAAATCTATCAACAAAATTAAATAATTAATATGAGAAACTAAAAGCATGGTAAAATTCCTGTCTATATGAAAAAGAGCAGTAACTTTTAAAGTTCTATTAAAGACAAAAAAGTGCTAGAAGTGATATAATTCTGACATTAGATAAGAATATTAAATCTGTTAGTAATCATAGAGAAGGATAAGGTTTCAGTAAATATTGCCTTGTAGAAAAACAGGTTCATTTAATCACTTTGCATGAAGATGATCAAGATTTTTCCAGTCCTTCAAGTAGCAAGGAGGAATTTAGGCAAAGTCTGTTAAATATTTTTAAATCAGTAAGCTGGATAGCTTGAATCCAAGAGCCCTTATTTTCCTGAGGAGTCAGCTGAATCACTAATGTTGCTCTTGAATAAATGTTGAAATACTGGTAAAATTCCAGAAGACTAAAAAAAGTACTAATCCTGAGCCAATGTACAAAAAGTTCGAATTAGGCAAGTTACTGGATATCAACCCCAGTTAAAAAAAAAAAAAAAAAAAAAAAAAAAAAACTGATAAAGCAATAAATTTATATGGTTACGATGGGCTGAGAGTTCCTTAAAATAACCAGCCATGGGGTACACTTTTACCCCTAGTCTCAGCTCTCAAGGATTGGCTGAAGCTTGACCAAATGCAATGTAAAATATTCCTAAAATAGTGGCAGAAGACAGTTGTGAATGACAGATGTAAAAACCAGTTGAAGAGCTTATAATGATACACAAAATTAGCCAGGTGAGACAATTTCAACTAACAATGAACAGAATTGAATTGTGAGACAATTTCAACAGCCAAGCTTCTGCAGCAGTTCTAAAATGAATCTTTAGAGATAAACAACAGAGCAGAAGTTCCTAATGTAATTCTGAAAATATATGAACCTTTTGTTGTGTAGACTGAGTAGCAAATATAAGCAGGGTGATGATTTTGCCTCTGTGTGCAATATTGATGAGATTGATACTAGAATATTGCATACACATCTGGTGTCCATATTTGGAGGGGAAAAAAGCTTAAAAATTGAAAAGGATGCAGAAAGGGCCTTAAAAATCATTTCAGGATGGAGAAAATACCTTACAATGGGGCACTGGAAATCCTCAATCTATTTAGATTATAGCAGATTTAAGAGTGGCTTGAATATATATGCACATATATTCATTAGAAAAAGCTCTGAGAACTTAAAGGACTTTTAAACCAAAGCAAAAAGGCCTAAAGAAAATCAGTAGATACAGGCTAAAACCAGACAAGTTTAGTTTGGAAATAAGGCACATTTTTCAGCAGTGAGGGAGATTAGTCAGAAGAAGAATCTAAAAGGGAAAGTAGTGAGTTCTCCTTCTCTTCATAGTAATATTGGCTGCAATTCAGAAAGATGTGCTTCAGCCAAACAAAAGCTATTCTTTAGTCAGAGATTTTTGCTCAACATATTAAATTGTCCATTTATTTTTTCTGCACCTAAACACTTTATTTAGTATACAAGTAATTTAATTTTAGTTGCCTACAATGTAGGTATCTGAACCTCAGGTAGCCTCTGCAGGATTGCTTTAGAGTCAAAAGACACTTAGAGGGCTGGATTTATCTCAGCCATTTTAGAAACCGGTATTAGTAAGTGATTAATCCTGAGAGGTTCCTCTTTCTACTACAAAAAGATACTATAAAGGGAGGTTGAATAACCAGCTTTGATTAGAGATTTCCAGTGAGGAAGCATGCATTTAGTCAGCTAAATCCTGACTAAGTTTTGTGTCTGAGTGTCAAGAAAGCATTCTGACAATTCCTGAGCAATGCATCTAGTTCAACATGAAAGGCAGTGCATGGATTTCTGCTTGTGTGGTAGAGGTTTACGATATTTCTTCAGTGACTAGCGTTTAGTTTTTTACATTTATTTAGATTTTGTCCTCCTTTTTTTCAGCATGAGATGTAATTTAAAGACAAACAATAAAAAACTATGTCTTCCCTACATTTCAGAAATAGATTTTCAAAAGGGAATTAAAAACAAAGACTTGAATGTCTGTATTTGCTAAAGGCCCAGCATCTCATTGCCACCCAGTAATCCAGCCTCAGCAGGAGGACACAGAACAAAATGATCTCCAGTGTGAAATAAGAACTTGCTGTGATTCTGAATTTTGGGATGCTTTTCTGTTTGCTTTGAACTCCATATTAAAACAAGGTAGAATAAATATTTCCAACAACAGAAGAAAACTTGAAAATGAAATATAACTCAGAACTCTTCCTGGACAGCAAGCCTCAGTCACTGGGAGCAGGCACACGAACACACACAGAGTTAAAGGGCTTGTGAAGATTGAAGGAGTTTGTGTTTGGAAATAAGCAAAATCTCCCACACCAGCCCTGGTCAACTTTTTACACAAACAACATGGCTTGAAGTCAAGGAAAGATTTGCCTCACGAAGGACTAGAGGGTTGGATTCAACGTACTGTTCATTAGGGCTATTTTCCTTTTCTTTATGAGCCACATGGGAATCTATCTCCCTGTTTCAACTGACATGAACCATTTTGTTTCAACAGTTTTTTAATGTTCTAGCCTGTATGCTTTATTGATGTTGATTATAATTTGGTTGCTCACCAACTTATATTGAAACAAAAAGCTGCAGTCCAAACCCATTTCTGTAGTGATTTAAGAACAGCTAACATGTATGATGCTTGGACCAAACTTTCTCGTTAAATAGTTATTACTGAAGTTTTTATTTTTGCTAAGAAATATTTTAATACCAAAGTACATTTAACTTATACACATTTGAAAGTGTATAACACTTCTTCTAGATAGACTATTAACTTAAATGAGAACATTAGACAAAGAATGAAAATGATTAAACACTTAGAAGAGGCACTTGTGGAATGTCTGAAAAGAGTAAGATTCAGCTTGGACATTATACCTTAACCATGTGCAATGAATAATGTTTTATATATATATGTATGTAACTTGGAGAATCTGTTTAGCCTTACTGAAAAAAAATGAAAATATAATACAATATAAATAATAATATTATTAAAAAAAAAAAAACTTCTCTCCCTAAAAAACAACTTCATTTGTCAACTTCCTTGCTATGAGACAATTGAGAGAAATTTGGTCTTTTTTTAGATCATATTTTTAAGATTGCTCAGAGTACAATTATAAAATTAATGAAAATTTGGAAATTTATTGGTTAACTCTTTAATTAACAAGCTAACACACACTGTAACATCTCTCAAAGTTCAAAATACTATTTGAACCATATGCTGCCATTTTTTTGTTTATATAGACCAAAGAAGGTATAAAAATGTTATGCCAAACTCTAAAACCATACTTGCAATCAATTGAGCAGACACAGTTTTTTCACATGTATTTTCTTTCCCCTTGAGAGAGACGTGAAGCAGAGAATGGACAGAGCATTGCCAAAATCAGTGTATTGCTAGAGGATGGCCTTACAGTCCAAGATGAAACATGACCTAAGATCCTGTCTAGAACAGATATGAACTGTAGACTATCCATGGTCAAGGAGAAAATTTTCATCTGGAGTTCTATCAAACCATCCACAATGGGACATCTCTGGGGGTTTCTCATAAGTATGTGGCACTCCCTTCTGAATCATGATCAGACTTATGAATACTTTTCTTTTTTGAAATCCAGTTCCAGCTTAAAAATGTTGCCATGGTAGTACCCCAGAGAAAACTCAAGCTCTGGAATGTGACTGTCAATATGCTTAAACTGTTGGCACACCTTTGGTCTATGCCAGCTACCATTTCTCCAGATGGCAGCTGAGCCCAGTTCAAGGTGAATTTCTAAATCCCAAAAGATTCTTTGGATATGACTAACGTGTTACAGAGAAAGGGGCTACATGTATGGATGGATGTGATCCATGTGCCATCTGCCCTCAGGTCCAGAAATCAGGCCCTGAACCATTTTCCTGACAGCACAGTTTCAGCCTTTGTGTACAAGAAATAATAAAGTAATATGGAAATCATGAACTCTGCCCTTAGAAGGATGTGGGAAATTCTTATATCTCTGGAAAATATAAGGAACCACAAAAACTAGCCAGTCAAAAGAATAAGAGTACCTACAAACAGCTGCTGCTGAGCAAGGACAAAGAGCAATGCCAGCTGTGAGCAGTGTGTTGCTGGGGACACAGGTGGCTCTGGTGAGGAGAGCAGGATGGAAGGGTTGAATGGGTGGTAGGAAGAGACAAATGTTGGAGAAATAACTTTGTGGCAGTGTCTCTACAGCCTTTCTGATTGCTTTCTGATCTCCTTGTTGGAAAGGTCACTGGCCCAGAATGACTCACATCCACAGTGTTCCTACCATGAAGTGGTTTTACTGCATCTAACAAAAAGTCCACCTAGATCCAAACACAAATACAAAAAGCAATTGCCAAGGCAAGAGCACAATAACAAGGTAAGCTGCTAGTAAAACTGCATTGCCTCCAACTGCTCATAATTTAGGGATTTTCTGAGCTCAGCAGGCTTCTCTTGCTTTAATTTTCCTGTTTCTCCTCTTAAATTTTGCTATATACAGCACCCTATGCCAAGGAACTCCACCACTTAACTGCACCCCAAGTCAATGAGCTTCCTGCCTGGTTTTATGCCTTGCTTCTAGCTCCTGCTAAACAATCAAGCCTTATGGCCTCCTCAGCATCACTCTAGGCTGGATCAACTTTTCCATGACTGCCCCCCTGCCATTGCTTTACCAGACCTGGAGTCCCCATTTCTTCAGCCTTCAGAAAGTTTATCCATACCCCTGCCTTTTTTCAGTGCTGCTGTTATATTCGAGCGATTGCAGCACTGTGCACAACTATTCCAGTTTTTGTGAATTTACAGAGTAGCCCACCAAGCTCTCGTTTTAAAATCCTGTATTCCATTCCTAATTTCTAACAATTGGCTTATGCATTTGTGCACTCCTGGTAATGTGAACTGATCATGTTCACACACTGAAGCCCTTGGAGCAAAGCCTGGCTTAGTACTTGCCCCATGAATTTGGCACAAACCAATGCACTGACCTCACATGATCTGCACAAAGTCTATCGAACTCTTCCCACTGGAAGCTCACAGCTGTGGCTGCCCTGCCACATCCCTGTCAGCAGCTCGGGATATTCTCACAGTCCTCTTCTTTCCTCTCATGTCCTTCCTCACCTCAGCCCGGGGTAGCCTGAGCTATCCTGCCACAAGGGCTAGATCTCCTCCTGCCCCCAAGTGGCCTAACTTTAGGACTGAAATTTTGGAACTCTTTAAGAGGGCATACTTTTTCTGCTTGCCCTAGATGTGAAAAACGCATGCTTTGCCATCTGTCATATTTATTATTTTCTTCACAGCAACAACGTAGATGTAGATTGTGGGCAGAAGGATGCAGTGTGAGGAAAAAAAGGTGTGCAACATCCAATGGAGTAAGTATAAGTTGAAAAAACAGGTTTTGTGGATAGATTTTGGGTGCTTGACTGATTCACTGGATCAGTCCTCAGACTACCTAAAAAATGAACCACAGGTTGTTCGAGAAGATGCCTAATTTCTCAGCTCCAGAATGGATCCTGGAGGTGACCCAATACATGGCATAGACAGCCTGGGGAAGAGGGCTGCAGAGTGAAGCAATTAAAAGGTTGCTGCAAAGAGGAACAGAATAGTCTGTTCTCCAGATCCCCTGACAAGAGGAAGAAAAACAGTATGTTTATATTGCAGGAAGGGACAATTAGGTTAGACAGTGGAAAGAACTTTCTGACGGTGAGAAGAGTTAAGCCCTGGAATAGCTCGCCTGGCAACTGGTGCTGTTTTTCTTGTTGATAGGTTGTAAGAACAGGTTAGGCAAACATGCCAGGAATGGTTTAGGTCTACTTGATCTTTTCTTGGGTCAAATGGAGAGATAAGATCACTTCTGTTCTTCCCAGACTCACCTGCTACAATATTATCATTTTTCATCCCAGATTTCTAAAGATAAAAATGGATTATTTTTCACTACTGCAAAGAGTACCTTGTTGTATATGTCTAAAAATTCTAACAGATACAAAACCACATTATGTATTATGTGCTTGTAAAGTCAGAAACCCCACAGTTAAATAAAGGATCTCTACCCATTTCTGCCAGTGTTGCTTCATATGCAGAAATTAAGTATCACACATTTATTTTTAATAATATAATATTTACTCATGAAATATATTTACCCCCTTCTTTGGAAGTCTTTGCCTTTTATCTGCTGATTATTTCACAAGCTGAAAAGTAAAATGAGTGTTATAGCAGAAATCTCTTTTCAGAAGTTGTAAAGAGAGACCACTTCAGAATACCTCTGGTCAGAGTTCATATTTGTTTGGCTTTGATTACAAAATTGCAGATATCTGCTTAAAGTATTACAGCCAAATACTGGCCCAGGAGGGATTATATTCCCAGTTTTGAAATTAATGCATTCTACAGCTCCTGGTCATGAAATTTAAAAGCATTCTAAATAGTGGCCATGGGCCGTTTTATGTGACAGCCTAAATAATTAAAAAGGTCTGTTTCAATCCCATACCCATTGAGTACATTTTTGTAATGTTTTGCTGCCTAGAAATGGTCTCTGCACGAAAATCTAGTACTAAAATGAGAATTTATCCTGTATCAGCTAGGAATCTGCAATCTGTTTTATGATTCTACAAGGATGTATAAAAGAAATAAGCTGTAGCTACCCGGTAGAACTTTTCCCAATTCAGAGATTATTGCTGAAACTTATTCCTCCGGCTTCTGTCCAAACAATCCACACTCAATATTTTCCTCAGTTCTTTGCTGACTGCTTATAACCTATGTGGAAATCTTTAGACTGCTGGTTGGAAATCACCAACATTACATTACCTGAATTCACAGGCTTCACTCCTGGTTTTAAGAGAAGCCTAGTGTTCAAGATTGGTTAAGGTGTCTCCTACACCTACTGGGGTGTAAGGAGTTATTCCCAGAATTGTTTCTCTGATGTCACCTTCTCCAGGAATATCCAGGTCTTTGCAGTCCATATGTTTAAGCCATGAGTACACTCTACATACCACAAACTGCTTAGAGATTGTGCTAAGACTACAGTCAAAGGCTTCACAGTTTATGTTCAAGCTTTTCTAGGAAACTCTATCCCACTAGTCAAGTGTAATCCTCCAGGCCTGTCCAAAGCATCTCTAATTTAAGCTACCAAAATGTAAAGGGACAACTTGTTTTGAACATGAGAGGTGATTATGGGATATACAAATGCCTCAACAGGACACTCATCTGACACAGAGCGATAAAATTCACCTTCTTGGACCCAGGATGTGCAGACTTACTCTTAAGTTCTAAACTGTCAGCTGGGTGCTTTTTCTGCAGGGAAATCATATGTTAAACATCTGTCTGAGCTTAAAAAACAGTATCAGGAGAAAGCTGTTGGGACAGAGAGATTGCTATGGGACAGTTACATCTTTAAAAGGTTATTTCTATGTATCTCTGCCTAAGTCAGGTGCTTCTGCAACAAAAATCAATCCTCTTTCTATTCATGAAAGCTCTCTTCTACCAGATGCTTCAGGCATGTGTCCTTTTGGAGAGCTGCAAACCACCTCAGGAAACAGTGCTTTCCTTGCTCAAAGAAATGTGAGAATAAAAACTGCCAGTGTTATAAACATCATGAATAAACAAAAACATTTTTTTAGGATCTGTGAAATACTATTGTGAGGGACTGAATTATTCTTGTTGACAAAGGCTGATTTTCTAGGAAAATTTGCTGAGGCTACAGAAAACACTAAGTAACTCTCCACTGACATCCTCTGTCAGTCTTAATGTAAAGGCAAAGGGGTTGTTAATGGCTCTGACATATGAAGCACTGCAGGTTTTTTTGAAAGAATAACTAGATATTGATACTGTATATTAAATACATTTATTTATAAAAATATTACAAAATCTTTCATGTGGAAATTGCATTAAAAATATGCACACTTAATATGTAATACTGTGGTAGTAGTGGAGGTGGGGGTTCTTTTCTTTTGAAGTAGCAATAACATTTATGCACTTTGTATTTCCTAATTTTTTTCTCCACACTAAGTTTTTTCCAAAGGCAGGAAAGTGCTGTTTTCTAGTTCAGAGAGGATGTGTTGTGACATTGCCAATGTCTTGACTTTTTTTTTTCTTTCCTTCCTCTTTGGGTTCTTTAGAGCTAGATACACAGAAGATAACAGTCCTATGGTTTATCTATAGTCCAGAGACTCAGAAACAATGAGGTAAGGTGAGTGAAACTTCCTGCTGATGACAATGTACCGTAAAGAGAAAGAAACAAAAAAAGAAGGGAAGGTGACAAAAAAATTACAGTCAGATTTGAATCATCTGCGTGATTGTCTTTCATATTTAAAAAGTTTTTAAAGATTTGTGTGACTAAAAAAGCAAAGGATATCCTGAAGAATACCGAGGAATTTCCACTTATTGTAGTTCACATGGATAGCAGCTCCACACAAGAAGAGCAAGATGTGCAGGCCAGAAGGACAGTGTTGGATATCCAGGAAAAGAAAATAAGCCAGAGTGGATATCACCATGTTGCACAACTCAGTGGTCAGTGGTGCCACAGAAAAGGTAACAAAGAGGACATCAGGTGTGCATGGGCTAGAGTGCAAAGGAGCAGTGGAGCTCCTGAAACAACAAAGTGCACTTACATCCAACTCCTGCCTTCAAAACATTTAGGAGGTCTTTCAGAAGGATTAGGAAGACACTAAAGAAGAACATCAATTTGAACACATAAAAATAGCATTGCTCTTATACAAAGCAATTGAATAGTAGCACAAGAGATAAAGAGTAAAACTAAAAGTAATGCATGTCTGTAGTTAACAATAGATAAATGTAATAGCTGGCTGCACAACCTACTGTACATCTTCTGAAACCCTAAAAATGCATTTAGCTATGTTAAGGGAGACACTTTGCCAGATCAGTATGGAAGATAAAATCTGACAGTGAAACATTTGGCTGAGCTGTAGGATAGCATAAATAATCAGAGCAAAGAACAAACTGTGCTGGACGCTTGCAGGAGATCATTGGGACTAGTAAGGAAGAGAAATCACTGCTTTTTGTACAGCTTCTGAGGACACTCCAGAAGTTAGTGCAGTGGGGTTAGCAACTCCACAGGAAGAAATTTTCCCTGTGAAATATACTTTTGCTGTATACTCACTGACGCACCAAGGAGGAAGAATATGTTACATGGCAAACTGAGCTGACACATCAAAACAGCAATGGCTTATGCAGGGAAAAAAGCACTGCTCCAGCAGGAAAATCAGTCAGACGAGCCACATTGGATGAGGTCTGTTCCAACCTGAATGGCAAAATCTGTCCCACAAATGCTCATTTCAACTTTAAATATAATTATTTTAGTCACAGCCACTCTTTATTACTATCAGTGGATAGTCCTGTGAAAAGAAGTTATGTTGTTCAGTATCTTGAACAGTGCTATAAGCCAATACACCATGTTAACACCCTGGTTCTCACATACTAGCTGAAAAGGGTAAATCATTATTTGTCTGATAGTTTAAGCTGCAAACACCCAAACAGACAGCTGGACATGGCCACCTTTAAATTCAAGTTGTCACTCACATTTTTTTATATTACAGTAGACACTATTAGAATATTGCCCATGTGAACCACTGGGGGAGTATCCACACATGGCAGCTGGAGTCAGGAACAGAAGACTGGCAAAGCAGGCAGTGAAGCAGTCCCATTAATGGACAAGGAGGATTAATAAAAGGCTGGATTTACCCATTGTTTATGGTAACAACCTATGTTCATTCCCCTTTTCCTGTGCATCGGCTGTTTCACCACACACCTTTCCACTGAGCAGCAGAGTAAATAAAAACTGGTCATGCCGGCTGACATTGATAAAATCAAGTTCACAGGCAGATATTTCAAACCCTTTATTAGCAAGGCCATAAACTACATATGCTGTTTGATTAGGATATGATGAAAAGAATTTATTAGCAGATGTGTATTCAGCTACACTGTTTTACTGGCAGCTTTATGAGATTCTCTCCTAGGCTGACAGGTGCGGCTTGCCAGCTGCCTTGTACAGCAAACAGGGGATGGAGACCATGCCATGTGCAATGATTTAATCAGTTACCATCAACTGCTGGAAAATAAACAAGCTTTTGTGCATTTCTTTCAGTCCCATGTATATTAATTGAAACCAAATATTACAAATGACACTGAAAGAGAGTATCACTGATCAGAGGAAACTTAAATTTAATAGGACACAGCCATGTAATACATAAATATAATAAAGCACAGTCATGTAATACATAAATATTTGGTTAAAAGATAGCAGAATTTTGTTAAACTTGGCAATGGGAAGTCTTTTGAAGTTTCATTTGTCAGTTTCCATTCGTGGGACAGTCAAATCTAGTCATTTGGGTCACAGCTGGCAAAAGAAAGATGATCCTCTTGGTTTATTGTTCTGATACAAAATTGTCATTACAAATTGAAAACACAGGGCAAATAAAAGAGGGCAAATGGGGAACTTGTGTGGTTACATATTTTTAACTGTTGCGTCTGGCTGTACTTTGCTTAATAGGGGTTGCAGAATTCAAGATGTCTATATCCTGGGTCTCATTACTATTGTTTAAAATTTCTATACCACTAGTTTACAATTAAAACGTTCTTTCTCAATTCAGTTCTCATATCCTATGTTTTCAGTGCTCTAAATATGTGTAACCTGAACTAATATTTTTATTAAGTATCTGACAGCTGCCTTGAAACATTTTTATTTTAAATATTTGCATGTCAAAATACAGATATAGAAGACTTTTTTCCACAGCCAAATGAGAATGTTCATATAATGTTAAGAAAAAGTAATATTGCTAAACTGAAGAAAGGACATTTTACAGAAGATCCTTTAACTGTTTTCTGCATGTTTGTGACAAAGAGTTCTCATGATTACACTGTAAGCAAGGACAAGTGAAGAAGAACTGTAAAGCAGATAAAAAATTTGTCAGACTGATTGCGTAAATAATTATAGCAGTGGTCTGTTAAAAATTATGAAAATTGAAGCCATGGAAGCATTTTGAAAAAAGTGAGCTTCTTTTTGAAGTATCAGTACATCCAAATTCTTTCAGCCTAATCATATATTCAGATTTTAGTAGATTTTCTATCCTGGTTTAGAATCAAGCCCATGCACAGAATTAGAGGTGCTAGAGACAGAACAGCACCAGTAGCAGAAGACTTTATTCTCTGTCTGTTTTTTTGATCATAATAATTTCTCTGAAGAAGGTTGCTTTTGTTCTTTTCTATTTTAAGGTTGGAGAGAGATGAGTTTCTAGTAGTGACAGACAGGGGATCCAAAACTGTGATAATAACTGCAGGCCATATTTGGCAGAAATATGATATTTTATAATGGATTATGAGGTACTGATTTGCTTTCATTCACTCTTTTCATCTTCATGTCCCTTGGTGTATTTTGTTGCTGACACAGAGACCACAGCTCAGTCTTTTCAAGATTTTACAAGGAAAAGTGTACCATCAAGAGCATGTGCTCTGCAACTGATTAGAAAATAGAGTTAATACACATCTACCCTTGCAATCAGCTTCTGGGGATGCCTCAGAGAATTTGCCTTGAGAAGCTAGTAGGCAGTAACTCAGTCTAGACTTTTCCATTCCTCATCATATTGCTGCTCTGTATTTCCAGTGTAAAGCCTGCCTTATGGCATGCATGTGTGGAAACACTCCTTGCGCCCTTCCCATGGAGAGGCTTTCTGTCTTCTCCCAAGCAACATAACAGCTTCTCAACCAGCTTGGGGGCCAGGCCATGTAAGAATGGGTTCCTCTCAGAGCCTCTGAGAGAATCTATACCAGTAAAATAAAGGATAGTGTGACCCCAAAGCTAACTTAGCATGATATGGTTATCTGTTTTTACCTCCAAAATAAGTTGGCCACACTCAGACTCAACATGGAGAATATCTTTATCCCATACATTATCCTCAAACCACACCTGGGAATCATCAGGGAGAGTGCTAGTTATCTTGAGTCAAAATCAGGCAAGGCACCACTTAACATTACAGATAATGGAGTTTTAGTGTCTGTGCCTGTGCCCTGTTTAATTTGCTGGTAAAAATGAAACTTTAGGATGCAGCTAAAAAGTCTGCAGTCTGGATCCACAACCACAACAGACTTCAGGATGTTATAAACCCATCATAGGATACATTTATATTGCATGTCAAGCTCAGGTCAGCATTCTGGATCTGAACTCTAACTTACAGACACTGCAAAAATTTACAGCCCTAAAACAAGGTTGCAATTCCCTCAATGGCAGGGGTTTAAGTCCTTCAGTCTCCTAAGGTCCAAGGTGAGCTAGCATATGATGTTCAGGTCTATTTTGCAGGCTGAAATGATCAAGGGCAGTTTGAGGAAGTGTCTCCAACTTTTTCCTAACATCTGGGCACAAGCGAGAGTTCGCAGAAACGCCCTCTCAAGGCACCAAGGAGCATGAGGGAGTACAGCAGGGCTGTGCCTCAGCTGGCAGTAGGACTGTGCACCATTGTCTGCTAACCAGGTCTCATACAGTATCCACCAGGACATAGATTTAAGCCTGTGTTGCAAGTATTACAGAGTGAGAATATAATCTTCTGTGAAGTTTTCTGACTGTTCCATTTGTTTGTAACATATGAGGTGAGTCATCCACTAGTCTTACTTCCCAAGCAACCTTGATCTTCCTCTCTGTATAAAAAAGAACTCTGCCATCCATACACCATCCCTAATTAGCTCAGGCACAGCACGACTATCGTGTCAGAGATATCCTGTTCTGGCTTAATCAGCAAATTTTTTCTCCCCTACCCCACTGCTAAATTTCTCCTACAGGCAGACAAAGGCTGCCTCTACAGAAGCAGATGGCTGTTTTACATGCCACAGTACAACCTTAAGGTCTCCTCCAGTGGCTTTGGGACTTTTGAGAGCATGCGTATTCTTTAGTGTCAGATATGTACAGATATTAAGAAGTCACAAAACCTATATAATTGACTGTCAAACAACTCTGCTCAAAAGTCTGGAGTGCAAAATATCATCTACCTTTTGGGCCTTAATGCTTTTCTGAATAAAATTACTTTCATTTTTGCTCCCCAAACACACAAAAACACCAGACAACATTTCATCTTCAGCACAAAGCCCTACTGAAACATATTCCTAATGTTATTTATATGGTATTTTTATATGGAGAGAAGTTATCCTCTGGAACCCTGCCAAGGATATTGCACAAGTAGGTGAGGGCCTAGAAACAACTGCTAATCTCAGAGATGGCAACGTGCTTTAATCTCCAGGGTCTTTGTTTAAATTTCTTGTTACAGATTATATACACCTCGGAATGTACTTTTCTTGGAGAGATGAAATTAACCTCCGTGAATCTTGGCTTGCAGTCTAACATCAGGATTGCTGCAGCACACCCTAGCTACAAATACATGTTTATTAAAAAGAAGTAATGGGATTCAGTGCTGGAACTAACAGTAAATTTTCAATCCCAGAATTAAAACTGCCCGGTTTTGCAAAGTTGGCAGATCTCACAGTAAAATCATAAAATATTTTTCAGACTTGACATCTGCAAAAATGAATGTGGGGTAGCAAAAAATGAACATGACAAAATGTTTTCTGAAAATCTTAACAAAAATGTTGCCACTTTTGCAGATAACATTTTCATTTTTAAGTACATTCTTTTTGTTACAGACCAATGCTTCTGATCTGTCTCTGTCAATTTTCTCTAGATATGTTCAGTCATTACACTCATGGCTTTAGTGTAGGTTAACAGAATGTAGACATGTATACATTCCCAGACCCATCTATAAGATGGCATCAAGCACACTGAATGATGTGTGATGACAAAAGACTGCTCACCCTACACTAAGTCTTTCAAACACCATGTCATTAAATTCATGCTGGTCACAGAAGAATTTTCTGACCATGAAAACTTGGTGGGAACTCAGATGAGCGGTAACAGATGGGGAGTGATGAGGTTTGGTGTAACTACACATGTAAGACAAGTCCGTGGTGCTCATCACTTCTTGAAGGGCTGGGGTTTGAGTTTTGACCCAAACCAAGGCACTCTGGTAAATGCTCTTCACCTTCTTGGCAGAATAGCAAAGTGTGTGTCATGTCCAAAACATTTCTCCTGGAAAGCAAGAGTTTGGGGCTGCAGTGAAGGGCAACCTGGGAATTGCTGATAAAGCAGAGGTGCTTTTTTCCTCCCAAAAAAGATGCTAGAGTTAATTTGTTGCAATTTTGTCCGCACAAGACCTATTATATGGGCTGTAATTTCACGGGATGGAGACTGTGAACTCCCAGGTCACTTGTAAACCGATCACTCCCCAGCCTCTCCTCCTTGTGCTTTTAAGTGTTTTGAGCCTGGTAAATTGAAACCTGAAGAAACACAGAGCTCTGATCTTTGGGACCTCGAGAGCAAACCTGGACTTTTGCTGATTTGCTCTAGGAAGTAACTGCTTACTTACCCCATAATTAACACCACAAAGCTGATCCTTGGAAGATAAAGTATGGGAGGTCAGAGACAGGATCAGGGGAAAGGGTTTCATTGAACTGCAGCATTTGTAGCCTGATTTTCTTCTCATTTGCATCAGATTGATCCTGGAATTGTTTCACTAAAGTCAGAGGTGCTAACAACTATAAAATCTGTCTGGATTAGAAGCAGGTCACTACTATCACATCTAATGGATTTTAATCCATAAACTTAGTAAAAACAGCAACAGAAATTGCTTGTTAGCTACATGACTAACCACACTTTCACTCTTATCTCACAACAGAGGCTGTATTAGCACTTCCTTACAAGTTCCAATTTACATCAAGGTTTCAGGCACATAAATAAGTCTTCCAGTTGATTGACTTCCTTTAGCCAAGTGACTAGGTACAGTAGCATTCATACCAATGAATAACATTGTTAAACAATCTTTGTATAAAATAACTGGTTTACCAGTTTTTATTTGCATTTTGCTGCTGGGAATTTAAGGTGCTATCTTGTATTAAAATTAGAAGGAGAAAAAAAATAAAGACAGAAAAAAAAAAAAGAGAAAATGTAAATTAAAAAAAAGGAATAAGGAAAGTCCAAGCTCTCAACTGGTAGAAATCAGAATGGCCTCAACTGTCCCTCATTTTCTCTTTGACAGGTTGATTTCAGATTGACATCCAGGTTATATTAGTGAGTCGTCCATGAAAATATGTGATATAGAAGTAAAAGAATCAGTTGCCACTGCTAAACTAAGACTTTCATGAACAACAAAAAGAAATAAATAGGTATGATATATATATATGTATAATATATTTAGACATTCCTTTCCAGCATCTAATTTTAAACCCAGATTCCTGCTTTCCACACAAATGTGGTTATCCCCACAGTTTGTTTTTTTTTTTTTTGTTGACAACCATTTATATCAGAAATAAAGAATCATTATTTTGAGGTTAGAACAAGACTTATTTATACTACAGGACTGGATCCCACCACATTTTAAACATACTGGATGAATAGTTTTTGTGTGTCCCTCATTTTGTGTCCTTGTCACACACTGCATCCCACATTCAGTCTTTGGCATGCGATAGTTATGCATCCCAAAAACGTTTTCCTCATAAAACTGGCTGTTTACTTTTTGTACAGCAATACCACAAGCTAATGTGCTTTCTTTTTAAGAGAGTCAGGGTCTTTGGATCTATTTTAAAATGAAAAATGAAATAGTGCAGATCAAATAAGTTCAGAACATAAATCAAACCTCAAATAATCAAAAGGGCAGCCTCTAATTTCTTACCCAAAATATGTGAATACTGAAGAGGGATAAACAGTCTGTTCATCTGCCTTTTTGTTTTAGTCTTTATCTCAAATGTAGTTCTAATACACTGGAACTGAACTGCCAAAAATAAGTTCTGGCTTGCAAGCAAGAAGGCATCATATTGCCAGTTATGGACACGATAGTCCTGTTTTATGAGTATGCCAGGGAATATTCTGGGCACTGCAACTCTGCCACTTACACGGTTAAACTGTAAGAATGGTCTTGGACATGGTTTTGTTAAAATCACCTAGCATTTCCCAAAAAAATTCCTGGCACAGTGCAGAAGTTAATATGGGAGAATGACCACTCAGAACAGGCAAATTGAAATTGTCCACATTTTGGAAATAAAGAAAACTTAGTAATATGTAAATGTCATGACAATGCCAGCTGGCCCTATGATTGGAGAGCAGGCACTTGGACTGTTTTCTCTGTAGTATAAACTTAGCCTGTATGACTAAGACACCTCAGCACAGGAACATTGTATTTCTGGATGCCTCTTCCCAGAAACCCTAACAAGTGAAAGAAAAGAGTTGCAGAAATATCCAGAAGAGGTTTTCCCCCACATAAAACTCCATCTCAAAAACTTAGAAAGATGTGGGTTTTTAAAAGCACTTAAAACTCCAGAATGTTTTGTAGCTGACTGAGGGATAAGAGTAACAGTGGGAATACCAAAACCTTGTGTGTAAATTCTTGACTGCAAATAGCAGTTGACCTGTAGACATCATATGGCTTCTACACAAATATCTTTCAGTGCTGCACAACTGTTTGAGGTACCTCCAGGAATTCCCAAACCATGCAGACCCTCTCTCTAGGGCTTACACTGGCTAAGCTGTGGATGGGGTACAGAAACCCATGTGAAGTGCATGCACATTGCATAGAGGAGTGCTGTGAAAGCATGTGGTACAGACATGATGGGATGTGTCAGAGTGCTGAACCTTGCTTTAAGTTCAGGGACTACTTAGGCCTTTGCTCTCCAGATCTTGATTGCTCTGTGCTAACTCTTCTCTCTCATAGACCTGTTTAGCTTGAAAAGCCTGGGCTCTGTCTGTTGTCCACACTTCCTCCCAGGTAAGTGTGTCTCTACCTGGGAGGACTGGTCTTCACCCAGCTTCTCTGCTCTTGAACCTCGCAAAAGAAATTGTACCTGTAGACCAATGTTGAGGACACTTTCCTGGATCTTTAGTCCACTGACAAAGTAAGCTTTCATTTTGCTAAAGTAAACACGGATGTTTTAACTAACTCACAAGGTTGATCAGTTGGACCATTAGGAGAAAATGTGGCTCTGGAGAATCCCAGGTCGGAATGAGAAAAGAATGTTTAAGGTAGACATTTTCCATATAAAAGGTAAGATGCATATCATGCAAGGGAAGCAAGTTTAATATAAATTAAAATAGTACCTTTCCTTTCCCATGTAACCCTTTGTCTAGATGTTCAATATATGATCTACTAGAAAAAATGTTGATGTGCAAATGACCTACATTCACCTCCCAGAAGCTGCTGGTCTCAGAAACAATTAGATCTTCAGCAGTGTGGCTGCTGCCAGTACAGCTCCTAACATGGAACAAGCAATGAAGGCCTGTATTCTGCCATAATTCCCACAGTCAGCCCATTGTCATTCATCATGGGTTTCTGAACATTTTACTAAGCAAAGGGCGCGAAGCCATAAACAGTAAGAAGGGAATATAAGAGAATTAGAGAACCTTAAAAAGAAAACTTCATGAGTGCTATAAAATATTCTTCAATTCATAGGGTTTTGTTGTGGGGTTTTGTTGGAGTTTTGTTTTGAGGGGAGTTGCTTGTGTGGGTTTTTTTTTTTTTTTTTGCCTTAGGCAGAATAAATTAATAGGAAAAATTATTGTGAAATGGCTCTATTTTAAATGTAAAGAACAACAGAGAACCTGTCAGATCTTAGAATCTTTGTTGCCCCTCATTTTATGAACAAAATGTGAGCAATGTACTGTTGAGGACAGCTAAAGAAGGGGATTGAGTGGGAATGTTACTTGATTCAAACCTTACCATTAACAAAACTCTCCACTGTCAAGAATCTGTCAAGGGAGTTCCTGTATTCAAATGGACAGCAAATTAAACATATCACTAACCTCAGAGAACCTAGGAATACCAAAACAAGGGATATTTTTAGCCCATTTGGCTACTTGGGAGTGGTAATTGTCTGCTCTCATTAAAATCTTACAACTGTTTCTCCCAAATGTCAAAATTGTAAAGCTGTTGACTGATGCAGCTGTGATAGCCCAGGCAGTGGTATCCCAGAGCTTTAGGTGACAGCAGTCTCACCATAACAGTGCAAGGGAGCTAATTTAGCTTTCAGAGAAATTAGGAATCCTTCCAAGCCAGCTTAGGATACCTTCAGAATCCACCTCATTGTCTTGAGCTTCAAGCTATATACAGAGGGTGAAGAAATCCATTGTTCTGGTCTAGAAGCTCTGCTTTTGTCTTTACTTCTTGAATGTCCTCTTTGCTTCATGAGTTTCAGGGCTGTGGAAAAACCCAGGCCAGGATTTCTAGCTGAGTAAAAGCTCATGGTATGTAAATTAGAAAAAAGAAAAAAAATATAAAAGAAAATAAAAAGTTACACATTCAAAACCAGCAGTGCAAATAGACATCCAAAATGGGCAGGAAGCCAACAGCAATGCCAGAAAATACAGAACAGAATATGTACAAAACCAGCTCTGTCGTTTTGGAAATGGATATCAGAACATGGAGAAAATATACATCTGCGTTACAAAAAGTAAGGTCAGATGTGCATGTGCACGTTTTTGCATGGAAAGAGGAATTTAATTCCTTCCCTGAGTAAAGAATTTTACTCTTCCAATATTATGAATTTTCATTGCTTGTATAGGAATAGTACAGTAAAATATACTCTGAGTTCAATTCATTCCTACCTCTACCTCTCTGGTGACTTCTCTGAGTTGATGAGGAAGAACCTTTCATAAGTCACTGTGCTATTTTAAGCTCCTTTAAAGTTTGGCACATAAAACAACTACAGTGATATAATAGACCAGAGGAGCTGTTCCTGCTTCTGGCCCAACCATTCTCAAAGCTCAAAGAACTGAAGGTGCCTGGACCGTGAGGAGAAGACAGTAAGCTGGAAAGTCTATTTAGGTTAGTTATAGCAAAATAGCCGAGAAAGGATCTCTTAGGAATGGGGCATTTACATGGGATTTAGAGGATGGGTGAGGAAGGAA
The DNA here is from genome assembly GCF_015832195.1 of Motacilla alba alba. NCBI lineage: Eukaryota > Metazoa > Chordata > Aves > Passeriformes > Motacillidae > Motacilla > Motacilla alba. The sequence goes on from NC_052018.1 coordinate 11,287,302, forward strand.
CATGTGTGCTTCTCCTTCTGCTTGACTAACCCAAATAATGTCTGGCAGAGCTGAGAGTGCACAGCCCACAGCAGCCAGAGCTGGCACATTCTCAGGCTTGTCCAGAACATGAACCTAAAAAGTTTCAGATTCAGTTCAGAGTCTCAAAATGTGTGAGGAGGCTCAAAACTGAGACTGCACTTACACAAGACTATTAAATTAATTAGTCTTGCAGCACAGTACAAAGTGTAATTCAATCCTGCTGATAGATTGGGAGATTAATCACAATTTACAGCCTTGTGAAGGCAGATACCCACACACACACAAAAGTATGTAGAAGGAAAGAAAGGAAAAGAAAAATATTCAAGCACTCAGACACTTTAGCTTCCAGTAATAATTAAATGTATTGATGACATTTTTGAAAGATAAACTATTTCTCCCTTTTTCTCAGTTTTTTGTTGATCATAAAAGTGGGGTTTGACTGCTTTCACTTTCTAAAAAAAAAGGAAGAAAGAACAAAAGCAGACAACTGGGGCTTTGAAAAGAAACCTTGATACTTAGAATAATTTCTTTTTTTCCTGCCTTCTTTTTCACCAATTAAAAAATGTTGACAAAATTGACTTTTTGAAAAAAAAATTCAAACGAAAATTCTACAACCTCCAATACTAGCCCTGGGCTAATATGATCTTCTAAATTAGACGTGAACATTTTTACACCAGTTTTTGAGTTTGGGGTTTGTTGGGGGTTTTTTTGGGGGGTTTTTTTTTGGTTTTTTTTTTTTTTTTTTTTTTTTTTTTTTTTTTTTTTTTGCTCGGTTAGATTTGGTTTTCTTTTTTTAGTTTTTGATCCAAAAAAATAGCTTGAATTTCAAAAAAAGTGAAACTCCATTACAGTGTTGAGAACCCACAAAAACCTTTGTAGAGCATTTGAGAAGTGAAAGGTACCATTTTGGGCCCTAAACCTTTCAGATACCATTCAACAGTCAAAACAAAGTAATTTCAATGGCAGATCTCCTATACTGTATAACCTGCATATGTTATTTGAAAATCATGTTCATGACTAAAAAGTGGCTTATGACTTCTTACAGAAAAGGTGTGAAATCATTACATTCCTTGAAATGCTTTTAACTTGTAGAGGGTATCTCTAATTTAATTTTTTTTTTTGCTGTTTTGCAATGGTGTGCTATTTCTCTGTTTTGGTTGAAAATCACTTACATCAATAATAAGAACAGCAGATTTGAATTCTCACAGTTGTTTACTGCAGTGACAGAAATCCCCTGAACACAATTATCTCAGATGAAGATTTTCATGTCCCTCACTCAAAGCCTTCCTAAACACAATGTGCTTTGCCCTCAGTTGACTGAGAGGGCCTGAGTTTCAGAGAATAGGGCTTCAACGCTTCCTGAAAGTGTGACAGCTTCAAAAGTATGTCCAATGAGACCCTAGAACCACCAGTCATTTTGGAAAAATGTTGTTGCTGTTTCTCTGATCCATTGTCTTTTTTAGAGTGGCACAACTCTGTTTGCTGTGCACAATTCCCAACAAACTGATTGATGTGGAAGGCAAGCCAGGAAAATCTCTGCTCCACCCCACTTTGCGTGTTCCACAGTCAAGAATGTTCAATAACTGCCCAGATGGGGAATATATTTTTTCCTTTCTGTTCCTGTACATACTCCTTCTGCAAATTGCATTATTATTGGGCCGCTTGCAGGCTGTTGACTTCATTCTACAGCTTGTAACCCTTTGCATAGTCTCCCACCTACCACATTGCTCTGGAAATGCCACCAGCGAGCTCCTGCCATGAACTGTTCCTGTAAATGGGAACAAAGGGAGCATATGGATCCTTTGACTCCCCCTTGCTACACACACACACACATGGACAAATCTTTTTACCACCCAAATGAAACCCACGAGCGGTCCCAATATTTTGTGTGCAGCCCTGGGCTGTAATGACATTTGTGCTATATCTTGCTCTTGTTGGGGTGGTGTATACCCATCATCACTCGAGCCTACGTCTTCATTCCTTCTTGGGTTACATGACCAGCACTGAGATTAGGAACAGGTTTCAAAGTATGTCCACATACTGGTAATTTATCACACACACATTACACAAATAAATAAATAAATAATACACACATATATATCAACTTAATTGCTGCACATGTAAGTACCTGATTTCACATAATGAATACTTCGAGGAAGCCTATACCCCAATAGATATTAATTATTCTGTCTGAACTGGAGGCCCGACTTTTCTCCTAAATATGCTGCATTCAGTGGGCTATTGTATTTTTATGCTGTCGCTCATCACTGTGTTGGCCTAAACATTTTATTTGCTAAAACAAAAGCAAAAATGAAATCCCCAAAGGAGAGATTTTTTATATATGTAATTTTTTTATGAGGGATGTGGAAAAGGTTGGATAGTTCTGGAGCAAAACTCAAAGAAAATTTGTTTGCCAGGTTTTTTTTGCATTGTTATATTTAAACTGTTTTGGTGTCAAAGGATAAGAATATTGCAAGTATCATCGTTGGAGAAAATAAATCCTTCTGCCCAGGTATACTTCTGGATAATTTGCATAACTCTTATTGTACACCAGTGCAGGTAAGAGATGATTATTTTTTCTGGTAGTGGGTTTGTGCCATCACCCAGAGCTGGGTTTCTCCCCAAGAGCAGACCATTCTCCCCAGCTCCGCATATGCAGCACCAGTAACCACAGAGGTACCAACACTTCCTCACAGGAGGAAATTCCAGCTTTTACAGGGCTACCCTCAATTTCAGAGGCATTTTGTATGATTTAGGACCACTACAAATTTCTGGTCCTGATCACAGAAAGTCTGAAGTGGATACAGCCTTGCAGGCTGGAGGTACATTAGATACAACAGCCCTACTTGTGTTTTGCTCTGTTAAAAGGACAACATTATTCTTAGTCCCAAGTAATTGCTAAACAGTTACACTTCAGCAAATTTCCATGAAAGACATACAAGTCCCCAGAGTGGTACTCTGGTACGGGAGTGTTAAGTGCAGCATCCTTATATTTTAAGTAGGTGATTCTTTGCTACATAAATGTCCCAGCTTGCTGCATGCACAAAGGTAAGACGACCCTCCAGAGACATTAACAGGCTTTTTTCCTCCTCTGTGCCTTATTCACAGGCAGGCAGCATCCTACCTCCCCTCTCCAGCCCTGCTTTGCTTATTTGTGTTTATGGTACACAAGGCAGTAGATAAACAAAAAGGAGTTTTAGACACTTTCTGTTCTTAGCTAAACCTTTTAGTTACACATTAGGGAACAGAAGTGTGGTACGACCCTCTGTTTATTTGTGGTTCTTTTAAGTGATGTCCAGAGACCTACATTTCATGGTTGTTTGAAAGTTTATATAACAGTGGGAAGCTGTTAAACAGCAGTTTACCTTCACTTTTTTCTTTTTTTTTTCATCATGTAAAGGATTTGAAATTAACACTCATTCTACCATATTATTTTAGATATTATTCAACATTCTTCGAGTTTTCTCTCCTGATAGAATTTATATTTCCTGTAAGTAATGATAAGAGCACTTATGTCAACAAATCTAAAATCTATTTGGTAACTATGCACTTTAAAACAGCCCTTGAAATTTCAAAATAAGTTGCCGTTCAGCTGTCTGAAAGAGAAAAAGAAAAAAAAAAAGAAGATTAAAAAGAAAAATCTGCACTCTTCACATTAGACCTATGAACAAGGCAAAAAGTACTTCAAAAAATATCTTTTATTTTTAGTTCCTTGCATTCTATTAAGTAATACGTAATTCGATCTTTTAAATTAACTGGATATGTTTTTTAAAATGCTCACAATGTCCTTGCACGTCTCCCAGTTCCTAAAGTTTGTCATGTTCAAACACCCTTAGGATCTCTTTCTAGCACTACAATGCATTCAGGAAATAAGTTTTTTTTTTACATCTGTCTAAAATCTTCCCTTTTTTCTTTCTATAATTTGACCCTAATTCTGTTTCCTTAAGAGTCAATGGCACTTTTGCTTTGCTATAGGAACCACTTCTTTTACTGCCGTATATAGCAGCAGCTCCTTCCAACACAGAACACTTCTTTCATTAAAAAAAAAGTTTTTAAAAAATTCCAAATTAAATATAAAATTTATTTAGCAATGAAGTCTTAATGCAAAGTCACTTTGGGATATTGGATATGTTGCTTTCATTCAAATAATCTCAAACCGTCAAGCTAAGAAACATAAAACAATTTCAATGTAAATCATTTAGCATATAAATTTGATTTGGAAAAAGAAATAACTGTATAAAAACTGCCAAAATTTTAATGCAAAGTATTCATTTTCTTGGCTCCTTATTATAGGATGAAAGAAAACCTACTTTTTAATTATGAATTTAAGTGTTTGGAAAATAATTTTCAGCCTGAAAGACAATCCAGTTTTGTTGTTTTTAAAATTATTTGTGTCCAGGAATTTTTCTGGGAGAACATAGATGGAATTCATAGTAAAATAAATTTAATGTAATTCCATCATTTTTTGGAAAGCTCACATGACAGAGTCATATCCCATTAATTCACAGTGATCACTAGAAGGCCAACTGAAAACTACAGAATAATACAAACTAGAGCCAAAAAATTTAAACGGTTCACTACACAAGACCTCATTTATTTTAGGTTTAAAAAAAAAGACATGTTGTCTTCCCCATGATAACTTTGTGTAACAACTCTAACTTAAATAACCATTCTGTAAGGAAAACAATTTCCTTTTAGGGTCATGAATTCTCACGGTATAATGTTATGCATTTATGTTTTTTCTGAAACACTTCTGGATGCAGATTCAGACTCTACTACAAACATGAAAAATATTCTGCACTGCAAGGCAATGACTGAAAAAAAATTTCTCTTCTAAAGTTGCTGAAAACTCCATAGCTCACAAGACAAATTTGTCTTATTATCATTATTAGTGTTTGTCAAGCTATACTATATATATTCTTTCTATATACAGAGAGAGAATATTCTATTCTCTAACTCTTCCTAAAAAGAAAACCTTGGTGAGTGACAGAACTGCAAATCCAATCAAATACCACAAAAACTGGCCATAATAAACTTTGCTGTAGTGAAACTCCACTTAAGGGTGCAGCAAAATAAAAATCACGGAGCACATTTATGCTTTTTGACCAAGCACCCTGCATTTACACAGCCACTTGAAACTGCTGACAGTCAAGTTTTTAAGGGAGGAAAGAGTCACACTGATCGTCTTAATAGGTAATAAGGACAATAATCAGGATTTCTGAGAATGCTCCCCAGTACTGCTCTCGACAGAGTACAATCCAAGGGACCAAGTGTAACTTTTGAACATTCAACCAAAATTTGTCTCGTAGTTAAAAGACAGACATGGTGTGAAAGCTCGAATTCATAGTTACTAACCTCCCCCTCTTCAAACACATACAATAAAAAAAAAAAAAAAAGAGAAGATTTAAAAGATATAAAGCCCTGTTTAGGCCAACAAGTTGTTACATTTCTTGAGCAAGGACAATTTTCTAAGTACAATCATTTCCTCCAACAAGGTAACTCATGTAAACACCATCAGGGTCGTACTGTTTGTTCTGTGCTGCCAGATGGGGGATATAAACCATGCAGAAACAATTTCAGATTTCCACCCTGATTAGTTCATCTTGAATATTTTCACAGTGTGAATCTGGAAGTCAGAAGTTTACATAATGGTTATAAATTAGGGAGAAATCCTGCTGCCAAGAAAGTCACACTCAAGCAAACAAGCTGTCTCCTTCCTAACATGTTTTAGGTGTTGCTTATCAAACACATTCTCAGCTGTAGGTGGAAAAAGACCTTGAATTCCTCGTCGGCTTTTGGATTGCTGTTTTCCCACCGCGGGCTGTTTAGTCACAGCGGTGATTTACCCGCACCCTCCCCATCCTCATCCCGTGCCCGGTGCCTGGCCCGGCGAGCGGAGCTTGCGGCAGCCTGCAGCTCCCTCCGGGGGCCAGCGGAGAGGCCCGCAGCCTCGAAACCCTCGAGGAGCTCTGAGCCATCGGCCAGGGAGAAACTTCACTGAGCAGAACATACCCCTGCAAGTCCTCGAGTCCTTCACACCAAGTTTTGCTACCAAGCAGCCGAAGGGGTGACTTCTCCGGGAGCCTTGAACTCCACTCATCTGTGTCATGCCTTCCTGAGTGTCTTCAGAACATATCTTCAAGCTGGGTTTTGCTGTCATCCTAAAACATAAGCGTCAACCCCAGTATTATTTCAGAAAAACTCAACATAATGCCAGTTCTTATTAGGCTCGATGGTGGCTGGGGTTGAGAGGAAAATAAGGATCACAGTGTGCCTGTAGAGTAGATAACAAATACCCAAGTAAAGTTTATGCAAAGGCAACTCTCAAGGCACAGGCAGATGGAGTAGGCAAAAGGTAAAGTTTACACATTCTTTCCAATTGGCTTGGCTGAGTGCTAAAGCCAGTAAAGGGCTTGCTTTTATTCAGAAATCAATTTAAAACCCGTCATGTGCCAGACATATAATTGAAATTTCTAGTTATTGTAAGTACAGGGGTAAATTCTGCCCCCTGATACATGCACAAGTTCAGCTTCCCTTTAGGATCATCAGGATTAATGTACATACATGTTAGGGCAGAGTTTGGTATTATCTTCGTGAAGCAGCAAACAACATTAGGTCTAACAAGCCAGTTTCATTTAATACTAAGCATGCTTAAGGAGAAATGTCAGAGTTCAGTTCCACTGGCTAATGATGTAAATCAGGAATCACTGAAGCCAGACACCTATTCTGATCTTATACCCAATTTGTGTTAGGATTACTCACTGAAATAAATAAGTTCTTTACCAGGAATCCATCCTACTGACACATGAGCAGTTCATAAACTTTGCTCAGACAAGGAAATCATGCCATGCAGGTGAGTAAATTTATTTGTATGGTTTAACTTCTTGCTAAAGTTACTTTTTTATTGCTGCTGTTGAAGTATTTTCAGCTGAACATTACTTCTCTTTTTAAACAAAGTTTTGCAGGAAATAGCAGTTTCTTTTCCCTTCTCTTTTTCAAATCTTTTTTCTTTTTCTTTCTCCTTTTTTCCCCCTCTCCCTTCAACGTTTCCCCCCCCCCCCCATTTTTTTTCTCTTTTCTTCTTGTCTATCCTTCCTTTCACCTCCCTGAGACATACTACATGAATTTAAAAAAAATAACTCTTCAAACATATTTTTCGATTTTTTTCTAACCAAAAGCTTTTCATGCTTTAATGAAAACACCACAGATTTTGAATTTTTTGTTGTGTTTTTCTCGTTGTTGTGTTTGTTTGTTTGTTTTGTTGTGGTGGTCGTGTGCATCGTTATTTTTGTTAGAACTTTTTTTTTTTTTCTGCTGCTGTTGTTGCTATTTTGAGAAAGAAGGGGAAGTTTTCATTTAATTCATTTACCTGGGAAATGAAAAGAATAGACAAGAGAGAGAACTTTTCCAGGAGGCAGAAGAGCAGCTGGAACCCTGGAGCGCCGCGGACAGAATCCCACCGCAGCTCAGCTGTACCGTTCGGTTGCGCTTTGCCGCGGGCAATGCCTGTGCTAGTATAAGAATTATCCCATACGCTAAAGGACTGCAAACACTAAAAGCACACATTAGGTAGCACACGCGATGCTTTCAGCTGCGTTTCTCATGATCAGCAGGTTGCTGGTCTGCTCGAATCCTTTGCCGAGGGGCCGCGGCGGACGCTCCGGCCGGGGGGAGCGGGCCCGGGGCTGAGGGAGCCGCGGCTGGGGCGCACCTGGCAGACACCGGGCGAGGCTGCTCCGCTGCGAGCTGTGGCCTCCTCCTGCTCCTCCGCGGCCAGGAGCTGGGAAGCAGCTGCTCCTTGGAGCGGGAGGTGGTGACCGGAGCGTGTGAGCTGCCGGCGGTGCTGCCCCGGCCCGGGCCGCGGGCCCCGGCGGGGGCTTGGCAGCCGCGGGCGCCCCCGGCCCCGCTCGCCTGCTCGCTCCTTCCCCCTCACAAGCTGTGTAATGGCGCCTCCTGCCTACCAGCGCTAGGAAGCTGCCTCTGGAGGCTCACCGACGAGGTTTTTCCCGTTACCCCGCCGAGCTCCTTCCAGGGCTGCAGCGCCGCGTCCCTGCGGGACAGGCCGGGAACAGCGGGGCGGCCGGGGGGCTCCAGCCGTGCCCCACACCTGGAGTGGCCCATCAGAGCTCTCTCAGGTCGTGGATGGGGAGGGACAGGCGCCCACAGAGCCCAAAAGAACAGGGGAAGCACACCCTGTTCTCCCCACTGTGCATCGCAGAAACTTAGCAGAGATGCAGAGTCCAGTGGAGATGCCAGGTGAGCTGATCTCCATTTGCAGGCCCACGCTGTCTGCAAGGGCCCTGCCTCCTCTTGGGTTATCATCTTCCTCTGCTTCCTGCCTGCAGACCAAAGAAAACCCTTGGCACAGCTAACAGCAGCCACCTTGGTGACTGTCCTTGGCTACCATCTGGCAATTTTTGAGCCCCAGCACTATTTGGTGGCTATGGAGCATAGACAAGTCCTCAAATTGGGAGAAAGGCAGAGTTTTCCACAGATAGTGACTGCAGAAGAAGAAGAAAGGGAAAGTCAGGCGATGATGTCGTTCATGCCATTCTGATTCTGTTGCACACAGGTTCAGTACAGTAAAAATTAAATTAGTTTTAAAGAAGTGGCTTTTCAGAGAATAATAAGGTTCCAGCATTCTCTAGCATATATTCTGGTACTGGTGTTTGTTAACATGTGTAAGGGGGTCTTCCTTTGTGTCTAGCTACAGTTGCTTCATTTCTTTCACTGCGTGTCAATGTGGCTCAACCAAAACTCGGGTCAAATCAGACAGAAACTATTAAGCATGTAGATTTTGGTCTGCCATACTTAACTGTGTAAATTTCTAATTTTCTCATTGTCAAAGTTTTCCTTGTCAATTAAATGTCTAATACTCCCAGTAAGCGTGATATGAAGTGTAAATATTGCAAATATAATTAGGGCTTCAATAGACGGTTTTAAACGTGAGGTGTAAGTTGCTCACACAGATTTCCTCACATAATTTCTCACATATATGGCAATACCTTCAAATGGACGTGGAAATAGCTTTCATTAACATCGAAACAGACATTTTATTACTCACATCTAAATGTACTCCCCCTGAGCTATCTGCCCATAATATACATACATATATGTATATAAATATATATATATGGTGAGCTGCCTGTGCATTTCAGCTGTGAAGAAGATATCAGTACTTCAGCCTTTCAAAACCCTGAATCAAAGCCTTCAGTCCCTGAGCTATGTCAAAGAACAATCCTGGTTGCACTCAGCTATATTTTTCTAGTCCTGTGGATGATATCTAGCTGCTTTATGAATGCTGATGGAGTTGAAATACATAGATATACCATAACTGCAAGCATTTGGATCAGCATATAAAACAAATTTTCTCAGAATCTCCAAGACTCACAGTCCACAAAGCTCTGCCTTTCTTTTATAAACACAATGAACTCAAGGAAGAATGTGTAAACTCTCCCTTCACACACCTTTGCCCTTATTTTCTCTTTAATAAAGGAAGAACCTCAGCTTAAAGCAGTTATATCAGTGGTGACTATACATCTTCAGCCTTTCAAGAGACAGTTGTTCTCTCTCAAGCTCTTCCTTTAGAGCTAAAAGAAAAAAAAAAACACAGACCATGGACTAAATGTGATTTAAATGGAGGCTTTCCTACCAAGGTGGAAGATACCTGCTTCTCAACAATGCTACCTCTTGAACCCATCTTTCATGTTAGGAACATCAAACTCTGGCCACAATGTTGTTTCTGAGTCGCTTCAATGCATGCCAGGCGTTTGTCACATCCTGTTTCTGGATTTCATACACAGAGTATGTCTGTCAGGATAATTCAGGTGTGAAGTCACCTTGTGTAGTGGCATTTGCATTTCAGGTAATGTTTATCTATTCTTTTAACTATTTTTTTGTTCTTTTCATTCAGAAAAGTCCTGTGGGCATGTGGCCTACAGCCAGACTGCTGCTGTTCAGGACTTCTAATGTATTCACTGCTGTTTCGACCAAAAATTGAAAAGGGAAAGGTTTTTCTGAGTTTCCATTAAAACTTCTGATGTGTACAACAGGGACACCAAAATTATTTACTTTTGCTTTTCTTATTTTTTTTTTTTTTCTCAGTGATGCATTTAGTTTCATTTAAAGGAAAGAAAGAAGTGGAAGAAGTGAAAAGGAAAAAAAAGCACTGTGTTTGATAATTTCTCCATTTAAATCTTGAAAAAGCTTTGCCATCAGCTGGAGAATGGAGGGGTGGGTAGAACCCCTTCCCAGGACTACTGCTTGCTGGAATCAATTTTCTGGAAGACTGGTTTTATACTGCCGCACCACATCAGATTACATTCTGATTTTTATATCTTTTTGACATTAAGAAAGAAAAGTATTTTGCTAATTTTTTTGTCTAATTTGCAAAAATATAACTGAATTTAAGAGGCTTATTGCTGAAAACCATAAAAACCACAAGAAGTAGGAATATGTTCCTAAGTGTATCTCAATGTGACAGACAAAGCTTCACCAGCTTTCTCAGAGCTATTCGTGTGCTTATTGGTCAGGCTAGAGCTAATTGGGCTCTTCAAAAATCAGAGGTAACCACGGAAGAGAAAACCTCTTTTTTGGCCTGTAGCTTTATCTCTAGGCTAGAAAATACCATTAAAATTCCTGACCACTACTACTGACTTGTGATGCCTTGCCTTTTTAATTCTATATTTTTCTCCTAAAAAAATAAAACAAAAGAAATCTTGAAAGATTTTGACCTCAGTGCAAACAAACAAACTAACAAAAAAGTCTTAAGCTGAAATGGAAGGATATTTCTGCTCCCCTTGCACAAAAAAAACCAAAAAGTAAAGGGTTTGTTTTCAAACTAAGTATGCAATATTACAAGACATAAGGAAATCTTTTCTGAAAGTCAGAAACATCCGTAACTACAAGTACAATGCCTATGGTACATTATGATTCTGACGTTTAATTGGAAAACTCACTATACAAGACATTTAGAACAAAGCAGACTTTTTTAATCAGTAACATCTATTTCAGTCCTCTTCATCAAAGATAATGTGGGCAACTCCCTGGCTGACAGCAGTGGGACCAGGTTTGTAGCTGATAAGCCACGAGATTTGTCAAAACACAGCAGAGAAGTGGGCTCTGCTCTGATCAGACATTATGTGTTGGCTCTGAGGAGGCAGGGACGCTGTCTTGAGAGACATCAGGTCTGTGGTTGCAGCTGGAAGGGAGCTGGCAAGTTTAGCTCATTTAACAGCTCCATCTCTGTGACTGCTTATGAGGGTTATTCGAGAACATCAAGATCTGCTCAGATTCCTCACCAACACCCTCCAACCGCCAGAAGTGGAAGATGGGAGAGGGACCACACATAGCCACCACTCCTGCCTGTTAACAATTAAAATGTGCTTGCAAAAAATTAACAATAAAAATCTTAGCTGTGTCATATTTGTTCCCTCACACATGAATTATGAGGTGAGCCCTTACTTTTGTACACACTTGTGATACCACACTTCCCACACTGTAATGTAGTCTCCTTTTTGTACTTACTCAATATAGGCTGGCTGGCAGCAAATGATACACTTTGGGTTTCCATGAATATGTTATATGCACATAAATTTGGCATGGTGGGAGGAAGAGAGCCCATGGGTCAGGCACATTAATAAATAAGAGATAGAAGCAAGTAATAGCCATTCTTCTCACTCTCGCAGCATGCTGAAAATGGCGTTGTGTGAACCACCTGTACCAGGGACAGGGGCTTTACCAGGAACTCGTGCAAGTAGCAGAAAACTCCAATCCTAGTATATTAATTCTATTTAGCATACAGGATTTGGGTTTCTTGATTTTTTTCAGGTTTCATTTCTCTCTTTTTTTTTTTTTATTTTTTGAGCCTAGGATTTTCAGATTGTCATTTTACTTGAAATTCTCAAGTGGCAGGGATTTTTTTTTAAAGTTCCTGTCAAAACTGATTAGTATGATAAAATTTAACAATGTTAACAACAAACTATGATGTGCCTTGCTAATTTATTATATGTAAGAAAGGGTGCATTAATGCCTGGAATCACAGGGATCGTATTATCACAGTGCTCCCTTCTAAATAGATTTTGTGGATTTGGAAGCAATCATTGCAAAACTCTATACACAGAAGTACAAATAGTTTCTGTTTCAGTGAATAAAGACTGGAGAACAGTCAGATGCAAGGTTTAACACTCTTTAGAGAGACATCTCAATTTTTAGAAGTATGTGAGTACATCTGTGACAGTGGTACTTCTGCTCATGGTTTGGTATGTTTAAAGAAAAAAAAAAACACCCCCACATATCATTATAACAGGAAGGTTAGGAAGGAAGGAAGGAAGGAAGGAAGGAAGGAAGGAAGGAAGGAAGGAAGGAAGGAAGGAAGGAAGGAAGGAAGGAAGGAAGGAGGGAAGGAGGGAAGGAGGGAAGGAGGGAAGGAGGGAAGGAGGGAAGGAGGGAAGGAAGGAAGGAAGGAAGGAAGGAAGGAAGGAAGGAAGGAAGGAAGGAAGGAAGGAAGGAAGGAAGGAAGGAAGGAAGGAAGGAAGGAAGGAAGGAAGGAAGGAAGGAAGGAAGGAAGGAAGGAAGGAAGGAAGGAAGGAAGGAAGGAAGGAAGGAAGGAAGGAAGGAAGGAAGTGGCGGAAGGAAGGAAGTGGCGGAAGGAAGGAAGGAAGGAAGGAAGGAAGGAAGGAAGGAAGGAAGGAAGGAAGGAAGGAAGGAAGGAAGGAAGGAAGGAAGGAAGGAAGGAAGGACATAAATTATTTCATAACAGTCACTTTTCAAACTAAACTTTTACTGCATATTTTCTAAATTTTAAAGTGTTTGAGCCCCTTTCCACATTTTCAAGTATAAACCTGGAAAGAAATGAACTATTTCTCTGAAGGAGAAAATGTTATTTTGGCTTTTTTGATCACCTCAGTAGTATTTTGTTGTTCATTTATACCAAGTTGGCCGCATAACTCTCAGGTACAGCATCTGCATGACTTCTGCTCCAGTTCTTATGTCACCTGCTGAAGGAAAATGCTCAGACTGTCTGAGGATTGAGCAGCCACTTCTTTGAAGCAGTTACCAGCACGGCTTCTGACTCCAGCCCTCTGCCAGCACACATTCAACCAGCCTGCAGACATCAGTAGCTGGCTTTCCCCCACTCTGAGGCTTCAAATTAAATTGCTGTTGAGACTCCATGACATAAATTAAGAACAGAAAAACCAGTTTTAAGCTTACAGCTCTGAAGAAATCACTAAATGAATTCTATTTTGGCAGCTTGCTGCTCACAACTCAGAAAATACGACAGCAAAGCAAATCACATGTCCAGTGCGTGTTTTATAACCCTACACAGACTAAGCCATCTTGTAGGCACATGCTTGACTATTTTTAGTGGCTGTGCTCCTGCAAATATGGCAAAGTCCTTTAGTGTTGGCGAGTCACTAGGGGCTACTTGAAAAGTAGCAAGAGTTGTCAGTTGCTGGAATTTTGACTGAAAATAATAATACCTGGATTCAAGATTTGCTGCACAGATTTGCCAAAGAGCAAATGAAGTCAGCTCTGGCAGTGTGACGATCTGCTGATTGCTGCCTCCAGCCATGAAAGCACAGGATCTGACTGTGTTTTATTTTCACCACCATTGCTACAGCATCATTTTAAAGGTACATGATGGCTCGTGGGAATGCCAGTTTTCCAGGGTATCCATCTGGGAATCAAACAACTCTCCTTCAGTTCCAAGCAGGCACTGTGGTGTGTCCAGAGGACTTATAACTGACACGGCCCATTAGTCATAGAAACATCCCACTAAAATTAGCGGCAGCTTTTCATCTTTATGGGCCTCATGCCTTGGTCCATATGTAGAACATACAGAATGGATTTTTCTTTTCTTGGCATGTAACCCCGTCTTTCCGGTACTTTGGTTCCAGACCTTCATGAGCAATGCAGGTGGCTTTTGTTGTTCCACAGCTCATATTCTTGACAGTTACTGCATCTACACAATACTTCTGGATTCAGCCAGGCTGAAACATTCTCACAAACAGTTACTTAAGATTACCAGCATTAGCACGTAAATATAATAGTAATTAATAACACTTTGGCTTCTTGAAGATTCCTTGTGCTGCTCTGTTGGCTCTATTTCAGCACCTAAAAAGCCAGCAGCAAGGTCTCTGCCACCCCAATCTTGTTTTTAAGATTTCTATAGTTTGTTTTTAAGGTGTGCAGCTGAAGTATGGGGATAAACTAATGTGATTTTCTCTTTGGGAGGCCAAGGTTTTCATGGTCCCTTCTTATTTGGTACTGTATGTATTTATTCATCTGTTGGGTTCCAGATGGAGACAATTCAGACCTGGTTTTCAGAGGTGTTGGGCAATTAATAGCTTCCATGTGAGCCAAGGGGAACTGTGACCATGAAGTACTATGCTAAATATGGCTTCTGGTTTTTTGAAGAGCACATGCACAAGACACCATTTAAACGGTGCTTAACTTATATCTTTACTCTGAATCTAAACTTATAGCAAATAGAGACTTGAATTAACTCTGTGTTATTTACATTTATGAAATGAATAAAGGATCCAATCAAATAATGTACATCAGTAATATATTCCAAAAAGAAAATTCAAGACTTCTCAGTCTTACCCTTTGACTTGAGTTTCTTTCTTGCTGCCTCAACGCATAGGTCAAACACTGAATAAGAATCTCCTTTTCTTAAGAAATAGTTACTCCAATGTAGAGGTGAGTTTGTCAGTGGTGCTGTCATGGCACCATTGTTTTACCTAGCACACTGGATTTTATTTTCCAGTGCTGTAAATACACAAATTTTCCAAAGCATTGCATATGTTTAGAAAGGCAAGAGTATGCCAAGTTGTCTTATTTGAAGTCCCCAAGTTTATATATCCCATTTTGTAAAAACAAAATAGAATATATAAACTGCCTGGATAAAACTCCAGGAATACTTGAAGTTTACTCATAATAGGGGCAGCACTTTTGTGCCATACTGTGCAATGTATTGCAATGCAGGCAATAGCTGTTCCAATCCAGAAATAGAAAAGGTGATTCATTTTGGTTTGGAATGAAACAGCAACATGTCTTGGTGTGGCTAATAAAAGCCTTTCGGGTTTTTCTCCCTGCAGGCTTCATTGCAATAATAGCAGTGCTTCTGTTAGCTCATTATCAGCATTGCTGGCAGCGGAGGAGGCAGAATTGGTTGCACATTTAGATTATTACTGTCATTGCAACACTTTATACTAAGACTCCTTAAACAAAGCATTTACAAGCCATAGTAGAGACAGTCCATCAATAGAAGCTGTTATAGAATCCCTTACTAAAAGCACTGATTAGCCTTTTATTGACACCCTGTGAGAAAATTGCTAACTACCCATTAACATTTTGTAAATGGAGCTGTAGTATGCAGACACATACATTTGAGGAACATGAGGGACCATTTGGGGGATTGAATCTGGTTTCCTGCAGATTACAGGTCACGACATCTTGCTAGAGGAGTTCTACAGTGAAACACCAGTTTCTGGATGAGCTACTTCATCTTTCCTAGAAAACCATCTCTTTTAAACCTGAAGTCCTCAAGAATCCTTAATAACTCAATATTTAAGCTTGGAAAAGGCTTACTCATGTGGTTCCAGATTTCAGATATTAAATAGTCTGCTGCAGTAAAGATTCTTCCACTGCTGCAACCTTCCTCCTTCTCTCTCACTTGCCTTCTTTCACTTCATTTACATTCTATGTTAAATATAAAAGTAAAAATCATTACTTAAGAATGAGGTTTTGGTAGCATCTGAGCTCCATCCAAGCTAGGCATCAGTCATGGTGATGTTATTATGAGCAAATGCTAACTCATCCTTCCAAAAATTACATAGGCAACATCTAATGGACAGAGAAAAAGTTTAAGGGCTCAGAGGCTGGCCACAGAGAACAGAGTGAATAAGTAAGGGCTACCTGCAGCTCCTTGCCACTTACATACCATGGTAATTTTTCTCCCCAGAGCTGTACTTGCAGGGTTATATCTCTTGGGAGAGCTCTCTGGAAAAGGTCACCCTCCCTAAGAAGGAGATGGTGGTCAGGCTGCTTGTTATGGGTAATTTGAAATAGTGAATTAAAACCAAAACTAAGATAAAATAACAAGATAACATAACCCATGCTACATATGGAATCTCTGGATTTTGATGTTGTAGCAGACAAGAGCTGTGAGCTCTGCCCTAACTACTGCTCTTCCTGTATCCATGAGGTTTGTGTCATAGCCTCCCTTTCTTACAGACCACTCTTCCTTCCACACCACCTCATAAGCTTCCCTTTAGCAACCCTCTTGTGCTGAGCTTTTCTGAGCACACAGAGTGACCTGGCGTAGAAACCCCAGGGTCCACTTCAGATTCCCTCATAAAGTAACTTGGATCATCTCTTGTTTTTCTTGAATAAATGTAACACATTCTGTCTATTATTTGGCCAAGGTATTTTGCAACAGTAAAGCTGGGAACTGCAGAGTGCTGGCCGGCCAGGCCAGGAGCTGTGCTTACTGCAGCAGTATTCCTCTGCCAGCTGGTTCTGCTTCCCTGTAATTTGTTCAGGATTTGCGACAGGACCTCTAAGTTCACCTTTTGCAAAATATTTATTAATGTTTTTTCTCTTTCTCTCTCTCTCTAAGAGAAATGTTCCCCCTCTCCCTTTTTTTTTAGAAGAGAATAATTTGCCACTGGATTGGAAACAAATTAGTACCATGTTGGCAGGGCAGTTCTGCCTGTTTCCCAGACACATTTATTGTATTTGCTAATTCTTTTCAACATGAAAATGGCAGAAAGGTAGAGGTGACATCAAATGCAAGGAGCTCACATAACAGAGGGAGCTCTAAAAAAGAAAGGAGACTTCATCCTCTGCAGTTATAAATGTGTTCCATTTGTTGTGGCTGCAATATGCTCCAGACATCTGAAGGCTGGTGACTTTGGAGAATTCACACTTCAAATCAATATTGACATGTTGCTAAAAAAATCCTCTTAATTGACAGACATTGTTGGATATGGTTATTAATTATTACACTTATCTCCCTAATGTCTTGTCTTTTGAAAATGTTGGACTATCTACTTCAGTCATTAGATTGAATTTTTGCCATGTTCCTAGGAAATCTAAAGGTTCTAAAAGTCTTTCCTGATGAAAACAATTTGTGATATAAAGCTAAAATATGACATACCTTGATAATAAAGTTGGAGGTAGAAGTAAGAATTGTTTCACCCCGTTTTAGAAAAAAAAAGAATGTTCAGCTTTTTCACTTTGACACACTTTTGGAGTAAGCCTAGTTAAACCTAATGTAAAATTGAAATGCAGAAAAAAATAATTGCAAGATAAATGAGGTATTTTAAATCAAGCAGTGTGTTTAATTTGATCAGAATTGAAATAACTTTTCTTTCATTTTTGTTCTGGCAAAACTAACAAAAAAGTCATTTTGGGTTGACCTGAAACAATTTTTTCCTAAGTTTAGACAGAGAGTGGAAAGATTAGTTATTTAGACAGCAGTATTCCTAAATTCAAAGGCTGTGTGTGCCATTTCCAGCAGCCTATCCTTCCTGCCTTAAATGAGCTTTTCATCCTTATATATATGTATGTTTATAACAACCGATGAGAGAAATATTGAGTAATCACATAGATCACAGTCAAAGTTTCAAAATTCTTTTAACTATTTGACCTTCCTTTCTTGGAAGGGGATCCTATGTGTGTGGAACTTATTCATCACTCCAGTTTATAATGCAATCTTTTTGTTGTTTATTATGGCCATTTGTTGTTTCAAAAAGAAAAGATGTCCATATTAATCTTCTTCATCTCCTGCATTGTGAGAGATAATTTACGGTGATGTACCTGGCCCTAATTAAATGCAGGTTCACTTACAGAAGGAAGAACTGTTGGAAAAAATACAGTGAGTTGTCCCCAAAATAAACAAACTTTACTTTTCCATTTTGGTTCTGCTAATGGCTGTGTGATGCTGAGTACATAGGAGCAGGATGTTTGCTGACCATCCTATAAAGATATCTAATGTTTCAGTCATGCTGAATGAATCACTTTTGCTCTGTTGGCCTACAGAGAAGCAAATAATGTTTTTCTGATTCATCTTCTAGAAAGATATTACTTTGGAGAAGCTATTTATGAACTAAAACACACCTAGAAATCTGTTTGTTCTTTAATTCCTTCCCCATTTTTCTACTCATAATACTTTTTCTGACTTAAACATGTGCAGCATAAACCTCGTGTCATGTGTTATAGGGTAGAAAATCTAAAGTGCTAAACACACTAGTGCTCTTTGGGTAACACCTACAATCATAATGAAGTGTTTCCTGGCACGCCACATGCTGTACCTTAAATCACTTTTATATTGAGCTCTGGAAGTGTTCGGTCTTTTTCCCAGTTGCACCTCTACGTTGGTTCCATAGGAAAGGGAGCTGGGATGCTGTAGGCAGCCCCTGTCCGGGCAGTGCCTCTGGCGGAGATATTTGCCACTATCAGCCTCAGCAGAATTTGGTGTTAGGCTGAACTATTCCTACAGGCACAGCCCCATGTTGGGACAGGAGCATCAGCTCTGTCAGCAAGGCTGCAGAGAGGGGAACCTCTGGCCAGAGCCAAGGAAGGAGGGGTGAGGTGCACTTGGTGGCAGAAATGTCTTTTTCCAGCACAGTAGGCTCCAAGAAGGATTTTTCTTGAGATTAGGCCTAAAACCCCAGTTCAGCACCATTGTTAAGCACATGCCCAGCTGAGAGCGAGTAAGGCACTTAAGTGTCAGTGGGTTTTTTCGTGCTGTTAGAATGGGCATGCACTCCAGGGGTTATTTGGGAAGATTCACTTTTTTTTTAAGGACAGAGAATGTTTGCAGATACCTGATAGAATAAAAGACAAGAAAACTGAAAAAGAAAAAAGTCATAACACAGGGAAGAAAATCATATAAACGTTGATAATTAACCAAGAATTTAACATATCTGACAGAAACCTGGGGAAAGATGATGTAGATTAGATATGAGTTTGAAATGAATTGGAAATACTATGTGTGTCCAAAACATGTTAAAAACACCTCTGTTGGGAAGATAATAATCTTTTTCCTTGATTATGTTGGAATTAAATGTGACAGATGTGTATTTTAATTGGCTGTGAAGATCTTCATGTTCAGACCTTACATTTTCTGACTGCTGAACATTTTTCTGAACAGCCTGATCATCTTGATGGCCATGACCACCTACAGGCCATAGCTCCTCTTCAAACTAGATTTCATGTAATCTTGTCTTTATTTGAAAATTACCAAATGACAAGTTATTGGCTCTAAGAGAAAAACCTCAACTTGCATTGCAAGTCTGAGACGAGTAGACATTATTTGATCTCACAGGTGTTATCAACACTGCTTTCTGTGGATTTATGAATCCACCCAGATAAAAAAGATGTATAGACGTGTACATTAAAAAATAACACATATGCAATTGCTATTAAATATTAATTATTAAATATTTTATTACATAAAAGGAAAAAATAAGATATGACTAGAAGGCAAGTTATATTAAAATGATTAAAATAATTTTTTAAGTCTGTGAGTTACGCAGAAGCATATACAAGAACTTAATTTCTTCCTTTGATTTCAGTGGCTTCCATTAATTTCTCACAGAAATGGGCTCAAGTCACTGGTGAAGCTGCAGTGAGGTAAGCCAGGGTGTGGATTTCTGGAAGCTCAACCACTTCACCCATGGATGACCTTGTTCCACAGCCAACATTAGGTAACTAACTTGACCTTTGCTGTCAAGGCTGGACATTTGTATATGTCAGATGAAATGAATGTAAATCCAGGTCTACAGGCTAAAAAAAAAAAAAAAAAGTTACAGAGGATTTTAAACTATTAGACAAAATGAGTTTATATTTACTGCAGATGCTATATTTTAGGTTAAAAAATTACTTAGGATTAAGATCAGAAAAGCTTCCTCACTGATAAAAATATTTTATAGACTATTTATAGAATAGTCTCCAAAATTATGTTCATCACTGTGTACACTTCTTTGGAACTTTTAACCTTTTGATCCTAAAAATCAAAATAGTAAGAGGCTAGTCTGCAGAGAAAAAAACTAGCACAGGCCAGAAGATACACCAGATAGGATAGTGTCTATCTATGTTTATCTGTTATTTGCATCTGTTGTGACTGTGAGTGAAACACTGAATATAACCTTCATTTACTTACTGTAAGAGTATCTGTCTATTTTAAGGGCTAATTCTAAAGCCAATCTTTCTCATTCTGCACATCTTCTGACTTACACTCATCTAAACCAGGGACATATTCACACAGCTTGGCACAGATAACCAAATATAATTTAGTTATTTATTATTTTTAGTTATTTATTTATTATTTGTGGCTTCAGTTTATTCTGTGAAATGTCTTCTTGGATTGTTTTCCTGAAAAATGATAATTTCTCACTTTATCCATTAGCTACTCATAGTTCTTGTGTGAGCTCCAGGGAGGACACATTTTTCTTAAAGTTTTCAGAAAGCTCCAGCTGTAGAATCCTGTAACTGGAGTAATTTTTATTACCTTAACACTCTCTTCTTCAAGCTTTATCTCTCCAAAGAAAAGCCTAAGGCCATTCTCACAATCCAGAGGATCCTGACCCTTCAAAAATCACCTCTGATCTTGGAACAGAGCTTCCATGTTTCACATGAATGCAGCCTTCCTTCCCAATCTATTTTGGATTTTTTTACAATCCCCATGTTAGCCAGGAAGTCTCTGAAGCTCAGCTCCTACCAGAATAATTTTATACCTTATACCTTTGACTGGAACTGCTGGCATTTGCCTGCAGGAAGCTGACATGTGATTTAGGAGGGGATAAAACATGTACATGTTTGTTACTTGAGTTTTACAGCTCTGCAGGGAATGAAAATCTTTTTCACAAAGGATTTAAAACCTTGGCTTTTTTCCCCCACTAGAAAATTTCAAAATTCTCTGAAGGGAAATGACTAGATGAAATTAATTTGGGGTCAATTGAAAGGTTTCAGTCTGACCAAACCCAAAATCCTTTTAATTTTGTCTTTCATATTTATTTTTTACATTATAATATACCGAGAAGCATAAAATATGAGATGCTATTACTAATGCTTTAAAGAAGTCTTGAACATATGGCCCAAATGTAACTGATACATTGATGTCTAGCTGAGTTTATGGAAACCCTAAAACAACAACTGTGGGAGATGTGAAATGAGCTATTCATCCTGACTTGTGTCCAGGAGTGATACTTAATAACAATGATATTTAAAATAGTTTATCAAGGAGCATGACAAACAGAATAGGAGAAAAGGGCATGATACAGGAAAGATCAGTTATTGTGAGACAGCTTAATTTGGTGCCAAGAACAAACTATATTTGCTAAAACTATATTTTTATAAAGTTATAAACATTCTTATATCCTTGCATACTTATGTGCTTTCCAAGTCAAGACACACAAAACCTCCAGCAGCAATGAAGTTCTGCTAAGAAGAGTCTCTGGAGACAAATTTTTTGGTGCCGCCAAAACCCGCACCAGTTTAATGCACAGCCATTTGCACTGAGTGGTAAAATATTTTGCTGTATCATTTGATTGAAACCTGTTCCATCAGAGGAGCTTTCTGTCCTCTCCAGCAACACCACAATAGCATTATTGCTTCATCAGCTTGAAGGACAGGAAGGTAATGAGGAACAGTCAACATCAGCAGATCACATACCACCAGCCCAAGTGCTTTTGATGAAGAAATGAGTGTCTGTGCAGATAACATGTAATACACTCTGACTTCTGTAAAACTGTTGACACCATCCCACACAGTGTTTTCATGTGTAGGCTGAGGAAATATCAGCTAGACAAACTGTCTTCAAGATGGGTTGAATACTGGCCAAGGCACCTCATTCTAATTAGTGTCTCAGTATCAATTTGGCAGCCAGCAACAAGCAGAGCAGCCTGGGAGCTGATAGTCAAACTGGTGGTCTTCAGCATCTTTTTCCATGACCTGGATAATGAGACAGAAGCCACCCTTGTCAAATGTGTAGTAATTAAGCAGAAAAGGTAGGGTTTGACACACTCTTCAACTAGAATTTGAAACCAAAGGGACCCTGATGAACTTGAAGATTAATCTCAGAGAAGTCTCACAAAATTCAGCCAGGATAAATGCAAATATTTATACCTGGGGCAAGCACAAGTCACTGAGTAAATTGTCTGAACAGCAGCCTCTTTGAAAAAGACATCTGGAATTTAGGGAATACCAGACCAATGGACACAATGGGGCTCTAATCACAAGCACAGGGAACTGTATAAATGGATGACATTAGGAGGAATGTCACCAGAGGAAGGCAAGATGGAGTTGTCCCTCCTTTAAGCAGTGATGTGCAGGCAAAGGGGCAATTTAACAGCAGACTACAACTCTTGAAGGACAGTTGTAAAGGCAATGGGAGCAAACTACTCTCAGGAGTAGATGATTTAACAAAGGGCAAGAGCAAAGTGCTGCAGCTTGGGAGGTTCACCTTGAACAGCAGGACTTCTTCAGTGGGATAGTAGTGTAACACTGGAACCCACATCCGGGTGGAAGGGCTGTCCTCAGAGGGTTTCAAGAATCAGCTAGACTTGGCCTCAGCTGGTCATATCCACTGTTGTTGTAGTTCTGCTTTAATCAAGATATTGTAGTAGATCACCTCCAGAGAGGTTCCCTTATTTCCTTGATCCTCTGATTCATTATTTTTCCTCCCCTCCCCTTCAACCTATTAGGAAGATCAAATGAAAGTTCAAAAAAAAATTCCTCTCGGAATATGAAGCCATGTAAAAATGACCTCAGTGTACTCTTTTAATATAGGCACAAATCTTTTAAAATGTAATTTGAAAATAACCGGAGGACACAGGTGTGTGAAGTGGATCCCCAAGATAATGTGACTTGTTATACCTTTATCACTAAGGACAACACATAGCAGACAATAGATTACACTTGATACTTTATCCTATAACCTTTACAGCAATGACAATGAGCAATCTAAATCCCTTCCTCCCAGCCTCCCTTCCTTCCTGGCAAGATCTTTACTCATCAGTTCAGTATGGAAAGAATGGGAATCACCATGACTAACTGGGAATGATTTCAGCAAACTGAAGTCCTTCAGGCACTCTGTTTTGTGGGAGAAGGTGGAAGAATACAAGTCTGGCCACAATTTGGAATTTAGGTCCAATATACTGACTCAATCCCATTTTATTCAGAATTTGTTCATGACTACAAACTACATTGTTCTTTTCTTTGAATTTAGATGCATAGAAATTCTCTCTTAAGGGGGGAAAAATCCAAACATATGAGAGTCTGCTGAGGGGATATCATATCATTTCAACTCACTACTAGTGAAACTCCGCTGATGGGACAAATGCCATCAGGATATTTACCCTAAATCAGTAACTTCCCAGAAACACAATTTCCCACAGCCTTGTGAGCAGTTCAGCCTTACTTTTTAAGATACATGCAAGATAAAATTAACATGGTGGGAAACACTACCTACATATGATTTTCCAAGTAGACAGATAATAAACAACGCAGTGAAACAGGAACCACCAGAGAAGTTTGCTCAAACAGAGAATTGGAAGTTGTTAACACAGAGGTTCTGAAAATGGGCAGTTCTGGCCCCTGGAGAGACTTTTTACAGTCTGTGTGGCCCTTGGAATATTTTCATCCAAGAGGAGTTCCCTTGGATGAGACCCTTGGAAAATATTTCCCTTTGATCTCTGGTGTATTACTCCTCTTTTGCAGCCAGCCAAAGTTTAAAACTAACTTGACTCCCCTTTGACTGATACCAGTTTTACAGTCAGATACAGAATTAGTGTAGCAGGGATCAGAAAGACCCTAAGAAGTACTGCAGATAATCAAAACACTGCTCATGTTGGGCAGTGGAAAAATGAAAATTTTGGATATGTCCGGAAGAGACTTGTCTCATCAGCACCAGATGCTTAGACAGACATGGGCTGTGGAGAGAATCACAAATGAGCATAGAACTCACAGTTGCCTAGAAGACAATGCAACCAGATCAACTCATACCACCTGGGAATCTGGGCTCTGAAGACTGAAGTCATAACAATGGAGCTAAAAATAAGTTCCCACAAACTAGCCCACTCGTCAGCACTGTATCTTGCCTTAGTGAAGCTGGAGATCTGCTACTAATACAGGCTTCTCTGCCCTAAATCATTTATTTTGGCAGCTCATAAAATATGGAAACTCTAACACTCAATATTCCCTACTCTCCCATGATTACTGTTCAGGGACAGACTCTTTATATCAAACAGAAACTTAAAGATTGTGGCATGTTATCAAAACCATAACGAAATCTTGTGCAAGCACAGTAATCAGAGAGGGCTATTTGTCAAGACATGCTGTAGAGAAAAACAAAATCCCACAGTAGAAACTGGAGTGCTTGCTCTGCCGAGAGATACTGTGAAAATGAAGTGAAGCTCTTTTTTTTCCTCCTCCTTAATCAAAACTCAGTATGAAAACAAAAACCTTACCAAATAACTTTTGCTGATAAAAAAAATGTTGGCTGGAAAGGAGTAGTGCATAATTTATACAGAAATAACATTAAAAGGGGGATTGTTCACATAGATATTTCTGAGTGTGTGATCAAAAATTTTGGCCCTGGGGGGAGCTCATGTTACTGCCACTACTGGGTTGAGGCTGGATTTTACTCTCTCTGTGAGACAGTCAAAACCTGGGAAGTTGCTCAGGGAATGAAGGTGTGGGCAGATCTGATATTACTTAGGAAGTCTCTGGTGAGGGCATGCCTGTGTTTTGACCCCACCTGCTGCGGGAGGTTACCCGTTCTATCCACAAAATATCTGTAGAGGTTTAAACTTGACTCACTGCTTAATGAAGAGAAGCTCTGGAGGGAGGGTTACGTGCTCTGGGATCTCCTTCTGGCTGTGCTATTGATTTGCGAGCCAGAGGCCTACTCAGTAAATCAGGGATAACATTATTAAGTTACTTAAATGGACTGTTGGGATGTTAATTACCCAGCACATTTGCAGTCAGTCTGCCCTTCTGAAAATTAAGCCACTTGGCTGTCTAAATGATGCTTAACTCTGAGTGCAAAGATCAAACACTTCAGCTTAAATGTGCCCATTCTCAGCTCCACAGGCTTTCATAGTACCATCATATTTTCAAATACCATTCCATTTCTAGAAGAGGAGGGCATGGTTAGGTCAGGATTATGTTTCAACCAGAGATCTGTAGAGAAGATCTTAAAAGAAACAGTGCTGTCTAGTGTTATTGTTTGCACAGTTGCACAAGCACTGAATTACTGACTGTGTATGTAAATGCTGTTGAGTAGAGGGCAGAAAGGGTGTGTGGCTACAGGGGTATAACAGAATACTTTATTTTTGATCATAAGTACAATCCATTATTGTGGCAGAGCAATGCAAGGTTAGTACCTGTCAACAAGACAGCTGGAGGCCTCTTTTTCACTGACAAATGTTGAGTGCAGCTGTTCTTGGGCTGTAAACAGAAGCCATGGCTTTAACATCATTCTGATTTTTCCACTCCTGATAATTGCTGCTTCTACTTCCTCAGGAGTGGTGCCCAGGTGGAATCCTGAACTCTATTCAAACCCAGAGAACAAATTAGCTCCTAGACCTGCTTGGCCTTGCAGTCACCTGAATTCATTACTTCATCTGTATCAGTTGAAAGCGTTACAAGTCCTTAATTTTAGTTACACTTAGACCCTCAAAAGTTGCTTCATTGGTGGACAACCACAGACAGACCTGGGCTTTTCATGTTCTTTACGGTAACACTCAATTTTTGCAGTAGCCCACACTCCAGTGAGAAAGTGGATTTGATTATTTCCTAGGATGGCATGATGGTCTCATGGTCAGGGCACTTGCCAGAGCTGCAGTTCCATCATCTATAAGAGAAATAATTCATGACTGCAGGACTCCTATTTCTTGGATTTCAGGGTGATATGGAAAAGGTGACAACTGGAACTAGACCCTTCGAGTTCCAAGAGTTGTGCATTGTAGGAAGAAAACAATCACACCTAGAATGAAGTACTTAGTATTTTCTATTTGTCCTGCCCCACGATACTCTTTTAGTTCTGCCAGATTTACTATGTGACCAAGAGTAATCTGAAATATTAACATGAAAAGAGAAAATGTAAAAATCAAATCAAAATAATGTAGGACAGCAGGTATCAGACAGAATCCACATTTTTAATTCAGAGCACTGTGAACAGCAAATCCATTGATAGGAAAGGTCTTCACCTTCATTTTTTCTATCTAAAAAAGTAAAGATTACAGTTAGCAAAAAGGAGTATAAGAAAAGGATAAGTAGACAAAAAACTTCGTGACTTCCCTAACAACCTTCAAATTGAGACAGCTAGAAACATCCTCCTGACTCATTGCCCTAAATCCATATCTGTTCTCTTTTCCTTGATAAATCTTTTATTTGTTTTACTTTTCTCCACACTAAACTCTATGACCAGTGGTGCTCTTTCTTCATATCAGCTCCTGATTTTTCCTTGTACAGTTGTACAAACCTTCACAGCTTATTTCATGTCTTGCTTTGTCTCCATCTGTCACTCTGGATGTCTTACCAAAGAGCAACACTGCTTTAAGCCAAAACTCCAAAGGCAATTTATCTACAATGACAAACTAGAGGTGAAGCTGAAAGGTAAATAGATCTTTACTGTTGTTTGGGTTTGGGTTTCCTTAAAGCCTATGATTCACGTATGTTATGTTTATCAAAGCTCTAGGACTTGTTACAGTGCTTTGTCCATATATCCCAGGAATGCACCTAGGAGGGCTTTGAGGTGAGTTGTGAACTCTTTCTGCCTAACACCTACACCAACCCCAAGTGAAGCAGGTGCAGATTCAGCATGCAACTATAACTGGTGCTGTTGATTTGGAGCTGAATTGAACTGTTCAGCTGGCTTGAATCACTCACAGAGGCACCCGTGAGACTTGTTTGGTGTGCTGTAGGTATCCATGGCATTAGTGTCAGCATCTGAGTCAGCATTCTGCACTTTTTGAGAATCACTGGGGAGATAGAATCTCCCTTTGGAGACTCTGTCTTTCTGAACTGAATGCAAAGGAATCCTGTGCAGTTCTGTGTCCAATTTTCCAGGCTCAGATAACAGATCCTGGATGTGGATTTGAATGTATCTGGCATCAAATGGGTACACAGCTGGACCTCCATTTACAAACCTTTTGCTCAGAGCACTTTGCTGATGGCAAGCTAGAAAACATCCAAGCATTTTCTTCACTGTCATACTCAGTGCATTTTGAATGTCCAGCAAAGCACAGACATGGCTCTGGCAGCAGCTGTGCTGGCACCTCTGCTGTGAGGTGAATGGACATTATATCACCACTTTATTAACAATATATGATACATAAAAGTTACCTAATACTTAGGTATTAAAACTGCAATTAAATTTCCATATTATTAATTATCACAGAAACCATTTAAAAAGATGTACATATTTATCTCTGCAAATAATTAAATTATTTCCTCCAGCAGTGCCCAATGAAATTTTATATATAAATCTGGAAATATTATTTCCTTTAAAATTTTCCATCACAGTGTTTTACTGATCTCTTTCTTGTCATTGCACCACTATGAAACATCTCTGTTTTTCCTTCAGCTCACCATCAGTTCCCATTTGAAAAGTCTGTAAATTCTGTGCTCCTCTAAAATCTATAGATAATTGATTCCAGGAGTATGTGTCCACAGCAAACTGTGTAGCTGCAGTTCCACTTCATTTAACAATATACAGTTCTTTGTTAGGTAGAGATCAAAGAATATAATTTTATTAAGTTTTATTTGCCAGATTGGAAAAGAATGGGCTTGTTTTGTTCAAAAAAAAAAAAAAAAGGGGGCTGGCCAAATGTTTTTCTAATAGAATATACAGTGCAAAAAGAGGTAAAACAAAACTAAAAGCAATTTATATATATATATATCTTGAAGTAATTTTCAACCAACAACAGCCTTAATATATACTGCATTCAAAATATTTTTATCATTACCACAGAACAGTGTCATTACCAAACAATAGTAAGGGAGAAAAAGTCTTGGAAAATGCAGACGTAAGCAAGAATTTGCTACAATGGGAAAAAGAGTTGGATGGAAAATAAAAAGTGAGGTTACATTTAATTCTGTGTTACACTTCCATACCTCTGACCATGCATTTCAACAACTTTGAGTCGAAGTGACTTTGTGTCTATCAGAACTACCAATGTGTAAGTGTTTGCAGGATCAGGTCTTGCCTATGTACAGGATGCCTAAAGTCTGGGAGCAGGGAAATCCCCGATGGCTCAAGCACAATGCAGGACATCACTTCTGCAAATCCACGGTCCTTGCACACCTGTGTGAGGGTGATACCTCAGTGGCACTGGGTTCAGAACACTCTGAACCATCCTAAAGAGTGGTTTCTCTGGCTGAAATGTCCCATTTGTTGTTTTGTTTTGTTTTGTTTTGTTTTGTTTTGGGTTTTTTTTTTCTTTCAATTAAGAAGAAACATTTCCACAATTGTTTAAAGGTCTTTACTGAAAGTGTTTGAAAAACAGTTGAGATGAAGAATAGATTAAATAAAAAAATCAAAACAGGATGTTCTGGAAGTTAGCTGCCAATAGCAGCTTTGTTTTGGAATGGAGAAGTTCTCATCTTTTCTTTGGTACTTTATTGCTTCTGTTTTAAGTTTTGGGAGGCCTGGGTATTTGTTTCTTCTTGAAAGCTTGGTAAAGATAAAAAACAGAGTCCAGCCTTCCTTCACTGTAAATTTAGTGGTTTTGGAATGTGCAATCATCTAAAAAATTTGACACTGATGTGTACCATGGAACAGCTTAAATAATTTTGGATAATGACTCCGAT
The DNA here is from genome assembly GCF_015832195.1 of Motacilla alba alba. Lineage (NCBI taxonomy): Eukaryota > Metazoa > Chordata > Aves > Passeriformes > Motacillidae > Motacilla > Motacilla alba. The sequence continues at coordinate 11,316,150 of NC_052018.1, forward strand.
AAAGTTTATTTATCTAGTTTATGATTCTGTGCGATAAAACAGCATAATCCCTGATACAAATTTTTTTTATAAAGTCAGTTTTTTAGCTCTGGTTTCTTTAATATGAGGTTCATGTTCAGAGTGTGTAGAGTTAAAAAACTAGACTAATTATTGTACAATGGTGCTTTATAATTACTGCAGATAACAGCTGCTTGCCCAAGAGTTTTAAAACAAACAAACAACAAAACAGTAAACAAATAAATAAATTTTGACAAAGTGCAAGTGGTTGGACAACAAATTGTTTTTTGCAATTTTGTGTTGAAAATTCTAAGCAGTATGAAGAAAGCACACACTTAGAAATGAAAATTTTTATATTTTTTGTATTGAAACGATTTCTTAAGGCATTTTTCAAATTGTCCAAAATTCAAGATCTGAATGATTATTCAATTTTATCCAACTAAAGTGTTCAAAAGTAAATATTAAAGAATCATTATTTAATTTTTCTTTTAATCAAAGAAACATTCCATTTTCAGATTGAAAAATATCCAAGAAGAGGAATTTCCTTACATTCTTTTCATAGATCTCTAACCTCTTCAAAAAACTCAAAGTGAACATCAAACCAAGGCCAATAAATTGTTATACAAAATGTGCTGTGGAAAGAAAAAAAAATGATCTTAACTTTGTCATAACTTTGTCTGTCACTGTGCCAGGATAAAAACTATTTCATGCCCAACAAAAGTAGTTGTTTTTTTTCATTCCCCAGCATCATCTAAAAAAGACAGTTTTCACTGTCTTTTGTTTAATTTTTATTTCAGACTTTTTTTTTTTTGTTAAGCAAAATGTTAAGATACCTGGTTTTGGAGCATGTTTAACATCTCTATCTATTGTTAGCATTTTCCATGCACCTTGCTTTAATTTTTCTTAATAAAATTGGCAGAACAACAGAATTATTTTGCCAAGACTGGAGATAACCACACTTCATTAAATTAACTAAATCTGAGTATTTTTAATTAATGTGGGTAATCATATTTGACTGTTCTATTGCAATACTGTTTGTGTGTCTCTCAGGCTAATTTTCACAGTATCTTTGGGGTTTTTTGAGCACAAAAAACTGGGAAATAGAAGTCTGTATTAATTCCTCCTCATTTTAGAAATATAACATGGAGTACTTATGGTATGTGTGCTTTAGGATCACAGTTTCCCTGAGTTCTGTCTGTAGTAAAAGAAGATGGACAGGAGCCACCAGAGGGAGGTTGAGCCCATAGAAGGCCTATACCAAAGAAGCATATAAAATAGAAATGTTTCTGGAAGGCAATGTAGAAGGAAAAAAAGAACAAGGAAGAGAAAACAAAAAAAACCCAAAAAAATAAAAAAAGAAAAAAAACCACTCAAAAATCCAAAAATTGACATTGTTTTGTGATATATATCTTTGGTTCACATAGTTTGATCATTACGTCCTCTTCCCCTCATCTCTAGGAGATTATAGCAACCTAGTTAGAGAGAGACAAGGAAAATAAAAATAGACACTAAAGTGGAAATACTTCCACCAAAGAAACATGAAATTTGGCTTAGAGTCTTCAGCCTGAGGAAGATCTTGCAGAAATATGTACTATTATGTTCTTCTAAGAAGCTGAACTTGGAGGAGATGATCACTGTGCCTCATTTTTTTCAGGAGTGGATTTTACCAAATGAGATAAACCCATGGCAGACTCGCAAAAAAAAAAAAAAAAAAAAAAAGGTGGGGATATGTAACAGTAAGAAATTAAATGTCAGAACTCATTGCAAAGTGGTGCAGGAGCAGATTTGAGGAGATGAGGCATACTCATGGCATAGAAATAATTTCAAGCCTGCTCTCAGATATGGGGCTCTGGACTGTGTGTATGTTTGGTCTGTCTCACTCTTATTTTCTGAATAGGTTTCTGTGGCCCATGAGTGAAAGGCATAGGAAGCCTTAGCTCTGGCTGTGTAATATTCAGTAATGTTTCTAAAAGTGATGAGGTCTTAAAGCACTGCCTTGCTTCACTTCAAAAATCTGTGGTGCAGCCAGGCAACTCACTCCAAGTCTATAGCTAGCAACCAAAGACATCCATCATGCCTAAACAACACTGTTGTTTTTTTTTTTTTTAATGACACAGCTTTTTCCTGGAGTTCAAACAATTATTCACAGCCTGGGGAGAGGGCATCTGCTGTCACTTGGAGGACTTGGTCTCCTGCATGGCCATATGAGACACTTCAGTCAACTTGTGGGCACAAACATAATTTCAGAATTTCATGTGTATATATCTATGTTATCATATTCTTTCACTGTGAAAGCAGTAACTACTGTAAGTGGTAAAATGATATATTGTTGTCCGCAAAATGTCTTTGGCAACAGGATGTTCACTAGCCTTGGAATTTTGCCTTGTATAAATATTTTTAATCTACTCCATGTAGGCATATTTTGGCTGCAAAATAAAGGGTTTTGGAGATTAATATATCCAAGCTCAGTTCTGCTTATACATACTACATACATCAAGGTTTTATTGAACTCTGCATCTAGAAACTTTGCAAAGCAGCTGTTTTGTTGGGTTGGGTTTTGTTTTGGTTTGGTTTGGTTTTTTGCCTCCTTTACTTAAAGGGAGATTATGACTATATCCTATTTTTATACTCTACAAATGTAGTAATTTAATATACAGATATATTTTCATTCTTCAGATGTAACCTATATAAAGCATGTTCAAATTTATGGTCATTGTCTTTCCTGTAAAGAATAATATTGGCCTCTTTTCAAATGTCCACATTTTCCCAAAGACTGTCCAAATAGCTATTTATCAATGAATAAAGAATATAACAATTATCTGACAGTATCAAGTACCTTTCAGCTGAGTACCTCAATGCTCTTTTCAACCATTTATTCATCCTCACCACACCCTGGGGAGATATCTTTCACCAGTCTGTTTTACTGGCACAGCCATTGGGTCTCAGGGAAGCTGCAGGCCTGGTTTCAAGTCTGAGTCCATCAGTTAAAGGCAAAAACACAGCCCAAAGCTTCTGCCCCATCACTGCTCAGTGGAGCAGTGGGTTCTCTTGCTGGTAAAACATCTGCAAGAAGAAATGTAAAGGAAGGCTAAGATGGCTGTTCTGCCCAGCTGCACTTTGCCATTTCTTTGTCAAGAGAAATTTATACATATACGTAAGTATACGCCTACATCTCATGTAACCATTTAACCACATTCTGTGGGTTGTCTTTCTGCTGCACTGCAAGTGATGCTGACTTTCTGAGTTTGTCAGCCTTACTCTGGAGAGGATGACAGGTAAAGAGTGGGTCCCCCCACAGCCCAGCCCTTGCTGCCTCAGCATAGGCAGTCCAAAGGAGGGGCTCACTACAAGAAAACAAAACTGCCGCTGGTGGAGGGGTGAAACAATTTAATAGAGAGAGAGGGGTGTTTCCCCATTTCAAATATCAGCAGTTCTACTGAGAATACAGGAATAGCTTTCAGATGAACAATGGCCATTCACATCTTTGTCCAATTTCTGCCTCAATCTGGATGTGATAAGATGTCTGCAAATGCCAATTCAAAATGTAATTTAGCAGCTGCCCAAAGTGCCACAAGTTTAAGTCAAACCTCATTTGAGCAAAAAATATGTTTCCCACTTCTTACAGAGCTGGAAGTTGTTGCTTGCACTGGTGGTATGTGCTTTTCTTCATGTAGCACTGTATACATTTCAAGTGTAATACAAGTAATATTAATTGAAAGAGACTGCTGGATCTTTTATTTATACTCGCTACCACATGATTTTTTTCAGAACTTTGCTGGGACAATTAGTTTAGCTCTCCTGTAAGCTTATATCTCATTACAGAAGACCAGACTGTCCTCAATAGCACAGACACACATACGAGTTCTTTAATGGGAAATTGAAGGCTGACACTGACACCATCCTCTGCCCCTTCCAGCCTGGCTCCATGGCCTTTGTGATGTGTGGGTGTGAGAATGCAGGGCTGGGAGATGGACCCTCTTCCCTCCCACTCTCCTGCCACAGAGTTCAGCAGAGTAGTGAAAGTACCTTTTTCATGCTTTCAGCAAACTTTTGGCAGAGCTCGTGTCCATAGGAACAAAAAGCAGGTGGAAGAACTGCAGCAGTGACTGGACGCAGGTTTCTAGAAATGCAGAGTAACGCAGAATGAGAAACGGGGCAGAGCTGTTGCTTAGCAGATGACAGTGCTACTTGGAAATATAGTGGCAATCAAGAGATGCTGTCTTTAGAGAGGTGAGGCTGTATCTGACCTCAGCTTGACATTGCCATCACTGTTGACTTTAAAACTGTCATTGTCCATGGACTTATGACCTAATATATTCACTGGCCTGGAAAAAGGAGCAAGAGTAATCCATGTCACATTGGAATGACAGATTTACACTGCATTTTTTTTTCTTTGATAGAGAAAATAAACTCAATTCTTCAACTTTTAATGACAAATCTCTTTATTCATCTTCAAATCTTCTCTCACAGTGTTTAACTTTCTTCATCTTGTGCACACTTGTGTCCTCCTTGAAATCCAGACCTCATCACATTATTTTATCTGAGACTTTTTAATTTTCAATTAAGTAATTTGCCACAGGTTGTAGGACTTTCTGCTTAACTTCTTCTGGAATAAGACCTGCAAAAGCATCAGGCTGAGGATTAAGAAGCACAAGATTCACTGTAGCCCCAGAGTTACCTTCTACTGTACTGATGGGATGCAGAATCATGGAGGGGTTTGGATTTTGGATCCCATGGCAGTCTTGCAGCTACTTACCATTCTCACATTCAAATGAGCTGTTTGTTTATGGGCCAGAGAAATATTATCTTCCCTTAAGGAATGATATTAAAATTTTTCCTATTCCCCAAGGGCTCACCCTGCTCTTCCTGCGTGGTTTCCCACAAGCGAGGAGTGATCTGGACCATGAAATGGATGCTATTTTATGAATAGTTAGCTTCATGTGTTTACAATGTGTTAATGATAGTAAAGCATAGGAAGTCTTTAAATTAATGCTTTTGCAGACTGAGCCACTGTGTACATAGAGACATTTTTCTTCTTGCCACTGCCCTTTTAGAACACAGTTTTCCCTCTAAATAATTTCTACCATAACTTCACCATCAATAAGAGAAAACTACAAGCCTCTTCCACAGACGTGGGAAATTTCCAAATAGAGACCAGTCTTCATCAAAAGTAGTTTCCAGGCCTTGGCACAGAATAGCTTCTCTTTCCAAAAGGGAGTTTATAATATCATGTAACCTCAGGTGACCATTGCTGGCTGATTAATGATGGCCACTCTTATACACTGGAGACATTGAAAGTGTTGGTGGTAGCTCTCCTCCTTGATCTCTGCCCTTGTTCCTCCCCACCACCAGAGGTGATGGAAGTAATGCCCTCACACTCCCATTGGGATATTTGGAACTGAAAATACTTAGTTTAGCCTCACAGGCCTTTCTAGATACATTCTTCCTTAGTTTGACTTAACTTCCTACACCCTTCAGGATGTTATAACATTTCATCTTCCACATTTTTATTTATTATGTGACAGTGCTGGCTTTGCTCCTTTGGCTGCACAGGATACACATTTTGTGTCCCAGGAGTCACCAGGGATCGTGTGAATGTTCCAGTAACAGGGAATGCAAACAGTACAAGATTTAAGTACAAAAATGAGGATTAAACTCTTAAGACCTTGCTTTATACTCACAGTCCTCCAGCTAACATACCAGTGCTCCTGGCTGGAGTCTAGTAGTAAAAAATTCTAGTATTTTGTTCAACAGGAAAGATTCAGAATAATATTGTCTTTTTGGTTATACACGTGTAATTGAACAGTACATATTTCTGTGGTCTAAGCAGTCATGTTTCACGTAATCTGTAATAATTAGCAAAGCCTTGTTGACCTCTTGTAGCACTCTTAGCTGCAAAGCAGAGTGTGTGAATTGCTCCTTGAGGAAAATTCACTCTTAATGTAATTCCATTAATTTCGTGCCCTTGAGATTTATACTGATATCTATCACTAACATCAAAGGTCTCGGATAATTAAAGTGTAGAATAAAAATTACCCTTTTCCATCCCTTAAAATTCCACCCAGGCCAGAAGGGAAATCCCCTGTGGTTTTTATTGTCCCTTCCCATAAGGATAAACAACCTTCTCTGGGAGCTCTTGTCTTTACCCATTGTTAAATGGACACCGCTGGGTTGAAAGTATTGCTCCCAATTCTAATTCTTATTTGCACTAGTATAAATCACTAGTAGCTCCACTGCAAGAAAAAGATTTACAATGGAAAAAAAAATCAGTATAGGTCAGAAGAAAAACAGACTCTCATTTAAAGCAAAGGAATGAGGTCTATCTGTATGTTATCTACAACCTGCCAGTCTCACAGAAATCTATTTGTTCTTAAAATCTACTTATCAGTCTTTATGGTGTTTAACTCAATATTTCCATAAACTTACAAAGTTTAAATATTTCAATTATATTTTGTTTCCACCACATAGCTAAAAAATACTTTTCACTGGTTCTATATAATAAATAAAATTCTTTAAAGGGAAGTTTTCTACTATGAAATTAAGGATATTACTACTTTAAACAGTGGAAGACCACTACATCTTCCTCTCCCAAATAACATGTTGCAATCAAGACCTGAGGAGCTTATATGAAAATTTGGGTAATCCATGTGCATCATTTCAGTAACATTTCTGTGCCATCAACTATATGAGATTAAGTTGAAATTTTCTTCTGTTGGGAAGATGCCTTTCTTTTAAAAAATTGAAAACTTCACTGCCTTTTGGAAAATTAGAAATACAAAATCACCCCATGGAAAAGAAAACCCACATAAAAAAATTGTTTTGTCATAATGAAGATATTGAAATTTGAGGTTTGAAATTTGCATGATCAAATAATTCTTGAAAAATTACCCTGTAAGCCTCAGACAAGGTTTCCACACTGCCCAAACCCACCGGCACCAGGGAGGGTCAGGACCTGTGGAGGTTGGGGCAGCCCTATCAACATGAGCCTTAGAAGAATAAACAGTTTCTGGTCCAACAACAACCTGTGCGGGTTGGCAGGAACATAGTAGGCTTCCAGCAGGACCCTGTTTGTATTTCATCAAAACTTCATCAGACTGACACATTCCTATGAAATACTTCTGTTTCCCCATACTGGCATTTTCCAACAAAAGAAGTGTTTGATCGCTGGCTCCCAACCAACTCTGTTCTGAAGCAATCTGTACAAGCTGGCCCATAAACAGTAACAGGTTATTTCCAGCAGTTTACACCTGACTGACACATACTCAGCTCTCTTTCACTATCCAAACTATTCCTCCAGGCGCTTTTGTTTACAGACATAGCCTTTGGGAAAGAGCATAATTTAGTCTCACTAAGAAAATATATCAGTGGTTCCTGATCAATGTAATATACTTTAGAGACTAAACCAGATTAAAGTGAGCCTATTAATACCACAAAATACCAATCAATATGTGAACTGTTTATCTATATATGTGCTAAAAGTGCATTAGCAAAATAGCAACATATATACAAAGCCGCCCATTGTACCCACGCTGGCCCATTTTTCTTCAGCCTACAGCTGTGCACCTAGCCCCACTGGTTGTAAAATGCCAAAACACTGCTCCTGACAGATCACACCTGCTTCAAATAACACATCTCACCCCACACTAATCTACAGCTATAGGCTGGTTTTAATGATTTTAAAATGCTGGTATTAACTCTTAATGCTCAACTAGTTTTTATGGAAGCAGCAGAGTACATTTTGACCAGTTTTAATACAATCACAATAAAACAGCTGGGAAATTGCAGTGCCAGAGAAAAGACATTCAAATCCACCATTTCCCCTATTGTAATAATAATCAGCTTGACAAAGTCAGATAGTAAAGCAGATTGTAGCACTTTGGGGCTTTTTATACATATATTTAATTATATTGTTAAGTTCCCCATTTGAAAGCAATTAAAAAAATACTTTCAGTTCAAGATTATAAAACTACCCACTTCTGATTTCAGACTGACATTTTTATTGGTAATCTGAGTTATAACATGCTTAGGTTCATTCCTTCTTGATTGGCTGCTGAGCTTTCTGCCAGGATTTTATAGCTTTATGGGAAAGTACAGTATTTAAAACTCCTTTAAATTCATGGGCTACTCCTGCTTCTGAAAAAGCTTCTCTTGACTTCTCAGAAATGTATAACAAGAGTCCATGTTTACTTAAAAACATCTGCTTCATCCTTTTTGTTTTAATATAAAAAGTGAGCTGATATTTTCCACGTTTTCCATTGACTGTCCCTGGAGGTGTTTCAGAAAGACTGGATGCAGCAATCAGTGGCATGGTCTAGTTGACATGGTGGTGTTCAGTCAAAGGTTGGACTCAATACATGCAGAGGTCTTTTGCCACCCAATGGATTCTATGATTCTGTACTTCTACCCTCTTGTCAAACCATGAGATGGTTTCTTTGGGGCTAAACCTGGCTCCCCCTCTATCTCACCACAGCCAGTGGAGTCGTGGGGCGAGATGGGCTGAAAAATGGGCACCCAGAGGAAGGGCTGACATAGCATGGCAGTGTACCAGAACCTAGGGGCTTTGACTGAGGTCATCGCTACAACTTGATGTGCGCAAAGGGTGGGCAGGAGATCTCAGTGCTTGGGCCTGTTGTTGGTTTCCCAGATGAGAATGAAAGCGGCATAAAGACCACTAGAAGAAACACAGACACCAGAAATATTCTTTTTGCAGTTTTACAAGGAAACTCAGATCATATAATGCTAACAAGTGCAAAGAGCTGCTCTTTGTAACAAAGACGGGGACAGAAAAGCACATTGAAATGGTCTAAATTTTGTTATGTGGTTCAGCAGCATTTCAGTTCTCCTAAAATTCTGGTTTGAGCTAAGTCCACATTACAATTGGGTCTTTCATTGTTCATTCTGCTTTTCTTTATTCTTTTTTTTCTTTATTCTTTTGCATACCAACCACTTGTTCACCTAGGAGGCAGGGGTTAGTGTGTGTGGAAAGAAGATGCAGGGCTTCTGGCCCACATCACTGGGACTGCAGACCATGCCCAGGAGCTCTGATGGTGATGGAGCAGTTCTATGGGGCATCACCAGCATGGAACTAAGGACATCAGTGTGCCATCTCCTGAGGGAGAGGTGCTCCCTCAGCATCTGCAACAGAAATTGGTAAAGCTTTGATCCAAGACAACACAGCCATTCCTACTCTGTACCAGAAGATGCTCAGATACTGTTATAGTCAGGATATTCTGAGGAGAATTAATTTGGTACAGTATGCACTGAGGCCATCCCTGTGTCAGGCACTTGGCACTGCTTCTGGTAAATACATAACACTGAGTGGCTACTGATGATAGATGTCACTGCAGTGTGGTGAACAGACCAAGTGAGTTTTGCAGAAGCTAAACCTCTGTCAACAAATGAGAATCATCACACCAGACTTTAGAAATATGCTTTTGATGCCAGTTAGCCAGAGGCTGCTACCTTGTACTTATCCACACCGGCAGGCTGAACCTCAGCAACGATTTTTATGCCACATAAATGCATGTTTGTTTTTCCAGACCTTTTTAAGAAGGCAAAAATTCACAGCTAAGTCTCCCCCAAACTTAACACTGTACTTACTGAAGGAACATGGGGTGTGTGAAAACATAACAGTAAGAAGCTGTTTATACCCTATAATATTATAACTCAGCTTTTGTCATAAATCTCTCTCCTTGATTGCACATACCTCCAGCATGAACTCATGCTCCTTTTGATTTTCCTCTTTATTACCCTTAGCCAACTGAGTGATGTGTGAGTTCCTGTCATGGTGCTGACTCTATTACAAAGTGCAAAGGTAATTTACATTACGGGGCTGGCAGGGCAACCAATAGCACCGTGCCTGGGAGGTGTGCAGCTCCAACAAGCCTCTCTCTTTTATGGGTAATGGGGAGCAATATTTTTTTAAAAAACAAACTATAAATTTCTGTGCATAGTCAGAGGCAAGACCTTGGGGTGGGAAAGCAGATTTACATTTAGCACACTAGTAGCTTCGTGAGGAGTCAGCTTCTTCATTTGAGTGAAAAGCCCCAAGAGCAGAGCCTGAGCCACCCCCTCACTGGCTGAATTCCTTTGGCTCATCATGGGGGGAGTGGGGAAAACCAGAAAATTCATGTTTCTTTGTTCAAGAGGTTCACTGTAAACCAAAACTCCCTGGAGTCAGAGCTGCAATTTTCACACAGATCCATAGGCTGTACTACATGGAAATTTTAATTCAGTTTGGATATAAACAAACCTTCACTCTATGAGTTCAGGCAGGGGCAAAAGCTCACCCAGGAGCATAGCCTGAGTGAACGGGGTCAATCTTCAGAGGGCCAGGAGGAAGCAAATCCTTTCCAGGTGGCACTCAGTAGATATTCACAGTATCAGTGGAAGCAACTAATTTCAGAGGCCAGTCACCCTACAGTCTCTTTATAGCCATTAAGGAGAGATAGGCACCTCAAAAAGCAGTTTAGAAAACCCTATTTAGGCTCTTACTGTGATCAGTGCTTTGAAGAAAGCTTGCCTTTGCCTGTGATGTACAAACCTTGCTCCTACCTGAGACAGGAGCCCACGGTTGGCCTTCACCTGTGCCACTGCAAGCCTGGAAAATCCAAACCTTCCTGTGGCTGAGGGCACAGGCACAGCATCAATCCAATCCCAAGCTCTCAGACAAACAGGGATGGTAACATGCACTCCAATGTCTGTCAGTTCCGATTCAAAAATACAGGATACACCCCAATGCCCCAAATTCTATAAGCAGTAGAAAAATTTCATTTTATGGTGAAAGGTCATTTTAAAAAGAAAACCTGTCCCAGGCATTCTTCTGATAAAAACAACATTCTGAGCCCAAACTTTGCACTCAGAGAAATATGTTAATGCTCTGTTCATACAGATCAATGGGAAGGGAGGAAACTTCCCCACCTTCATATACATCCCTTGGATTTACATGTGATAGTTCTGCTTTCCTTTTTAAGAAGTTCAGCAATATGAAACGCTACAGTGATACATGGGAGCCCTGAGTTCACTTCTGCACCACGTAGGGAAAAAGGATTTTCCTACATCTTCTTGAGGTTACTCATGGGCACACTGTTTTCATGCTCCAGTGAGAATGTTTAAATGTCGTAAAACATTCATTAGAACAGCTCTTCCTCCAGTGTTTGACAACATTTTGATATCAGAAATATATTTTGAAAATATAGTGAAGTTTGATAGATACAAAGTTTGGGTCCATTTGATAAAAGCTATTTAAAGCAATCAGCTCCTATTTCAATTATATGTGAGTTGTGTGACCAGGTAATTTTGTGAAATGGACTTCAGCACCCATCAAATTCAAATTCCAGTGTTTGTTGAACTTCAGAGGAAATAGTGTGTTGAACTGCAATGGTGGTGGTGTATCTTTACTCATGGATGTGCTGCACAGCTTCACCAGATGCATTTCCTAGTAATTTGCATGCAAGAAAATTCAATATAGTTTCCTCTACTGGTTTTCAGTGCACAGCTTAATGCAAGTACCTTCATAAAGGGGTTTATTTTAAGCCAGGACTGGGAATCTTTCCATAAAACTATAATTTTCTACCCCTCCCTTAGCAGAAATGGAAAAGAATTATGCTCTGCATAATTTTGAGAGCCTCAGCATTAATACAATAGAGACCAGTGTAGCCTCTCTATAAATACTCTCACACCAAACATTTCCTACAGGACTTGTTTTTGCAGCAGTAGCTTAACTCCAAAGCCATATAAATCTACCTTGTTTGTAAAACTACTGTAGGGCAATGCAACACAGGCCAAATCTTTGTTCCACTGACATCCATAAGACTGATAGCAGCAGAAGAAAGCAACACTCCCATATGTTTATTATATCACATTTTATGTGGCTGTCATGCTCCACTAGCTTTGCACCAAGCTGAAGTCTGACCTTCATCTTAGTACGAATGTGCAGGGCAGAGTGATTGCATGTAGGCTGCTTTATTCACCAGCCTTCCCTGGGTGTTGCATTATCTCCCTCTGGGGCATGTTCTACATCTGCTTTAAGGGTGTGTTTACACTGGAGTGAGTGCAGTGTGAGTAGACATTCCTTAGTAAGCATTTTAAGGAGTATCTGAGGACTGTTTGCAGCACAGCTGTGATAGCACAGACTTCAGTGCAGACTGAGGTCCCCCATATTTGCTCAGTTTTAGGGCTAGTCTGCCTGAGCCCAAAACTGCTGGCCAGGACAATCTCTCCAAAGTCCAGGGAACTTGGAATTAGTAGGTCTGCTCATGCTCTTGTTCTCTCATCCTGTGCACAGAACAAGGTGGTGAGATTGCAGGAGACAGAGCAACAGCCCATAAGCTTATCCAGCAACCCACTGTCAGCACCATGTACTAAATATATTTATTAAGTATTGAATTCTAGACAGCCAGAAGAAAAATGCAGAAACACTTAGTCATCCCTAGGCTGCCTGGACTAAGAGAACAGTCTGTTTGCCTTTCATATTGAGACCAGCCTGAGCTCTTAAGACTGGTATTTGGGAGGGTTGTAATGTTAAAGAAGCACAAGATTATGCTTTAAAATTGGGTACTTCACTGTGAATATCTACTGATCAACTTATGGTTGCTTTGACTGTTGTTCATGTCATTTATATTCCCTTGGCATTTGGAGCATCCCTCAATAATCCAGGCAAGCAGAGTGACATGAACAAAATCAAGTGTTCAACCAGAAGCAGAGTGCAGACTTAAATCCTAAGCTGGCAGAAGGAAAGAGCATGAGCACATTTCTCTGCATTGTTCCACTTTACTCCTAACCTGACATAAGTAAAATAACTTCTGTGTCCTCCTCCGTGCAGCTCACACATTCCTGTGTTTGTTAAGTCAATGAACTGTGACTGTCACGGCACCTGTGACTTAAGAGTTTGCATCATTCTTTCTAACCTTTTTATCCATGTTTCAGCAATTGCACACAGAAGGAGATCTCATGTGATAGGGTCTGCCTTTTCTCCTCCAACTCTCCTCAAGGTCCAGCTAGGTCTCCCAGGTTGAATTCTTGTATATGCTATTTGAAATTATATTGGTTATTCTGAGAAAACTACACAAAAGGCACCGTAGATGATTTAAGGACACTGCCCCTCTAAAGAACTTCCTAAAGAAGAAAGTATCAAGTCCAAGCATTTGCATCAAGTATAACCGAAGCAATCAGTGCCATCGTGATCCTTTAAACATGGTATTAAATTGGACCTGAGACATCTGCAGTCTGATTTGTTGGAGGCTGCTGAATAAACTGTCTTATTTCTGAATACCTTGACTTCTTCACCAGTGAAACAGGGATAAAATTAATTCCCCCATAAGTCTTTTCAGATCCATTAATTAATAAAAATATCTACAGAAACAAAGTTTAATTAAGAATTATTCTTAATATTTTTATAACCTTTTGACAAGTCCACCTGTGTTCAAAATCTGCTCTACTGGTGGAAATGAAAATTGATGTGGCCTAAAGTGTTTGCATAAATTTTATAAATCTAAATATTCAGGGCTTTTTTTCTATGTATGTATATTCATTTTCCTTAAAGAGGGAGATTTTTTATCTGAACTATTACAGTTGAACCCTTTGAAAACTATCTTAAATAATAACAGTGTAGCTATGTTGTATGGAGGAGAATTCTAGCTGTACCTTTAATACTTGTAATAATTTCTTTTTAAGTATCATAACAGCTCCAAACAGTAAGCAGCACATTGCTATAGTTGGCTATTTATTACACCTACTGTACAAAAGGAACCAAGTCTCTATTACTTTTTTATTCATATAGATGTTCCTATAAACCAGATAGTTAAGTGATGTATTTATTTTGGTTTCTAGCCAAGCAGAAATATTTAAACCCTGCTTTTGGAAGCAAGAATTATCTAATCACTCACTAGCTTTTATAATAAAACATTTATCATGGAACATTAATCCATTAGTACTTATTTTCCATCCCATCCTTTCACTAGCACCTTGCTTTGAACAAGGTTGAGTTTGGCTGTGATTTTTCCTTTTATCATATATCATAGTTACATGATGGGACACACCAACATTGAATTAAGAAAAAAATCTTGCACTTTGCATGAACTTGGCACCCAGATGTTCTGCTTGTGCTTCCACTGCTAAAAAAAATAGTGCATGTGTGAGTTCTGAAATAAGTCTTTCATTGTAATGTACCAGGGTTTCATGGATGTAAGGAGGCATGTGGAAACAGCTAAGAATAATTACCTGCTAAAGAAAAACCTGTGTTTAACTAGCTTTGTTTTTTCACAGCTTTAATTTGCATAGCACATCACCAAACTGCCACACTTAAGCCCTCTGGCATTAAAGGCAAAAATTAAATGCTTCAGGGGAACTTTCTGCTTTATTTTGGTTTGTTTTGCCAAATTAGAGATTAAAGGTAACCCCTGACTAAAAAGTGCAGTCCTTGACTCTGTGATGACACATCACCTATGGTGCCATGTGGCTGATCAAAGGCTGGACTTCCTCGGGCTCTTGCTGGACCTGGATTTTCAAAGCCACTGCTCAAGACAGTGTCAGCTCAGGACCAGAGGGTGACATCTCCTCTTACAGCACAAAGCCAATGAGAGGAAAGGGAGCACTCAGGGAACTCTACTGTCTCCTTCTGTTTTCTTCAGCTCCCCCTGAAAAGAGGGAAATAAACAAAGAAATGGAAGGTGAGAAAATCATGAAAAAACAGGTAGGAAGGTCCTCAAGGAACAAAAAACAGAATGTGTGTGCAACTGAGAAGTCTGTGCTTATCAATCGCCTTTTTGTGCTGATCTTCCAAGCAGCAGCTGGATGCCCAGGTGCGTAGGTAGGTATCTCTGGAGGTATCTCTGGAGACCACGACAGCTGGATCTCTGCTCCATTCCCCAGAGTGTGCTGGGAAGGAACAGGGCTCAGGCTGCAAAACTCAGCTAAACCCATGATCATTGCCCTGCACCATCTCAAACACGGCACAGCACTGATGCAGTGTGCCCCCAGACAGGGTTCTGCAGGCTGGTGTCAAAGAGAGGCTGCTGCATTTGCTTCCCATTTCTATTACAAAATGTTCCATTTGTGAGCCAAAAAAACACCCCTTTTTGTAGCATGCATTACAGAATGTATGAAACATCGGAGCCAAATCCTGTGAACTCTGGGTGTAATCTTTACTGCTGGAGTAGATCCTTTGCAACCCACAGGTGTAATAAATACCATGTCAAGCTTTCACCGAACAAAAGCAAAACTATTATTAATTGTAGCATTGGAAGACCCTGATTCACTCCACCTCTCTTTGCAACTTTAACTGAGGCCTGTGTCGAGGGCTGGCTTTAGGCAGGCTGCAGCCCAGGAAAATGAGTGACTTGAGTGACCACAGTGATTCATGAGGCTTGGATAAGTCAAATAAAATGCATGCACAGAAACAAACTGTCCACTGGAGAAAATTACTCCTAGGAAACAGGGAATAAAGGAGGACAGAATTTTGAAGACCTAATTTGAAGACCTAACCTGATAATTATTTCATTGTTCAGATACAAAATTCCCCTGCTGGTTGTTAATAGACAGATGAGAGCATTGTGGTCTCTGTGGTCCCCAGAGGAAAGTGCCTGTCACCATCTGAAAAGAGCCTATTACCCTGTGGGGGCGTAAGGTGTCACAAAGTAACAGAATACAGATACAGGAGTAGTTCTTTGTACATTTCAGGCTTCAATCTTCATTACAAGTCTCCCTATGATTTTGGAAGAGAATAAATTCGTATCTTTTCACCGTAGGTTTTTAATCCTCAAACAATTGTTGTGCATCCTACACCTGTAATTCTCATCGAGCTTCTGTGGACATGAGATGAAATTTTGTGTGCAAAGACAGATGCAATGCAGGTTCAAAGAAAGCCAGCTAGTCACTGAGCAAAAGTCCCTAAAGAAATCACTTTAAAATTTCTTTTTAGCGTCCAAGCATTTAAAATTCAATATGGTCATGGTTGGAACATGAAAAGTCAACTCCTTAATAGAGTCATATTTGCTTAACTTATTCCAGTAATTCTTTCCTACTAATTTATGTGGAAGTTTTATCTTTGCAAAACAGGACACATAGAATATATCCCTATACTTCTGAAAATATCTGTCCTTTCAGATTACAGAATATATCCCTATACTTCTGAAAATATCTGTCCTTTCAGATTACTTGTATTTTCAGTATTCTAATGTTGATATTTAAAAAACCCTTCCTTTTTTTTCATCTATGCTTCACTTTTTTATTAGAAAAAGTTCTTCAAATTTTTTACCATAGGTAATTCAAAGTTATATTAAAAATTATGCGGATCGAATATCCAGATATTACGATTAACAGAAAAAAAATCATTTTCTTTCTTCCCATTGGGAAAACAGTAACTGCCTTCTCAAACCAAGTTATCAGCTCAAGAATCTGAGAATTTCTGTCATTAAAATGGTATTACCTCATTTTTTAAGTTCATTAAGTGCAGGTGTGTGTAAATGATCTGATGGAATTCCCTCAGCACCTACTGAGCCAAAGATAAGTTCAGCACTTGTGTTGAAATGAGTTGCATCAGGAACACCAACTTTTGAAGCTGGAGGCTGTTCCAATGGGCTGCTCCAGAAGCCAGGAAGATGTAATGAAGCCAAACTCAAATCACCTTTCTTCTTCTGGAATCAGACTTACTTGTATAAATAAGAACATGTGAAATAATATGTTGTGAAATATTATACAATAAATATGAAACAATGGAGTACAACACAATAAATAGATCTAGCATTACTGAAGAGTTATGAACAATTAAAGAACAATTAAGAGTTATGAACAATTATGAACAAGAAAGTTCAGAAACTGAACTTTCTACCAGCTGCTGACACTGGGACACTATTAGGAAAACCTCTTTTGACAGGGTCATCATATCTTTTGATGAGCCTTCTGACCTCTGCACGCTTTGCAGTAGGACATTCCCGCATGATACAGAATGTCTTACCCAGTCTGGTGCACAACTGTCCTGAGAAATGTTTATAATATTTGAAAGACCCTTCAGAGGGGCACCTTAACAAGCTTGAGGGTTGAGCCCATGTGAACCTCATAAAGTTCAACAAGGCCAAGTGCAAGGTCCTGTAGCTGGGTCAGGGCAATCCCAAGGACAAGTATAGGCTGGGTGGAGAATGGATTGAGAACAGCAATGGGGAGAAGGACTTGAGAGTGATGGTGGACAAAAAGCTCAATGTGACTTGGCAATGCATACTCACAGCCCAGAAAGCCAACTGTAGGGTCATGGAGATCAGGAGAGGTGCCTGAGGACTTAAAGAAAGCAAAAGTCACTCAGCTCTTCAATAAAGGCAAGGAGGAGGATCCAGGGAACTACTTGCCAGCCAGCCTCACCTCAATCCCTGGAAAGGTGATGGAACACCTCATTCTGGAGGCCATCTCTATCCACATGGATGATAAGAAGGTGATCAGGAGTAATCATTATGGATTCATGAAATGTGAAATCATGCTTGACCAATCTGATTGCCTTCTAGGATGAAACAACTGCCTGGACAGACAAAGGGAGAACAACAGGTATTGTCTAACTCAATTTCAGCAACACTTTCAGTACTCTCTCTGACAACATCCTCACAGGCAAACTGAGGAGGGGAGTGAGGTGGATTAAGGTGGATTAAGAACAGGCTGAACAGCAGATCCCAGAAGGCCATGATAAGTGGCACAGGGTGCAGCTGGAGATTTGATACTTGGCCCAGCATTGTTTAACTCATTCATGAATTGCTTGGATAAAGGGGCAGAGGCTGCCTCAGCAATTTCCCCAGTGACAGAAAGCCAGGAGGAGTGGCCAGTATCTCAGACAGCTGTGCTACACTTCAGAGAGACTGTGGCAGGTTGAAGAGATGGGCAGAGAAGAACGATCTGAAATTCAGGAAAAGCAAGGTGCTGCATGTGGGGAAGAATAACCCCAGGCACCATTACAGGCTGGGGGCCAACCTGCTGGAAAGCATCTCTGTGAAGGTGATGAAGCACTGAAACAGATTGCTCATAGGTTGTGCCCAAAAGTTGTGTGCCCATAGGTTGTGTATCTCCCTCACTGGAGATATTCAAGAACCATCTGGACACAATCCTATGCCATGAGCTCTGGGATGACCCTGCTTGAGGAGGAAGGTTGGACCAGATGACTGTGTTCCCTTCCAACCTGACCCATTCTGTGATTCTGTGATTCTGTGATTCTGTGTCCTGGGCTGCATCAAAAGTAACATGTCTATCAGATCAAGAAATAGGATTTCCCCCCCCTACTCTAATCTTGTGAGACCCCAAGTGGAGTACTGTACTGTGAGGCTCTCACCGTAAGAAGGCCATGGTCCAGTTGGAGCAAGTCTAGAGGAGGTCATAAAGATGATCAGAGAACTGGAAAACTTCTTTTATGAAGACAGGCTGAAAGAGCTGGGGCTATTGAGCCTAAAGAACAGGCGCCTACAATGGAGCTGGAGAAGGACTTTTTAAAAGGGCCTGTTGGGATATGATGAGAGGTACTGGCTTTAAGCTGAAAGAGAGGAGATTTAGATTAGCTGTTAGGAAGAAATTCTTTACTGTGAAGGTGGTGAGGCACCGGAACAGGCTGCCCAGAGAAGCTGTGGATGCTCCATCCCCGGAAGTGTTCAAGACCAGGTTGAATGAGGCTTTGAGCAACATGATCTACTAGAAGATGCCCCTGCCCATGGGAGGGGGGTTGGATCTGGATGATTCTGAAGGGCCCTTAAAGCCCAAATGATTCTGTGATACACATTCACATTGGAGAAACAGACCCATTTACAGTTGACCTTCACCACGTACAAAGGGGAGGCTTATGATCATGCAGGACTGGCCTCCTACTCATGACCTTGATGACAGAGAAACTTAACCTTCCATGATATATGAGCACAGTGACAAACCTCAGTGTCTTCTGAATAACAATTTAAATGAACACATTTGATTAGCTTTTTGCATTCATTAATTAAATACTTATAGAAAACTTTACAGAGGGGCAAATGTTTGCAAAAATTAGCTCTTATCACATTCTTCTTATGATAGGGTTGAACAGGGAGCAAAGCAACACTGATAGTTTAAGTAGGTCTCAGTCTTCCAAGAAAATTTAAATATATTTTATTTCTGTGTATTCCCAACTACAGGAAAGATAACTCCTTAGGGATTTATCCTTTCTTAGACTACCGAATGTGACTACAATCACAGGAAATACTGCATACTTTTGTATGTATGTACTTAAGGATATTACAAGACTTCTTATATGGGGGGTACTGTTAGCACTGTTAAAATAAGAAAAAAAAATCTCCACTTTAAAAAAAGCTGCATGGAAAAAACAATCAAAATTGCCTAAGCAATACTATCACATAATTAGATTGCCTGGCATAAGTTTAATACATGAAATGTCCTCAGTTCCCATGCCATTCTCTGTCTTGATTAAGGAAGGAACTAAAAGACCAGACTTTTTCCATTGCTAAATTTTCCATTGTGAAATTTGACGTGTTCATGACTGCAGAAGCTCTGTTAATCAATAAATCACTAGACAACTTTGATTAATTAACTAGTCAACAACTCATAAGACAGTTCAGTCAGAACATCTGCATTTCCTTTTGTCCTATGGGATTTTTTAGTGAAGTAAAATTTGGCTGTTTCTTTCCCAGACTGTTTTC
This sequence comes from Motacilla alba alba, assembly GCF_015832195.1. NCBI lineage: Eukaryota > Metazoa > Chordata > Aves > Passeriformes > Motacillidae > Motacilla > Motacilla alba. The sequence goes on from NC_052018.1 coordinate 11,335,796, forward strand.
TTTAAATGTTCTATGAAAGAATTATGGATTATTTTTATTTGTGCTTCAGTAGCAGCTAACAGCCTCTTCTAAGCTCCAGGCTTAATTTCTGCTAGGTTTTACACGATCCCACTTTAATAGGCAAGGCTGGGGGTAGAAAGAGATGCAAAGTAATTCCAGGGGTGCTCGTTCTTGTACCCCCACACAAGCCCGGAGGCCAAGCCTGCACCAGAGCTCGGATGTGTGGAGCCCTCCCACAGCACCCTGCCAGCCAGGCTGCCTGTCCTGCAAGGAAGTACAGAATGCTCAAAACAGCATTGTTTTCAAAGACAATTTGCCAGCGTGAGCTTTCCCGTAAAAGGAACCATCTTATTAGCACTCTGGGTGGCATGTCATCCTCCAACAGGATGTCTCCCATGGAGCCATCTAACCTGCACTCCGGTGTTGGGTGCTGAATGCTGTCATCCTTCCAAAGTCAGTGACAAGCCCTTCTGCAGAGTATTCAGGGTGGTGCAGGATGGCAGCAAGAAATGAAGAGGCACATGTTACAGGTGAGGGCATGCTCTCCTCTGGAGAAACCTAATACTTGGATATGTGTTGGTCATCAGAAAACAATTACAACTGTGCACAGGGCTGTAGCTTCGGTCACAGGCTGTAGATTTGGTCATACTTGGATGTCACTTGAATGCCTGTCACAGGAAATGGAACCTGCAGAAGGAGGCATATGAACTTGAAAAAATATAAACTTAATCTGACTTCATACCAATGTTCCTATTAAGCTCCCTCAGATTTCAAATCTTTTCAAGAATGTAGAAAAAAACCCCCAGCATTTACTATTACTGACATATACAGTTTACATGCTGATCAGGCTCTTCAGTTACTTTGTGTTTTTTGCTTTATTTGAGATTTAATGCTCTGTCTCACCCAGCTGACATTTCCAGACTCCCCTGACTAAGGGAGCATTGAAAACCTTCCTCCCACTCGCAAGACCAACAGAGACCTCTGAGCCACGCTTGGCTGCCCATGAAAGGAACAGGTCCTATAACCTCTGTAGGACTGCACCACGTTCTGGTTTATTTAAATATGTGAATTGCTGCCTCTACACTTATTTCCTTACAGTGGTTCCAATTCATCTGTTGTCTCCCAGTGTTTTCATCATTGTTCCTCATGATAAGCCTCTGCTCCATTTCTGTTGTTCTCCCTCACAAATCCTTGTTGCAAAAGAGGATGAGAAAAATATGAAATGTTGGGATTCCTACTAGACAGAAATCTCAGTATTGCAGGCAGATCTGTTGCTGATCTTTTTAATTCTGACAAAAAAGGCATGAGTCTCCCTATAATTTTCCAGAATACATGAGAAGCAAAGTGGGGACCATGGTGTCTTCCCCAAGGGCACAAGGAGTAACACAGTTTGGTAGTTATTACCCAAAACACCATTTGAGACTTTGATTTCAAATACATGATAGCTCAGTTTCCATCTAAAGCAGACAAAAAACAAGAAAACCAGAGAACATTAGCTATGATTCTTTATCTTAATCCTTTCTTTTTTTTTTTTTTTTGCCTCAGAAACAAAAAACAGAGGCTGCAGAGCAATATATTGAAAAAGTTGAAACATACCAACCTTTGAAGAATCACACACAAAATACTATTTTAAATCAAAAGTATGTGTTGCACTTTGGACCAGGTTGCCAGCTGATGTAAAACAGTTCAGCTCCTTTAATCATATGAGGTTATGCCAATTTACATCAGCTGAGGATCTGTCTAATAATAATATGTGAAGCAGAGCTTCACTACATACTGTACTGAATGTTGGAAAACATCCTGTACTTAAATGCATGCAGCTCTTTAACTTGGAGTATGAAACTGGCCACATTGTTTGACATAAGGGTTAGTTTTCAGATAGTGAAATTTCAGTTGCCAGGTGCCAGAGGCAATTTATCAGACACTCATAAAATAAAGATCAAAAAGCCCATCAGTCTCCCACTGCATCTGGGATCTAGGAAGGAACACTTACAGCCCCCTATCCTTTAAACAGCTCTCACTTAAAGAGCTCACTGTTTATAATAACAAGAAAAGGAGAAAGGGGTCAGGTCAAAACCAGCTGAACAGCAGGTGGTGTTATAAAGTTTTTTTTTCCACAGTTAAAACTTTTGTGAAATAGTGGTTGAAGTGTACTCATACAAGCCTGTTTCATATTTTTAATTTGTATTTTTAGATAATTTTTGGCAATTAGAATACAAGTCACAGATGACTTGACTTTTTTTCGTCTGTTGTTTACTCAAATATGTTACAAAAATAATCCTGAATGATTTCCTTTCACGCTTCCCTTTTGACTGAAAGCCCCTGCTACACACTACTGAACTCAGCTTTTAGATCCAGAACCAAAATTCCTCCAAAGTTCAAAGGGGTTTCCGAGCCGTGTTCCCGTTCATAACCAGCTTAGCTGGAATGGTGCAAGATGAGAAGCTTGGATTCAGATCTGAACTGTACTATTATTTAATATTTAATGAGCACTCACACTCAGCCTTGGCTGAAGTCAGAGACATGAACCTTGCCTTCTGAAATGTTTCAATGTCACGGCTCTGGCGTTGCCCTCAGGTCTCCTTGGTGGGATGGAAGAAGCATCTCTCCACCTCCAAGGAATGTGTCACATTCTGGTTGGAGTCCATCTCTTACGACTTCATTCCTCAAAGACAAAACAGCCAGACTCTATCAGGCAAGAATTAGCCACACATGTTCAGAGTTGTCATCAAAAACTCCCATAAGAAACCCCTCAAAAAAGATGAATATAAGATACTTTGCTATTCCAGAAGAGTCAGTGAGTGTCACATGAAAGCCTCATCTCTAATCAGCAACTGACCATGACAACCTGACAAATTTGAAACACTAACTAAAATATAGCAATACCCCTGAGGACACAGGATCAGAGGAAATCTGCCCCGATATACTAAAAAATCCTATGAAGTACAGAGCACACACAGCCCCCAGAGACATTTTATGGCACTGAACACACTGGAGCAGAGGGAATGTAATTTGTCTTGACTAATTTTAATCACTTAATTTAGGTACCTGCTGAGGTTCTAAGTATAGCAAAAGGAAAGAAGATAGTATCTAAATTAATATCCTAATTGCAGTACAACTCAGATATTTTGCATCATCCTCCAGAGGTGCTTTCCTCCATCACTCAAGCTTGGGAGCCCTGGCTCCCACACAAAACCCCTAAATTTGATCCTTACTACAGGCAATATGACTGACGTCACTGATAAAAGCATTATTTTCTGCAGTGTGTGCTGTTTGCTCATGCATCCATTCAAAAGTGTTCTCCTCTTGTTGCTCTTACCTCCACTGAGTCTAAGAGTTTCTTCACCACAGCTTTGATTAATGACCAGTTGTTGGGAACAGCGATGTCTCCAAGTTCACAAACCCAGTGCTCATCATTTCTCAAAAATGTAAATGTTTGTCAACAGTTACTGCACAGAGGTAATAAAAATCCATGGGAAAGAAGTGGTGTGTCTTGGATACGAAAGGTATGACTATCATTACTATTATTTGCTGGCGAATGTGACTTTTGTAATAGTGACCACAATATTGTTACCATACATCAGCATTCACAGAGGCTAGTACCCCCTAATTTTCTGACTGCTCTCAGGCTTCCCAAACACCTTGTCCCAGAAATCATTTTTCTATTCCAAAGCATGAGTCAGGTCTCCCATCTGCTTTGGACATCCATTCAAAAAAGCTTACTTGGCCTTAATCCCAGTCACTGAATTCTGTGTGGTATCCAGTACAGTATATGCATTATTTTGAAATGCTGTAATATTGTTATCTTTGCTTTATAACTGTGATCCCTTAGAGCATTCTTTTGTATTTCCAGCATTCATTTCCCAGGCAGTTTTATAAAAATGTAATGAGGTGCTATTATTAAAGCCTATTAACTTATACAGGCTTGTTGCCTGATGAGAACTCAAATTTTATTTTCCTTAAGCAGCAGGCCAGATTGCAATCAAGCAGTTTCTCCAGTGAGTATCCCAACAAATTCATCACCCTCATTCTTAGCTTGAGATAATGCTACAGTAGAGACCAGGCCAAAGCTTTCCTTTTTCAAAGTTGCAATGAAGACATACTTACTCTTTTCACAGTCATTGGCTGTAGTAAGGTAGTTCTTTCCTTCATTTTGTAGATTCTTCTCCTGTTTTCCAACTTTCATCCCAGAAATTAGACTGAGATATTTAGGAATTGTGCTGAGTTCATGGGTTTTAATTAAAAATTTCTACATACCTGAATAACTTCTATAACTTACCTCTTCTAGCAAAACTAGCATTAGGCTCATGCAGCCTGTGTAGGCACAAGACCACACAGAGCCAGAGGCTTTGCATTCCAGGTCACCATCTCCAGAGGCCAGAGAACAGCACGGGCTGCCAAGTTGGTTTCGATGGGCCCCAGCTCCGCCTGCAGCTGTCAGGGCCCTCCCACGCACTGACAAAGAGAGATTTTCCCACCCTCCTCTGACCTCCAGAGATGTGCCTCGTGTGGAAACCTGCTGAAAGCACCAAGGTGTTAGGCATTTCTGTTTAAAAGGGCTGGAGGAGGAAAAAGACCTTGCAATGAAAGCACAAAGTTGTCTGGCTTCAGTTCCTAGTCCTGTTCCTTGACTGACCTTACATTTTACTCCCTCTAATATTCTGTTTTGATTTTGTGTTTCATAAAACATGAGAACATCTAACTGTGATTCATGGAAAAACACAGCCTTCAAACTGTGCTCAGGTCATTAGTGAACTTTGTAAAGATAGGGCAAAACTTAAAAAAAAAAGGGGGGAGGAGTTTTTCAATGTAGACTACAAAACACAAAGACCAGGTTCATTATGAGATAACGTTATACATTTAAAAATATTAATAATTCAGCAGCTTGGATATGGGATTCTGCTCTTACTTCTAAAAAAATTATATTTCATGCATACTGGGCTTCTGAATCTCAAAAAAACAACATCTGCTGGCGCTGCAAATATCTCATGAGATTCCTTAATTGATCCACTTGTCCAAAACGTACAGATTTTTGGAAAGCCACTTTCATTGAACTGGAATTCTTCCTAAATTTCCCTGACACTCATCTAATGATATCTGAGGTAATTTAACAAGTATTTCACAAATGCCAGGCCTAAGACAAAATGCTACTTCAAGTTGTCTCCATGGATAGGTTGAGTGGAGATAGATAGTGAGATGGCTGAGCAAGATTTTCATGGCAGACCCTTCAGCAAAGGATCCAGAAAATAGTATATTCCTAGCAGGAAGTCACTTTTAAGGAGGTTTCTATAGTTCCTGTTCAGGCACCTGGGGAAAATGTAGTGTCTTTCAAGGCATTTACTGAAAGACTCAATCTCTCCAGTTTTAGTTTTAGGCACAACAGAGTGGCGAATGGGACTTCCTTTACAGCAGGCACAGGTTACTGAGGCAGGTGAGACACACCTTCCATTACCTAAGGAAAGCTGACCTAGTTTTATGTGAGGCCTTTCTATGGCACCAAAGAGAACGACTTCACACATCAGTCTTTTACATCCATTCTTGAACTTGGCTCTGCCTATGCATCTCCTTAAATCAGCCAAGAAGCCAATCCTGAACAGAACAAAGTCTTCAGTGTATCAAATTTACATCTCCCCCAATAAATTTTCTGCATACTAAAGCCAGAAGAGATTATTATGGTCATTTGATCTGTTGTGTAATACACCACCTAGATTTGTCTTCATAATATATTTTATGATAATATGCTGGCTTTTAAAGCAATTAATTTCTAATTATACACTTTCAAACTCCATGTTTCCTAAGCTAAGCTGTTCTAAACTTTCATTAATTATAGTTGAGATTAAGTTTCATGACATGACAATAACTTGGAGGAGTATGATCTAAAACAGAACTTGTGAAATTACCACTTCTGTGTATGTGGTGTGTAGCTAGACAGCAAAATATATGCCTCCATATAAAAATTGACGTACCTATTTCTGATGTGAGCCCTGTCATTAAATTGAGTCAATTATTCCTTCTTGCTATTCAAAATTCTACCAATTTCTTCCAGTACAACTCAGGTTCATTTCTTGGCTGCTTCTTTATGCTTGCTCTGTGATTTTCTCAAATCAAGCTTTTCCACTCATCAAAGTCGCAGCTAAATTCTCCTTTCCCTCCTCCCTCTGCTCCCAAATCCCTTCACCAGCATGTCTGATATGTCTTATCAAGTCAGAAGTAAGCTCCTTACTCATGTCAACCAAAGCTCTGGAATACGGTTCCCCCCTACCTCTGCAGCCTTCCCTCTGCCCATTCCCACGGTCTCTCTCCAAGCACTTCCCAAGCCTTCAGCCTATCTGCTCCAGTTGGCTCTTTTCCTGCTCTCTGTGGTCCTCAGGAGCTGCCAGCTGGCCTGCTCTTCCGTCTTCCTCAGAAAATTAGATACTCTTGCTGTCCCCACTACCTAATCTGGAGTCAGGTTCATGTAACCCCATCTTCAGAAGGAGAGCTTTAAACTAATTTTTTTTTCTCTTGCCTTGCTGTTGACACCATTTCTGGGCCCAATCCAGTGAAATGAAATCAAAAAGTTGTATATGGTTCTTAGCAAGGGTATAATGAGCTGGCTTGTGAACATCAGCTGCTGGATGTAGTTTAAGTTCCTTGATGGTTTTATGAGCATGTCACCAAACACTGATTTCCCTGCAGTTCCAAATCTTCATTGTTTGTTTGGGAGGCAGAAGCATCTTAGTTGTATGCAAAAATGGTGAAAAAACAATCCAGAGTTGTCATTAAAAAGAGAAGAATTTGCTAAAATTGTTGCCAGAAAAAATATTTAATTTGCAAAAGAAAAAAAAGCTCTTTTTCTCCCTTCAGTATTTAAAAGTCACAACTGGCCATGCAGTTTTGTTGCAATGTCTTAGGTAGCCTTCGATTCTTCATTTTGGAGTGTTAATACCTAGTTTACAAATTGCCAAGTGTTGAACTACTAATGATATGGTTATTTAATGTTTCTAGACAAAGGGAATTACTTTTCTCGTATGTTATGAGAACTAATCATCATGGGAACAAAAGGAAAAGTTGGCTACTGAACCAGAGGAACTAACAGATCCATTACTTTCCTGGAAATGTTTCCTTTTAGTTGGCTAATGTGCATCATGAGCTAACGATAATGCTGCACATGACTGTACAGAAGGGATGACCTTTTTCTGTCTATTCTCTGAGAAGACAGACATAATCTATCTCCATTGCAGACAGCACACAGCACATTAGTATGTTTTAGTGTCTATTTACACTAGAACTGGGTGCTAGGACAGCTCAGTAATTTCCAAGTTACAGATGGTTCATGTCTGGGCCATTCAACATACAGCCTGCACCCATTTTTACGGACATACCCACACATGAAAAGCTCAGTTCTTTGAATATCTTTCTCATCCTTTTTGATTATCTATCCAGGAAAGTTGTTGTCTTAGAAGACTTATTTTCAAACTGCCTTCTGGGAGTAAATTTGATTTCATTTGGCAGATGAAAATGAAAATAAATTAATATCAATTTCCCCCTGTGCTTTTCTCCCAAATGGTGTTCTGAACCTGAGTTGCTTTTATTTCCTCTATTTGACTGAGGTGGCTCACTCTTATTCTTCCTTAAGCTTCATCTTATTTTTGACACCTATTATATGACGGAGAGGTCAAAGAACCCAGCTCAGCCATTTTTGCTCTCAATCAGTGGGAAAAAATTGTCTCATTCTAGCATTTCATCTTCTTTCTTCTTTTATTCCCTCCCTCTAAAAACACGAAAAGAGAAGAGGAGAAATACCTGGTAACAGCACAAGACAGGATTGGAAATTTGCTGTATGAATATCACCATGTCCTGTAAGGCTTAAATGATACTGTACGTCCTGCAGAGTGAAGTACTCCTGCCAAAACAATTTTTACATCCCCATGCCTCCTAGTTTGAAACATCGTTCCACAGAGGAGAAAGGAAGAATTTTTTTAAATGTACTTAAAAATTATAATGGTGTTGAAATTCCACCCCTTAATCACACAATTTTCACAAATATGTTGTCATGCAGACCCTTCTGATGTTTGAAAATTGCTTTGTTCTTCAGGCTGTTAACCACGTTTTAATGCAGGACCTGTGAAATCTGAGGTTGAAGCAGCATACATGTTTCATAAAGAAATATATTTTAGAGACAGCATTATGCAGGAGGATAATTAAATAGGGCTCCTGAATTCCTCTGTGTGTGGGGCAGGTCTGTACTTGTCTTTGCATGCCAGAAAATATCTAGGATGAAGCATGGGACAGTTAGTTTTTAGTTTATGCCAAATTCTGTGTAGAAAAAAGAGATATGGGTTAGGTACTATGTGAAAAACTGAAGGCTTTACTCTCTGGTTTGGTCCCTGATTTAAAGCAGTCGATTTTTTTCTGGAAAACACAGAAATTTTTATTATGCTTGTTGATTGACTGCCTCTGGCCCAAGACAGTAAATGAAGCACAGTTACTCTTGGATTATACCCAGTTTCACCATTACTGATTGATCTTCCAAAGAGAAATCAGCACGAAGGGCTCGTCGCCTGCTACTGCTTGGCAGAGATGAGACAGCAGTGTCAGGATGGGACCACTGTGTCAGGAAGGCAAAAACAGACTTCTGAGAGCAACTCAGATTTAATGTCAGTTTTGTAATTCACCTGTGGTGTTACATCCTTTACAGCTGGGAATGCTTCATTAAATACCAGGCATTGTTTAAAAAGAAGTTTGCCAGGCTTTTTTTTTATTTTTCTTTTAAGTCTAGAGCCAGCAAAGAAACTGCTTTCTAGACAACAGAGATAGCTTAACTTCAGCAAATGTACTAATGCTGATGTGTTGAAGAAGAAACACATCTTAGAGAACGACTGAGCAGAGGCTGCACAGCAGATAAGGAAATTATTTTTTTAAATGAAGCCAGAGGAAAATGGAATAAAGATAAAAAGACTTTATAGTTGGGTGTTTTTTTTTCCAAGTGACAAAAATCTGCCAGATTAATACAAAATCAACAGGACTGCCTCATTAAGGTACAAAGTTATCTTGAGACTTGTTTATCAACCAAAATATTTTAAGAATCTGTTTTAATTAAGAACATTACTTCTATCTTTTACCAAGTGCAATCTTCTATTTGGCCCAGCTTTAGTAACAAGTGGCAGATATTTAAACAAACGGGATTTTAGCCATGGAAGAGCGACGATATCTATCCTTTCGGTTTGTTTAGACTCCATTCACACCTTGACTGATATCTATAGGTCTTGCACAGATGTAGCAAGGCAAATGCATGCTTTGCTTTGTGTTGTTGGTTCTCTCCTACATAGGAGTTCTTTGGTATTGCAAGGCACCAGCAGAAGCCTGATTACACAGTGCTACTCTCTCCCCCTTCTGGCAGGAAGGGCAAGGCAGGACACAGCCCCAGGAGTGATGAACAGCTGCATAATTGTCCCTTCTTATATGAAACAAATCACAGTTGCTGTATTGCTGCGGAGTTCAATCTTTTTAATTCTTCCTTCTTTTTCTCCCTTAAACTTCCTCTCTCTCACAGGCAGGTTTGTCCCAGCCAGGCACACCTGGGCAGTCCCATGTGTCTTTCTACCTTTGCACTGTGGGAGAAGAGTCCTGGAGTTCTGTACATCAGAAAGGCAGAGATTTAGCAGTGCCATTCCAAGCATATGTCCTCATTTAAGGCAGCTACCTAGTTACTTCAGTAGTTAAACTTCAAGTGCTATTTTGGAGAAAAGCGTGGGAACTGAGATTTGCTAGATGTGCCCCAAAGGAGAATTTGTCTGGTTTTAGATTGTGAAATACTCCAGCTTCTGGTATTGTTGTTCCTTTTTATTTCTCAAAGTAAACACATATTGCTACTCTGATGTGTCTGGTCCTTCAAATGTTAACACACAAGAGTAAACTTTTATGGTTTCACAGATCAAAGGGTTGTAGAAAATTAAGAACATGCATAAAGTGTTTGCAAGATCAGGAATGCAATCGACTGTGCCCAAAATAAAAATTCAGAGAAATTAGAGAAAACTTTGTAGAGATTTTCTTGCTCTTGAATTCAAATCAATACATCACAATGGCCTGAAGCTGAATACAAAACCTTGGAGTTTCAATCTGCTTCATCAAATCTCTGTCTAAGGCAAAGAATAAACAACTTACAGAAAATGAAATTCTGGTTCTGGCTCTGCAAACTAAATGCCTGTGCTTAACTGTATCAACCAAACCTTTGATGTCTGTGGGCTTACTCTGTAATGGTTTGTCACACACTGGATCTGTGGGACTTTTTTATGGCTTGGAATACTTAGGTGTACTTTTTTTTTTGCAGAACGCTAAAAGGAATCATTGGTCTTATATATGTAAGTCTAGCTTTTATTCCAGGGGATTTTTTAAATTCCTGGATTTTGTTGAGCAATCCATAATATAAAAGTTCTTCCTTGCAGTTGAAAAACGCAGTTTCTCCAACACTAGCTGCTGTACTTCACATGCATATAATATTGCTATCAGCTGCTTATTGACTTAAAAAATGTTTGATTTCTTCCTCTCTCTCCTACTTAGCAAGATTAAAGGATTAGATGTTCTGTTATACCATACCATATGTTAAGAGGAAAGACTAATTTTGGCTGCCTACAACATTCCAAACCCTATTTAAATAATATTAGCTAAAAGCTCAACTTGTATAAATGCTTAAATCTGCAGATGTAAAGCTTTGATTAACAAAGTCCTATAAGGAAAAAAATCTGCAATTTACTGCTTTTGAAAAGTCTGCCATGCTCCAGGGAGATGTACTGTTTCTTGGTGGAGCCCTGGCAGGACTCCCTGAGGTATTCACAGGATCTGTTCACACCCACTGCATTTCACTTCGGAAAAAGTTTGTGAAACTCCCCTAACCACATCATTATGATGGTTGAAAAGCTCCGAATTAAAGCCAATTTCTACTTTTCTCTTGCTTAGCTCACAGACAACTACAAGCAAATGCTTCATTTTTTTTCTGTATTCTGCTCCCCTTGCTGTTAAACGAGGCCTGAGTGAGGGTGTCCTTTCTGGTGAGTGAGTGTCACACCGTGCAAGCACAGGGAGAAGAGTGAGCAGAACTGCTGACATCAGCCTTCTGCCAGAAGCTCATGAGCTGGAAGGTCAGATTACACCAATCAGCCTATGATAAAATGCTAAGGGGAGATGATCACATTGGAAGAGCTCAGTAACTTTTTACAGCGCATTCTCAGACAGCTGCTAGGATTAAACTTATAGGCATTAAGTTAAGGATTTTTGGTTCTCTGATGGGTGTAGATTGAGTAAATCTCCTATCTTACAGAATTTGGGGGCTGTGGGTTGCTGCAGTAGGTAAAGAGAATCAACTGCTCTGGGTTTAGTGAGTGGCTGTGTTTCAATCTCAAACATCAGACTGTTGTTTGAAGAAATCAGAAAAATATTTTTAACAACTTCAAGAGTTCTTCTGTTTATTTGCTCATTTTCTGTTTCTCTAGTGGGTTTGTTGTTTTGGATTGTTTGGTTTGGTGCATTTCTCCTCCCTCTGCGACATTGCACATCGGAAACATTGGGGCAGAACAGCACTCTGAGAGGATACAGACAATTCCCTTGGCCAGCTGGGCCTTCTGCAAGAAGATTAAGGCATAGATCAAATAATACAACCCTACTCTCTAGGACTGAGTGTAGTGAGATACCTAGATATAAATTCACATATATTGGTATTGTAAATTATAAATATAATGCCATTAAACTCTGTTCTAACTGGTATTATTTAAAAAACAGGAAAAAAAAAAAAAACAACCAATGATCTTTATAGCACACCCTTCTTTTTATGCCATGAAGTCATCATGCTTTGCTTAAGTACCTCCCTTTCCATGTAGATTCATTTGCTAATCCTTCCATATCTTAACTACATGATGGATCTGCTCGGCTGCATGACTAATCCACAGCTCTCTTGTGTGCATGTATGTTGCCACAGTTAGCTATGGGTGAGATCACCTCAGCAATCATAGAAAGGCCATTAATTACTCTGAAATTTCTTCAGTCTTTCACTAGAAGTCAATCTAAACCTCTGCTTTGGAGCATAAACACACCTTTATGGCCTTTTCTTTTAAAAGTTGCATCTTGCTTACAGGGACTTCTGAGCGTAAGCAGTAGCCAATTGAGTTTTAACGTGGCACTGTAAATATATGTGTTCCACAGTGCTTTGTAAGCCCAAAGCACTCCAGCTGATGATCTACATCAGACAACACATCTGGCAAGCATCAAGAAGATAATAAACCTGCTGCCTTGAAGAAAACACCACCAGCGAAGTTTGATTGTATTAGGAATTTCATACAAATGTCTATTTCCATTTTGGTATGTGAATTATAAAGTGTATAAATGTCTTCCAGGCCTGTCCCAGCCACACGAGGTGGGTGACCCTTCAGATGGCACCTGTTGGGACCAGTTCCTTTGTATACTTCACTGTATAGCCAGTAAGTCACCATCAGGCTTTTCATCAGCCTACCTGAGATGGTTCCTAGGAAGATGGGAGAGGCATTGATCAGGGAATATACATATTATTGGCCAATCCTGGGAGTTGTCTTTACAATAACAGACACAACTACATATTCGGGTTTCTTAAGGAAAAAGTGCCTAGAGGCTACTGCGGATTAGAGAGACACAGTCATGCCTTGCATCACACGTTAGCATTATATGATACATTCAACAATTTTACCCAGTCAGATTGTGTTTGAAATTTCTCCATGTGGTACTTTTCAGTTTTCTTACAGGTATTGATACCGACTTAAGCAACCTTTTTTTTTTTTTTTTATTAATTGGATATGGTGTTTTTTGAATGATCTGCAAAAATACCAGTGACTTTGCTTCACATGTAGATTCATAATTTTAAAGGACTATATGCTCAAACCTATGCCTTAACTATATATTAATGCTTATATTGTCAATTGTTTATTTGCTTATTTATTAAATGCTTTTATGAAATTTTACCAGTTCTTCATTCCTGATCCTCTAAATGTACTGCTTGGCTCGGTAGTTGACGTTTTCTTTAACCTAAAAGAAATTAAAGACATTTACAGTGATGTGATTGTAACCATGCTGGAATAACAGTGCCAAGTGAAAAAATACTTCTGGAATTTCAAAATATCTTCATATTTCGGACATCTAGATGTGTTACATTCCCAAAAAAATTAATAATTCAGGAAGCCAAAGCCCTGTCTCATTCAGCTGGGCATGATGTGCACAGCAAAGGCTGACCAGAAGACACTCAGCATTACTGTAGCAGTAGACGTTGTTAACAGAAGAGAAAAGCTGGAAAGGGGATTGGTACTACTTCTCATGGGAAATTTTGATGTGTTTCCTCCCAAAGCCCAGATGTGCATGTTATATGGCACCTCAGAGGGATATTTCTACACTGCTCACAGCCAGTGATGCTTTATTTGAAAGATCCAAATCAGAACTTGATTTTTTCTGTCTAGGGAGAAGCTTTCCCCCAAGGGAAGCAGCAACAGAGGCATAGGTTTGTTTTGTGCTGAGTTCTTTCTTTACATATGGCAAAGATACAAACTTATCTAACAGTGGTCTATTATGATATGTCAAAATCACAGCATTGTTTTGGGCTGGGCTGTTGGGATATCCTAGGCTGATCTAGGTCAGTATCATTTTAACTTGGTGCCAGTTTTAGAGGTGTTTTGGACTCTGATAATGAGACACAGGATGGGAAAAACAAATTGAGAACAAAGACAGGAGGTTTAAGGGAGTAAAATGCAATCAATAGCAAAACAGATATTTCTGGCAATAAAAAAAAGAAAAAAATTGGGCAAGCAGCCATTCTTAGTATAAAGTATGTGCAAGAAGGAGAACCTCAGAGTGGTTCCACTTCATCTGTACCTCCCACTGTTTTCATCACTGTAGCTCATGATGAGCCCTCTCCTCCATCCCTGTCAGTCTCCCTCACAGACCCTTATGATCCTTCCTCCTCTTATGGTTTTGTGCTTTTAAATTGCTCTACGTCTGCCAGTAAAAGCGAATGTCTAAATATATAACTGATACACCCATTCACCTTGGGATGAATGTTTTATTGGTTTGGATGTCATCATATTCCTCACAATCACACGTTCCTCCCTCCAGCACATATGGAAAGCAGCTGTATCATATGGGCACTGCTCTTACAGTTTAAACCTGGGAGACTCAGAAGTTCAAAATTAAAACAACAAAATAATAACTCTGACCTCTTCTTAGGAAGCACTAGTTTTAACCATTGCAGAAGTGAAGAAGATCAATGAGAAAGCAGAAAATGAGCAAGGAATAGCAGTTCTCCTGTGTTCAGAAGATGCTATTCCAAAGGAGAAAATGGCACCATTACTCCATATGTGTGTGTAAAAGTCCTCAAAAAAAGGTCCAAATTTCTGATTTTGTCTTCTTCAATTTTATTGAAGAAACAGGAGTGAATATTTGCATCTGGCATAATCAGATGGCAGAGTGCTCTAAAAATACCATTCGGTGTTCAACTAGAACGTTTCTTCCAGATATCTTAAAACTATTTACAGGGGTCGATAAGGTACATTATCCCCAGTTGACAAGATGGAAGAATCAAGATTCTGTTGAGTTAATAATTCAACTGCCCAAAGATAGCCCTTGTTTTCACCTAAGGGACCAGACCAGATAAATAGCAGTCCAAAAAACTGAATCCTGTTTTTCCATTCACTCATTCTATTGCATTTCCCCATGGCAGCACATTTTCACATTTCAAGTTGGTATAAATTTCACATTAGGTGATGAAGGAGAGGCCATGGGACCTTCCAGGACACCCTCATGCCATGCACACCCAGCTGTGCCTGGTCCTGTGGCTAATAATGCCCCACAAACTGGGGCATGGGTGAATAAGCAGAGAACTGCTGAATGCATAGTCTACAGAAAAGCTTTAAGTCATTAAATCAAACAGTCACCTAAACTTTGTCCTTTAAAGTCCATGAGCAGACATAGCCAAGACTGCAGACACTGTAGTTTGAACCAAAGCCTTTGAATATTGCAAGCTCTTGGTATAAATTGCTCAGTGAAGCAAGAAATCCTCTCACACAGCAATGCACAGCACTGGTGCCTGGTTGCAAAGAGCCTCCCACTCACATGGCTATCAGGACAGAAACTTTTCAGCATGACTGCACAGCACATAGCAATCAGCCTATGCTATATTTAGACTGAGAAGTTTTCTTTCACTCCTGTTGCATTGAGAGACTGGAAATTGCATTGCATAGAAGACCCAGAATTAGCTCCTTGACTTCAATTGCTCCACTAACACACCAGTTGCTTTCTCCTTCCTTTCTGGTGTCCAGACTTTAGTGAGCCACAACAAAACACCTTTTCTGTAGTTGAAATGGGACTGTGGTATGCGGATGTTTTCTTGACACATCTATCCATTCATGCCACATAATTATTGACACATTCACTTTTACTGACAGCTTTTTTTTCTCTTTCCTTTTTAAACTTAGCATCTGCCTGTTCTGAGTAACTACACCGCCTGTTTACAGCAGTGCCTTGCTCTAAACCTGCATTTATTTTTTTCTCACATAAAGCAAAATGCATGCATTTTTCCCTATGTCGTGTCAGTTAATAGAAGAAAAAAGTCCTCCCAAGATACAAAAGACTAGTGAGCATCAGGCAGAAAGAATCATGACTGTCACTTTTCAGGATAAACACAGAAACAATCAGAATATTTTCTCTCTTCCCAAAGCTTCCCTGCTACCATTTCCAATGGGGCTGTTCATGGCAGTCTACAGCACTCATTATTAAGAAAGTAATAGATGCTGTTCCAGTTCTCAGGACCATGGGATATGCTGCAGCTGAGCTGTTTGCTCTGCTGGTCACACTGGTGCTGCTTATCATTTCATATTATTTGTCTTGCTATTGCACCAGAAATCTCCTGGTGTCAAACGCTCTTGGGAAAGAACTTAAATAGACCTTCAGTGACAAGTTTGGCTTAGAACATTTCATCTCTGGAGATGAGAATGTTGTGAAGCTACACTGATGATTTCACACATGTGACCTCTCTAAGATAACAGATCATCTTCCTAATGGGGCTGAGATGAAGAGACATCAGGTGGTAGAGATCAGAATCCCTGCTCCATATCAGTAACCAGAAGATCATCCAAGAACATGGCAGGGGACTTCTTAATGGGTACCAGCATAGGAAAGGGACTCAAAATCTGAAATAGCTGTGAATTAATAGGATACCCAGCAGAAGCGCTCAGAGAGGGAAGTGGCCAGCACATGAAGACTAACAAGATAAATGTGCAGAATATGCTTACTTTATCACTAACTCATCTCCGTGTCTCCCCTTTCTCCCCTGCACGTTTATTGCCTTTTGATGATGTTTTCCAGCAGCACTGTAACTTTTCAGTATACAGGCTGATGGGCCACAGTGTACATATAAGAGAACAGTGAAGCCTGGGTTTTGAATACTTCCAGATTTCTGGGTGTATCCTTCCATTGTTCATCTTAAAAAGCACATAATACTGGGATGACAGGATGCAGCAGGGGCGAGGAGATGCTGAAGGGAAGTGCAGCCATCCAGTGGTCACTCAGTGCTCAGCTACACAGCGAGTGCTGCATGGAGCCAGGAGGATTTCCTGGGATTTTCCTTAAAGCTATGAGAGAAAAAAAAAAAGCTCCTTAGATCTCTGGCGGAAACAGTGCAAGATATGAACTCGCTTTACATTTTAGTGATTATATTTTGGCTTCCATGAGATGACAGGAAATACCTCAAAACTTTAATGTAACTCTTCCTATTAGTTAATTTACAATACAAGATAAATGGGTAATATTCCTACAGTGTTACTTCAAATTTGCATTCTAGTAGTATCAACAAGCTCAAGATGAGCTCAAAGCCTGATGATCAGTGATAATATAATGATTTCTAATGAATGGAAGCTTTGCCCATAAAGATTTTAAGATTAGACAGAGAAGAAATAAAGAAGTGCCACTAGTCCTGTAAACCATCAGAGACTCCACATGCAAAGAGTTAATGTGACTTCCACGGTCACCCCAGGAAGCTGTGGTCAATACATGAGGTGAATCTCTGTCCTGTGTTTTAGTCTAGTGTCACCCTCACACTGCTTTATTTTCTACACTATGCATTCTGCATTGAGAAGCTCATTGATTTAAATTCACATCACCTTACATTTGCCAAGTGGCTACTAGGAAAATCGCAGGAGCATAAAAAATGAAAAAAAAACCCAATATATTAACAATTCAGTTATTGTGAAACAACTTTTTTTTCCTCATAACAGAAACAGAGTGGTTAGATTTTAGGGATTTATCTTAGGCAGAACAGACAAGCTCTGTGTTTTGCGTTCCAGGTATCTTTGGGCACTGAACTGTCCATAAAGAATAAGGTATCAACTACGAATTTTGCTGATATGTAAGAAATTTTTTTTGTAAACTGCTTTTAGATGACTACAAAAGAGAGATCATAAAAGACTACAGAATTATCATTATGTAAGGACATTTGGCCTCAAAGGATCACAACTGATAAAACTACTCATTGTGAAAAAGAAAGTCCACTTTTTTATTAGGAATGGGCTGATGGTGTCCAGAGCTAGGTTAGGACTGAAATTTAGCTTTGAGGGCAAATTGGACAAATGCTCAGACATATTAACAGCAATATCCTGAGGCTGATTTTATGAAATTCGGGAATGTCTAAAACAGCAAATAGGCCCCTTCCAGTATTGGATCCATCTGCTATTTTGATGTTAAACACAGATATGTATAAAATAAAGTGCAGAGAGGTAGAATCCAAAAATCTGCTTGTGTCACCTTTATTTTTCAGCTTTAATTAAAAAAAATCAATTTTGCTTAATCAGAGCTTGTATATTATGCAGTTTTTCCAACCTTAAATCCTAAAACCTTAATGAAATCTTGGTAGTGAGCAATGAGTAGGCATGTTGAGTGTAGGACTGTTGGGGTTTAAGCCTTAAAAAAACCCAATCTTGTTGTGGTTCCACTATTGCTGAACAGTAAAATAAACCCTATTGACTCAGGCTGGATCAGGTCAGCATTAATCCTTTTAAAACACACCACATCTTCTTTCTTTACAAAGAATTGGTAATAATATGACTTATTAAACCTCACTAATCTGGTCACAAACCCTTCTTTATTTATTATGTTAAAACAGATCTATCCTATGAGACCTTGAGGAAAGAGGAGATGAAGCATATTTCTCTTGAAGCATCTCCTTCTCTCCTTCTGGTCACTGGTTGCTGTTGGGTGCTGACTACTGGATTATATTAACAATGGATTTGATCCACTGTGGGAATTCCTATAGCCTTCTTCCCAAAGTATGCTGTTTTCAAATTGAGAAGGAAGCGGTAAACTATGTTCAAAATTAATTGAAACATACCACGTTCATTTGTATCTTCTAATGTGTTTCTACTTGGTAAGATGGAGCAACTTGCTTCACAAAAATCAGAGATTTCCTTACACAAGTTGAATCTCCTTTGCCATTCACATGAGTGAATTCTCCTTTCTCAAAGATCAGAATTAATTAAAGCATCTGTACTTGAAAATGCTTATATTTTGTATATTTATATTTCTATAAATAATTCAACTGGCAGCATCATCCTCAAGTACAAGTTCAGAGCCCTAAGAAGATGTTAATAAATATTTATCTTCCTGATCTTTCATGAACTATCCTAAGAAGTGGACTTCACTGTGCAGCTTTAGGAGTTTTTCCTCTGGTCAAAATATCATATGAAGCATGAGAGGTGCAAAGAATAAGCTTCAAACCACAGCATAATAGTTACAGAAATATAAAAACCCCCAAGACCCAAAATCAAAACAAAACAATGGTCCTCAAAGTAACAAAGCTAATTCAATCTGTTTTCCTATGGCTTGGGATTTCAGAGATAGATTCTCCATTTCCTCAGAAAGGGTTAACAATGACTGATACTCTCTTTCAATCACCATGTTTTTATTCATAAAGGCAACTCCTTTGACAGTCACATTCTAGCCTTCTCCTCAAAGAGGACTCTCACACAGACCCTACATAAAAAGTGTGGAATCCTGGTATGGTCAGTAGTTCTTCCTGAAATTAACCAAAAATATCAAAATCTTTCAAAGATACAAACATGGTCGCATAAACTCAGCTTGTCTTAATCAAAGACCCAGGTAAGTGATGTCCTTTTGACTGCTCCTGGAGTTAACCTGCTGACCTTAAAGATCCAATTTTGCATTCCGCAGACCTATAAGCAGTTTTACTCATGGCCAAACCAGGTCTGGCTGCAAAAATTACATTAGCTTCCAATTGAGTAAAGTGAAACTTGTGCAAGTATACTCATGCAGAGTTCCTGAATGACGTGCATTAGTGATCAGTGCTTTCTCAGTTGTGACAATAATTAGAAATGGGGTCTGAACCAAAATTCTTGGAAGTAAATAACCCCATTCTTGGATTAATTTCCAACTCAAACCCAGATGCAGCTCTAAATTTCACAAATTAGTTCCCCCTCAACACAGAGTAGAACTAAAACTACATACCAGATCCCCCAAATTGAAGAATTTTAAAATCCAGCTCTGTATTTTGTGGTTTGGACACCAGTCTCTTTCTAGAGATATTTTCAAGGTTAAAACCTAGTAACAGGCAAAGAGTTTCTAGTGTTTTTCTCCTCAGAAAATACTTCTATATATCTTTCAGCTGGTCAAATTATCCTATTTGAAATGCATTTGTAATGACTGAGTGACCTGGTTGTAAGGCTCTATCTGATCACTTGCAGACCCTGTTAAACAACAGCTTGTGCATGACTTTAGCAGATGGTTTAGCTAACATATAATTTCTATAGGTATATAAAATAACAGTTTATTTGGCCTCAAGATTCTCTCTCCATTTTTGCAAAGTCATTTTCTTCTAGTTATAGCTCAGCAGCAAAAGACCATACAGAGAAAATGATGTTGGGGTAAACTAAGCTGAACAAGAACACCATTTAAGTATTACTTTAGAAAGCCTATTAATGTCTGTATGAAAATGAACATTTCCCAGATAGTTACAAAAGGGAAGGTCTAAAATGTCCATATCAACCAAAGCAGTTTGATCAGCACTGATTTGGTCATGGTCATAAATATCTGCAATCTCCAGAGAAGCTTTATTTTGCCATAGTCAGCAGTAAAGAGCTGGTCTATAAAAAACAATTTCAAGCAGTAAAGAGCTGGTCTATAAAAAACAATTTCATAATTTATTTTCAGGACATAACATATTTTAAAGGATATGTATTATCAAAATTAAGAGGCAAGACATTGCTCAATGGTGCTTGGATTTTATTCCAGATGATAAAGAAACAACATCTGGATTCACAGCTGATGCTTTTCAGAGTTTGGAGGAACAGAAAATCCAGAGCATAACTTCAGAAGTAAGTCAATGCTAAACTGCATCTGAATCTGACTGTGGGAGTTAGAGGTCCTGGAGAGGAAGAGGCTACTCTGCAATACCATGAGGGTACTTCATTGTGACCTTGCAGCCCTGATCCCGACATGTGCATCCATGCAGCGGGAAAGATAAGCTCTGCAGTTTGCCCCACAACTTCTTCCATCAGGGTGTAAACTGAAATGGTACGTGATATCCTCTGTACCTGTACACTTCCTTTGGAATGAAATAACTGATGTACAAGTGAAAGAAACACAACTCCCACCTACTCCCCCTCACAGTGCTGGAATGAGGTCATGGTGCTGCATAAGCTGAGCCTGCAAGGATCCTGCAGGGATCCTGCAAGGATCTGTCAGTCCTGTAATGTCGGCTAGGCCAAAGATCCCCAGTGGGAAATTTCTGCTCTGGATCGTCTCCTAGGAGAACCCACCACTCCCTACCGACCATGAAGGAAACCCAACACTTTGTTTGGAGTCAGCCTTTGTTATCACATTTGTTAATCATTTATCCCCTGTTAAATGCACGGCATTATGTTAGCTAATATTAGTTCTGCTGCGAACAGCGGTGAATGTCTTGTGTGCAGAGTTGTGGGTGTTCTGCACATGCATTAATGAGAGAATATGTCATCCTCTGGAGCAAAGTGAACATATATCAGAAAATTCTGTCAAAATGCCTCCTTAGATGTATTTTTCTCAAATATTACAGACTACAAAAAGGGGATAGATACAACTTTGCAAAAATTTTTACAGTTCCCATTCCAGTTTTTATTTCCGATCTGACCTACCTTCTCATAGTATTTAGGGTGCTGTAGTTGTCCAGCTCAAACCTAAAACCAATCCAAAATCTGTATTAAGTGGTGGGAATAGCTCTGCTCATTGACATCTGTGAGTGTGCTGAAAGAATCCCAAATACTTTCAGAAAATAATAAATAACAATCAACTGCAGCAAATGAAGACAGAGTTTATAAAACTATCAAAACATATAAAACTATCATTGCCAGTCCTGCAACACCCACATACATGAGTCTAATTTATATGAATTGTTCCAAGCCTCATTTACCAAAGAAAATTGCTGTCATTATGGATACATCAGTGAATTAGTCAGGATCATTTTTGTTCTACTTCTCAAATTAGAACATATTGATTACTTCATACAATATTTTTTTCAAGGGGAAATGTTGGTTTTGGGAAATGGATTGAAAAGCATTTGCAAATGTTTTTTGAAGTAACAAAGACTTTGTCTCTAAAAATGACCATTCTATGTCTCAAAATTACATTTCATGAAGAAATATAAGCAACTTAAATTACAAAGTATATATTGAAAACAACCAAAGTATTTCCAAATTGCCAAAACAAAATATTACAGCCGATTAGAACCAAAACCATATCTTCTGGATTTATAGCTCATGATGTTTTTAGATTTTTGACTGCTTTGTCCTGATTCAGGACATAAACATTTTTCCATACTGTTACATTTGGCCAGAATGGGAAACCTATTTCCTGCCTGTTTCTTTTTTTACTACCACACTGATGGCTGTTCTCCTAGCACAGTCACAGCTGTAAGATATTGGCTCTGCTGCAACCGTAAGGCTGCTTTTGCTGAGATATTTTATATCAGTTCCACAGACCCAAAAGATAACTGTGGTGCAAACCCAATTTTTTACTTGCTAGGATAACTGTATAGTCTTACACACACACACATGCATCAGATCTAACTTGTTAGCCATAAATTTGAGTAGATTTTCCCCTATTCACATCAATTAATCTACTTCACTGAAAGTATTCCTGTAATTCAGCTAAGTGCAAAGGGTCTCTTGGGTCCCATATGAGCAATTTTAATGTTACTGTAATCCATATTTTAATACTTGAATATAGTGGTGGGAGATGCACTAATATCATGGAAATACCCCTAATACCCCTGTTCAAAAAAAAAATATTAGAGGTTAATAGGCTTGCTGTATTCACTCTGCTAATTTTGTGTCCTGCTCCTCTTGTTAACCTCTTTCTTGCTGCTCCAGTTGCTGTCTGGGAGCTCAAGTAAGACTGTTTGAATTCCTTCTGTGCTCCAGCACTTGTATGTCAGAAGAGCTGAAGAGGGACCATGGACTGTGTTCCTTTCCCTTGGCTGGATGTGCTTCTCTGTTTTCCAGTCACAACACTACAGCAGAGGGGTGCAGCCTTCAGTGAAATTTTATGGCATATCTACAATAAAGACCAGTTTGGGGGTTATTCCTGTATTCTGAAGACTGCTGGCAGGGCAACTCATGCTCAAAAGGGAATGTCTTGCCTCCAAAAGCTGAGTGTCTAAATGGAAAATAGTTTGCTGGGGGCAATACCTGTCCCATTAAATCCCTGCAGCAGGTCTAGGTATGGTTGGAAGAGCCCTGTGTGGCACAGCTCCATCGTGCCCAGGAGCACCCTGACAGCAGATCACTACAGGCAGTCATGGGCTCAGGCCTGAGTCCTTCCCCAGTCTGGTATTATTCACTAGCATGGACCTGCCTGTCCAGCCCAGCATCCCAGCAACATTGGGAAGAAAGAAAACTCTGCTGGCAAATGCTTCCAGGACCTCCAGCCAGCAGAGAAAGAGTTACTGACAAGAATATAGCAAGTGCCACCTGGATATTAAGCCCCAGAGACCAACCCCTGACCATCCAGAGGGTGGGGGATCAGTCAGAGAACCTCACCTTGAAAGTTCACTGAGCCCTCATCTACAACACTTAGCAAAGGGTAGAGTGATATTGGTGGTGAAGTTGTGTTTTTGGCATTGGTATCACGGAAAGTTCAAAAAGAATTATTTTGTACAATTCCTAAAATAGCATTGTGATGAACTTCAGCTCATTTGAAAGAATACTGACTTTTTTTCTATTGGGTGAGATATTCCTTTAAGTCTATAAAGACCTAAAAGCAATGGTTTTGTTTGTTTATATCTTACAGAGATCTTGCTAATAAAGAGAGGGCAGGGAGCATGAAAGACGGAAGACAGAGGTTCAACATTTTTAATTTTGACCCTAGCATTGCCCCTGGACAAACCACTAAACAGTTGAGTTTGCATATGATATAAATTTCTTAGCCCCTTGTGGGTAATGAGAGCTGGAGGATAATGAATCACATCATCACTTCAAAAGATAATATGTACAACCCTAATGTTTTCAAATTTCATAAAGATGACACAAAGGCAGTTGGAAACCTGCCAAACTTCAGAGGGGTTATTGAATTATATGCAAAGTATTGAAGCACGACATGCCTGGATGAAAAATCAATGTTTTGTAGAAAGAAAATAATATGATAATGGATAAACAGACATACAGGGGTCCACATTTTTGCTCTGTGATATTACACAGGCTGATCATGTCTTGTGCTTGATTAATTAGTCTCCTCCATGTTGTGATCCCTACAATGCTTCTGAGATGGTAGACAATTCTGTTCTTGCTCTCCTTCTGTGTGCTTCAAACCTCTTGCAACCGTGAAAAAAGGTACCAATGATGTCAAACATAGGATCAGCAGTTTTATCACATTTGTTGACAGGTAGCAGCTCTCAGCATAAAGTAAGCAAATGACCTAATAAAGTTGTGTAAATATACCGTCATTAAATATGTGTAATAGCTATTATAATTTGACATATTCTTAGCTGTCAGCAGATTTTGGACTGGGCTCTGGGTGTTCCTGCGTGGCAGTTCAGGCAGAGGTGGCAGCCAGCAGACCCCCGGCAGGCGCTGCCAGCTCTGGGAGAGCTGGCTGCTGATGAACAGGGAGCTGTGCAGAGGTGAAGCAAGCAGTGCCCCAAGAGCTCCTTTGGGGGATGCCAGCACGGCCAGGGGAGCAAACAAACTGCTGTGTCTGCCCTTCCTCCATGTGAGGAGATCTCTGCTTTCCTGTGCGGCCATCACAGCACTGAGGAGTCCAAAACACCACCAGAGCCAAACATGCAGTTACAAGTAAAGTAAAATATAATAAGGTTTTTTTTTTTTGACCACATGAAAGACATGGGGTTTGTGATTGTCTTTGTCTGGTTTTGTGTTAATACTCCACAATTCTGCTTGTGCAAAACCAACAATAGTATTTTAGGACTTCATTTCAAATACTGCATGGGGAATGAGACTGACCAACTTCTTTAGTTAGGATGGGTCCCATTTCTATATATCCTAGTTTTGCATTTTCACTGAAGGAGTAGAACTATTGAGAGCTGGAAAATGAATCATTAGATTTTAAGTGCAGAAAGGAATAGCCTTCTTTTTCAGAGTTGTGCCAGAATCACTTCCAAGTATGACAAGAAATCGGGAACTTGCATCTAAGTCCTGGGATTTAATTTTGTTCTCCCTCATTTGGCATCAAAATGATGAAGGACTCAGGGAATGCTGTGCAGTGGAGGTGGCAATGAGGATTTCAATCATGCATTTAAATATAAACCAGCTACATTTAAAATGGTAAAAAATAAGGGCAAAAGGTGCAGGGCTTTATTTCATCTGCCCTTACTTTATCACCACTCTGAATGGGGGCTCAAAATTACTATTTATGAGATATTTTACTCTAAATACTAAGGGAGAAAAATTTGGCCAAAACTCATGACAAGTCCTCTGTTTTGTCAGTGTGAAATACTTGATAATTTGTAATGCATTTAGCCATTAATCATTTTAAAGGGCTTTTAAATGGGCATGGAAATCCTTTGAGTCTTTTCCATATACAGACATTGGATCAGAAACCTTTGCTACAAATTACTTTTGTCTGGACTTCTAATACAAAATCAACTTGAGAACAAGGGAAATACATCACTGTTAAGTTTTATTATAAGACAGAGCCCTTATAACACATCATGGGAAACATTCTTGAGCTGCTCTATTAATAACAGCAGTGCCTGATTTCTTTGGTTTAAACTTACCTTTTGCACATTTTCTTGTGACATTTTCCAGATATAAATTGTTATGATGAAGAGTCATTCAAAGCAAGGGAAAAAGCTGTAATTATGTTTCTCTTTTCTAAAAGAGAGTGGGGCAGGAGGGGGATTATTTTACACAGATCAGTGAAGGACACCCTAATAAAGATTGGTCTGGAACATTTCTTTTTATGACAATTGACTTATCAGCAAGAGCCATTGTAGCAAATCTGGAAATTACATAATTGCCAGAAACTGTAGATATTTGACTTGGCAAGAACTTCAGGTGTCTCTGATTTATTATTTTAAGAATTTGGCTCTGCAAAGATGAAGAAATGTTTAATGAAAGAACAGTAGAATTCAAATGAAACAGGAATAGATCTTGTTTTCAGAGGCTATATTTAACTACATTGTCACTTCTACCGTAACACAAATAAACTAAACTGAAAATGTCCAGGGTGACAAACCGGCAGAGAGATCAATCTGCAAGAAAATACTAATTTCAACAGCTACACACTCATCTTTTCCTCTCCATTTTGTACTACCCCTTGGGCAAGTTCTTCGTGGGTCATTCATTATAGAAGATGTTATCCCTTTTAGCACAGGCAAAATAATAAAACTGTAAAGCTGAAAGAAACTTGTTTATGAGGAATTGCATTTTTAAATCTGTCTTTTACAAGGCACTGAATCCCTTTCAAGCAGCAAAGTTTAAAGGCATTAGGTATTATTACATTTAGGAGAAATGTAGGTGACTAAGATCAGAGTGGTGAAGAGGAAATACTGTAAGTACTTATTTTAGGTTTGGAGGGCTTGCATACCACAGCAATTGATTATTCTCTGTATCAGAAGACCGGGTCACCACACGGTAGATTAAGGCGAAAGCCTTTGCTTAAACCATTTGCATCAAAGAGATTTACTTTGGTAAGTCCTCCAGGAGATATTTTCCCTTTGATAAACTTCAGCCTCTTTTCCTGGAGAAATGCTGTTTCCTGAAAATGGGTTTATCATCTGCTCTTTAATATCTCTTAATGTTTCTCACGTTATCTTACTACCTCATGGAGGAGTTGCTAAGACATCCCACAGTTTATGTGTCTTGGCATTCAGCTGGGCAGCAGCAGCTGGAATCAATGCCACCACTGCTGCTCCTGGCAGCAGCTGCTGACTGCTGCAAAGGGAAGAAATCCTGCTGTGGTGTGAGATTGACATTCCTATCTCTGAGAAGACACAACAGCTGGCACTACCATCACCCATAAGACCAGGAGCTTTGAGTCTGCTATCAGGCTGGAGCTTCTCTGCTGGCACTTGGACAGATCACATCCCTGCCAGGGCTCTGATCATCTTTGTTCTGGAGGAGTAAAAAGCCCTGTCAGAAAAAATGTTTCTGTTGAAGTGGAAAACTCACATTATGTATTTCGGTGTCAGAAGATTAGGAAGAAATATAGCAAAAAATCACATAGAGCCACCTCGTTACCTCCTTATTTTTTTTTCCAAGAGTCAATACTGAATAGATGTTGGTGGACATGTTGGGAAAGAGGAGACTTATTTTTTCTAAATGATGGAGATATTAATAGCAATAAATTAATATTGCATTGTATTTCTCCTGTTCCATATCAACCCTGATATCATTAACTACTGATGCCAAGGCAAAGGTGTCTCCTGACACCAGAACACCAAAATATTCTTTCCTCAAGCTTGAGTAGACAATTCCAAGTAAGTTTTCAGCAAATAAGAGCAAATGAGTATTCCTGTGTTCATTAGCAACAAAATATGGAAGCATCACAAAATGGAGCACCTGTTCAGCCCGGGCTTTACCACCCAGTCCATGTTACCAGGAGCAGCATGGCTTGTGCTGCTCGGCATGTGCTACAGCTGAATGGCATAGCTTATTTACTGGAGAGAATGCCACTTGATGCTGGCCTGAAGCCCCTGCACAAAGAGTCAAACCTGATGTTGTGTCATTTCAGATTAATCTTAACTGGTTTGTGGGCGGGGTTGTGTTTGTTTGGTTTGCTGGATTTTTTTTTTTTTCCTAAGAACTTTTAGAACAAATTGGAAAAAGTCTGTTAGATATAAGAACTATCTATTCTCTTTTTTTTTTTTCTCTCGGTTTTCTTTAATAGTTTAATCTATGAAAAATGTTGATTCTCAGTGCAATTATACAAATGGAAACAGGAAGTATTTCGAAATGGTAACAGGATTTGAATTCTCTACTGATGCACAATAGCATAAGACCAACTCACAAAAAATTGTCTCAGAGTGTCTTACAGGAAAACTTGTGCCTATTATAGATTATTATCTTTTTGCATGATATAAGGAGGGTTAGTAGGAAAAACGTTATGGGTGTTTTCACATATTACACACTATTGCCCATCTTTTTCCAACATATTATAAAACTGGTGTTCAAACCCTCTATAAAAGTTCCATTTATGCTATGTTTTTTACTATAACTTATTTGACTATTTACCTTTTTCATTTCATCAGAATCATGTACAGTGTGTGGTCTGCCATTTAGAAGCTTTTTCATGGCAATAAAAACCCCACAAGAATTAGATTACCAATTATTTTACAGCTTATTCAGCTGCAAAGACTTCTTCCATTTTTGAGTGAATACATTGTTGGTAGAATATATATAGTTTATATGCTATAGCTCTATGTCAATCTGGACTGAAAAAAGTTATTTAAGCAAAAATTTGCTCTTCTCCTCTTAGAATGTAGTTAGGGAAAAATATATAATTTGGGTTGCATTAATACTTTAAAGCAACTTTTGTCATACTTCTGAAAGTTAAGTTTGTCAAGTTTTGAGGCTTTGGAAAATCTGTTTACACAAGCTCAGGAAAGATGTACTTGAGTCAGCAAAAATTAATTCCGCACTGGGAATATTCTTTTCTCATCTAGATGCCCAAAAACCTCCTGCAACATTCTGCAATTGACAGGAAAAAAAAATCAAAACCAAAATCAAAACAAACAAACAAACAAACAAAACCCTACCCAAACAAAAACAAAAATAACAAAAAAACAGCCACAAAAAGATCAACAAAAGCAAAATATAAAATCTATTGTAACGTATCGAGAATTTTTTGGCCAATGTTTCTGAACTATTCAGATGCTGTTATAGCAAGGTAAACTAGAACTGCAGGATTTAATTTTTTTCCCTACTCTCAGTGGTACTTTTTTGACATTCATGACTGACAAACATTAATAATTAGATGAAATTCAGAGGAACTGGAGATCTAAGGGACTTTACAAAGGGTTTCTAACTTAAACAATTCTTACAGGACCAGAAAAAAAAACCTGAAAAAAACCAAAACCTATTGCTGTAACACAGTGCAACTTTTCCCTTTCAAAAGAGTTTGCAGCCAACAAAACAAACCCAGTTACCCCTATGCCATTTTCTACTTCTTCTATGGTCTATTAAGTGTTAAAGATTTCACTTCTGTGTGGGCTGTATGCAACCCTTGTCACTGGAGGTCTGCTGTGGCTCATTTGAGATTTCTCCTGATGAAAATACTCCACTACTGGCAGGAAAGACAGGATTTTGACCGTAGAACTTATTTAAAAGATGTGGAAGAAGGTCATACATAAGGACAAATACTAGAAAACCAATTAAAGAAGACAGTGAGAAATGCCATGCACAAATATCTGTGATATTATTTGAGATACAAATATCAACAAGAACTGTGTCTCTTCAGTAGGAATGAATGGATCCAGACTGGATAACAAATGGTACCAGTGGTGATAAGCACTACTTACTTCTGGATTTTCTAAACAACATATTTCATCACACACCTCCGGCCTGGATAAGAAGACATGTTATTTTTACTTGATTGGCATAAATGGGAAGGATAATTGAGAAGCAATATCTACAGAGAGAGACATGGGTAGTTTCTTTTATCAAAAAACTAGCAATCAAGTCAGCTGAAAATTAATCGAAGATACAAAATAGTATTCAAAGCTTTGAGTCAAAAGTAGAAAGAAAGAAAAATTGCATTAATTTACTAGCAGTGGTATTGCAATAATGTGGCTAGAGGATGAATTCAGGATCAGCTCAGCCTTCTGACTCAACAGTTGCATCCCAGCATCACGCAAATCCTGATTTACAATAATCCTCTGAGTCTCTGTAAGCAGACAGGGCAAAATAAAAGGACATGGCTGCAGGTCACAAAAACATTCAATGCACTTTAAAAAGTTCGCTTTAAAGCAAAAGCTGGCAGTGGCTAGAACTGTCACCAGTGAAGTGACAAATTTGAACAGGCCACTGGGACCTGTCAGAATCTCTCCAAATACTGCACAATCCAATCCCTCAGTGATTCACTGAGTTTAAACACACTAACAACCCTTCCTATCAACTTGTATAACCTCCCTCATGCCACAGACCACCGAATTTCACGCAGTAATATGCATACAAGCCCAGCAAAATAACAGAATATGCATTTCATATGAACAGAAGCTACTTGTTGAGTGGTGCTTACACAGCAACAGGCTGCCAATGTTGGTTGCTACAGCCCATGAGTAAACTCGAACTAATACTGCCAGGAGCAGGCACAGCAGCACTGGGCCAGCCTAGGCTGTACAAACACTTGCTAGATGCCCTGTGCTCTACTGCTACCACATTGACACACCAATACCCAGCATAACTACTTTGAAGACCCTTGGGTGAAGATCCTTAGGTAATCTTTGACTGTAGTTCCCACAAGCTCTCCATCTTTTTTAAGTCTTTAGCTTCTAGCTTTGGAGCCCTCCACAGGACTCGCCAGGCAAAGTCCTGCAGTACCTTTGGAGAGACTTCACATTAATCTTGTTGAAAAGTCTCAGATTCAGAGGTCTGGATTCATTCCTTCACACTGTGCCAACATTACACACACACACACACACACACACACACACACATTTGCCAAAGGCATTGACCTCAGCAGTACAGTCACCTGAGGCTCACTGTGTGATACAGAAGAGGGTGCAAGTTAAGCCTTCAGTGTAATGAACTGTCTTCTGCACATTCTTTTTTTTTTTTCTTTTCTTCACAGAGAAAGAACATTTTGAATACATCCAACCTGGAAATTTCTGACCAGGAAGGAAAATAGGATGAAATCTGGCCAGTTAATGTGTTTTCTTCAAAGTCAGGAGCTGAAGTTGATAACCCGTTTATATGATCCATGACCTACTGAAACCTCACCGAGTGTCTTTTTCTACTGTGATTTTACAGCACCACTTAATATGAGGTAAAACACCATTTAAAATGATTTTGTGATGTAGGTACTTACTACTAAATTGTAGAAGCCTCATTTGGAAACATAACTTTTATGCTATTACTGGTGTTGCTCTTGTCATTGTTGTTATTTTTCCACACTCTCAAGAAAAATATTGAAAACAGAGAAATGTAAACACTGCCTTAATATAAAAAATACAACTTGAAAGTTATTTTCAAGGGAACTAAAAACAGGCTGCTGAAGTGTTGTCTGCACTGATGCAAGCTTAGCAAGAACTGATGGACATGTGTGAGGAATATTCAAGTCACTAAAACAAAAGGAGAAGCCATAGCATGAGAAGATTTTGAGTGTGGGTCTCACCTTCAGTTGCAGCTGAGTCCCATAACCTCAGCTCATGACCCTCTGCACCAGGAAATTCCCCCTAGCAATCACACCAATCAGGTCAGCCCACTTTTTTTGGCTCTGCAGGGGCCAAGTGCAGGAGGGACTGAAACACAGCACTGCAAATGCACGACACAGCAGCACAGCTGTGGGAAAGCATGCGGAGAAGGGCAACTGTGGGAGCCTCACACTTAATGCTTGAGCTTGGAAATGTCTGCAAAAATAATCTTCCTTCTACTGAGAGGATTTTAGAAAGGAGGAGGGGTGTCATATGGGGAGCACCTTCCTGTGTGTTCCTACAGCAGCAAACACAAGAGCTCCCCAATGCTTTCTGAGGCCCTTGGAAACTAGCACAACACAAACAATAACACATTATCATTGCTTTTAGTCCTTACCTGTTTTCTCCCAAAAGCTTTACTTGCCAAAAGGAGGGAGGGAACCTGAACCAGAAATGGGATACACATTCCCTATAAAAGAGAATCACATCATAACTCAAGTAGCAGAGATGTTGTGTGCAGGTTGCTGACAGGTTTGAAGCCATAGCTTAGAGAAACCCTAAATCTCCTCTTCTATTTACACTTCTGGCTCCTCTTTCTCCATCAGGAGTGCTACACTAATCACTTACAATCCTATTTTTGGACCTGGGTGGTAACTGTGCAGCCAAAAGCACTCTTGCTGCAATTAACTTTGTCTCCTTTATTAGTGGGTATAATCACATCATCCCACACCCCTTGCTTGGAGCAATTGGTACATTTTATAACTACATTCCTATTCTCCATTGCCTAGGAGACTGTAGAAAGTGGGGGGTTTTTTCTCCTATTCACAAAGAGACAAACAACAAGCTTTGTTCTCAAGGACAGCAGCAGGATGGCTGGCTATGTAAACAAAATTCCTGTTGCCCAGTCTGCTCTGTAGGTGAGTTACACTGTGGGTTAAGGCTCAAATGAGACTAAGTACACGTGTAAAGAGGTTCTGGTTTTGGATCTGTTTTCCCAATGTATGAATAGCATCAGTGCTGTGGCAGTCAATGCTCTGATAGCTCTGCTCTGCCATTGCTCTTTCTGTCCAAAGCCCCTGGGACTGCTCTGCTGTCCCATCAGGGGTGCCCAGCAGCTCCATCAGTGTCACTCTGGTGCACACATTGTTTGATACCTTCCTCCAATTCAGGAAATGAGTGGGAAACCACAGTTTGCTTGAATGGGTTTCTCTGTACACCCAGGAGCAGGGATAGGAGAAACACATCTAATAGACTTGCTTATTCTCCCCATTTTTTAAAACTATAGCTAGTGCAGTGCAGTAGAGATTAAGTGATGTCTTTATGGTAGTTTTGCACAACCGCACAAACAAAATCTAAGAATATTTTTCCATATGATGTTCTCATTAAAGATTTTAACCAATTGAATACTTAACATGAACCCTCGTGGACAATAGCACAACTAAACCATGGGTATTTAATACAGAATAGAACATGTAATTACCAGAGTGAATCTTAGAATAGTTTAATGTCTTTTGTTATGGTAAAATGAATCAATAGGGTTTCAACATTTAGGTTTCAGTCTTGCACAGACATGTCCTTGTGTGGAGCTGTTTGCGTGACTAGACCCTCCATTAATTTCCATTAATAAAGAGATAATTAGTGCATAATGAAAAATGCTCAAACAACTGCCTCTATTATAGAGAACTGAATCTAAAATTTTTCATGATATTGAACTTTTTATTCAGTAGGATCTTGGAACCTCAAAGGCTTTGTATGTACAATTTATCTGCTTTCCGTCTTACGTGTGGTTGTTTTGCAATGCAAATATTCTTCTGTTTAATCTTGGAATAGGGACAAACCTTTCTTCAGCTCATTTTTTTTCCTCTTTGTGCTCTCTAAGTGCCTACAGAGTGATTCCAGTGCAACAAAGTCAAATCCTGGACAGCTGAAACAATTATTGATATGGTTATCGTGGAAACTATTATTGATATGGTTATTGTGATTTGTCTTTGTTTTAATTGATACAAAAGTAATGACTTTATTAGAGATTTGTTTCTAATTCAGAAACAATTATTCTTTTGATAGCATATTTTGCCTTTTGTAGTGCCTTTTCTGACCACAGATTTTCAACAAGACTCCATTTTTGTCCTATTTGTCATAGTCCACATTCTTGCAAAGGTGGCCAGGATTGCTTGCTCACTGAATGCTCCTCAATTTTCCCTGTGGCAAACTACTAGATGGGGCACACATATTCAGCTTTGGATATAAGACACTATTTTTCTACTTTTTTAGTTAGCATCTAGATAAAAATAGTATTTTATGTGAATTTCAGAATTCTTCTTGATTTGTTTTTACATGTCACAGTTATGTAACAAGTCTTTCTTGGGGTAAAGATAGGTAAAAATTGTTGTTCAGAATAGTTGGAAGAGAATTCAGTTCTAAAAGTTTAGTTACAATTATATTTTCCTAGGAAAAATTATATGAAGTCCTTTAAAGAGAAAAAATCTCCCAAAAGCTAAAGATAAATCTTGGCTGCTGATTTCCCACTGAGAAGATTAAAGAATAGAATTAACTTTAATAATAAGGCAAGTGAAACTTGTATTGCAATGATTAAACTTCTTTGGGAAGAGACATCATGGCCCAGCAAATCTTACTGAGCATTCCTCTGCATTTGTGCTGGATTCACCTTTCCTTGTCACCTGTCTCATGAATATTGGAATGACTCACGCTTAGAATGATGGAGGGGGAATAGATCATCTAAGAACAAAATACCTCTGTCATTATGGAATTTGTGTGGCTGTTGCAAATGAACATATTATTAAAGACTGTAGCAAAGCAATGCCAGGGGAAGATGAAAGGCAGTTGCCATAGATTTCAATGTAATGCCACAGGTTTTTCCATTCTTGTATCCCTGCACAACACAGAGGGTGGGAAGTGGGTCAAGAAGAGAGAGAAAATCAAAAACACTGCTGCAGAGGGACCAAAAGAAAGTTCCATGAGATGAAAAAGGAAAGTGAATACTATGATGCAATACTGAAGGTTTCTTCAGCGTAAATAAATGTGCCTTCTAGGCATGATGCAGCTCCATATGCACATCTTTAGTGCAATAGAACTGCTTTTATTTCTGCCTATGTTAGACTAAATTTGATAGCAGCAGGCAGGGAAACAAAGACTGCCTGCGATCCACATTGAGGATTTGTAGAAATCATGTAGAAATGTAGAAACACATGTAGAAAATCAGCTGTTAACTGTTTTATAGAATCAGTTCCTGAATATTAGGATTGTTTTAGAGGTGGGTATACTATCTACAAACAGGAGGGTTCTACAAATTATTTATCCAGCTGGTCAGATGTAATGTGGCAGTGCTATGACACGTCTTGCCATGCCAGGCTGACCTAGATCAAAGCCATTCTCAGGTTCCTTCCTTCTGGGAACACCACACTTATGCTATGGGTCTTGGGCTCTCAGCAAGCAAAAATCACAATGTATATATGAAGGAAAAGTCATAGCAACTGCACTCTGGGAGAGTTAGGCTCTGGAGTCTATATGTTTGTGATATAATTAGGCACAATATATACTGGCATCTAAACATTTAAAGAGAGATAACATCCTTCTAATAAAATTTTTTTCATCGTTTTGCTCTCATCATTTTAAATATTTGGAAATATTTCATGTCTTTCCACAGAGGAGTAGGTATCAAGAGAAGAAAAAAAACCCTACAACTTTTTTATTATTTTCAGTAATGCAATTTGAGCTCCTTCTTGAACAAGAACATATAAATCATTCTGAGTGGTTGTTCTTAACACAGGAAAAATATCAGCAGGTCAAGCAGGGGGACTTTCTTTTTATTTGAATACTTGTAACAGACTTCAGAGAATGTGCATGACTAACTATAAAAATGTACATACAAAGATAGAAACACAAATTCTTTTTTTTTTTTAAATGTAAATGCCTTACAAATTAATGCATGATAACAGAAAATTCCTTTCCTTCCCTTTCCTTTCTAGCTTAGCTCAGAAACCACAAAGTCATTCAGTTTTGGATCCATTCCTATTTCTCAGACTCCCCAGGAGATTTAGTGAAAGCAAGACATAGCTCTTTCCTGGAACCCCATGGGCATTACTACATGTTTTAGTTGTAGATAAGGCTGCTACACTCTGCATTTGGGAAGTCAAGATTTCATTTATAAGGTGCTGAAGCTGGAAGGCTTTCATGTCAGGCCCTCAGCTCACAATCTCCAGCAAAAGAGGAAATGGAGGGTATGTCAGCAGCAGGCAGCAAAGCACAGAACAGAGACATGGCAGCTCAGTGCATATGTTCACACAGCTGAGTGCTCTGCAGAGATACCATGTGCGTCTGGCAAGCAAAGTATTTCTGTTAGCATAGCACTGCTTTCAGCAGCAGCACATCAACAGCACTGCTTGGGCCCAGCACCAGATTATCATCTTTCATGTTTTCAGATGTCTTGCATAGGTTAAAAGGAGTCTTCACTGTGTGATGACTCTTTTCTTGGGTGGACAGGAAAGGAGGTAACAAAAATAAAAATCAAGAATGTTACTGAGGAGCTATGATTTTGCTCCTGAGTAGATGCAGGGTGATGGAGGACACAGAACAACAAATTAACCTGTGCACAGCTCTGTAAAAGTATTGTCCCATGTTCACAGAGAGAGGACAATTCAGTTTTGTTACCACCAAAGAATTGTTTCCTGATCCCTCCTGTTCTTTTCCCCTCTTCTCCATGGGCAATGTACCCAACCGTTTGACTAGGAATAGTCTCTTCTTGGAGATCATCTTAGACTAATGCTGAAGTCTCTGAGCAGGACAGCAGTGGTGGCTGGGACCAAGAGCTGCTGTTCTGTGACTTGAACCCTTTTTCCAGGTCAGCCTGGCTGTTCAGCCGGATCTCACCGTGTGGAGGGGAGCAGGTGTGACATATGCTTCAGGTCTGAGCTCAGACATGGAAACACACTCAGAGTGAAATATTCAGGATAAAATTCAAGGAAAAAAAGCACATCTATCAGTAGCACAGCTACTAAAATCAGGTTTGTTCAGGTTTAAGTTATGCCTTTTGCAGCTTCCCATGACAACAGCCACTACAATGATCCTAACTTGTCTTTTTGCATTTGTTTTCTCAATGCACTGCTCTCAGTACATTTCCTTTTACCTCCTATTTCCAGCTCCTCTCCCCAGTATGATCAACTCCCATTTCCCATTTCCTCTAACCTTCTCATTTACATCACTTCCCACTTCCAGATCCTTCCCTGGTTAGCTGGCCATCAGGCAGGGTGGCAGATTTCGAGGTGGCAGATCAGCCAGGCAGTATTTGTTTGCTACTACACAGCAGGGGAACAAGCAGATAAAGTGGTTTCCCCAGCAGGGCAACAAATTGCATGTTACTGTTGCTTGTCATTAAACATTTTAACAATTTAAATCTCTTTGAGACCTTTATCCTTCTGTCAAATTTGTTCGCAGTTGAACATCATTGGGGAAAGACGGACAGATGGTATACTCACATAAGCTTCCTTTCCCTGGGAAGCCACATTTAAAAAATTAAAAAAAAAAGGCCAAAAGTAACAAACCCCTCCTGTTTCTTTTTGGAGACTGGGTCGAGCCAGAAAGATCTGACAATCACATACAGATTATGAAGTGATCAGGTTTGGAATCAATATTTAAGAGTCTTCATTCAAAGTGTAAAGGGGCTTTGGATGGTGATCACATGTGCTATGACATAGATATCACTATGGGTCTGCTCTGCCATATCCTGTACTGGCTTAGGAGAAAATCCGATTCCTTCTTCACTTTCCACTCTCTCCTGCAGCTTATCCGTGTCGAAACCTTTGCTGTGGCTCAGATGGTGATCTGCAGAGGCAGACAGGATCATTTCAGACAGCTGCATGAGTATTAGATGCTGCCCATAGCTCTGTGTGTGACTCTGGATTTTAGGACCACCCCAACCTCATGCCAGAATACCAGTTTTTGTGCGTGTGAACACACTCTTAGCAGCACTGCCCAAATTGCTGTTTCCTGAAAGTATTTTCTATGCGGCATAAAGGACCCAAGGCCACAGACATCGACCCCATTTTGATTGCTAAAACATAAGTTCTCCAGGGAATTTGTTGCAGTTAACATTAAATCAATTAAGCCATTGCAGTTAAATAATACATCTCTAATGCTGTAGGTACACTGAGGGCTGCCGGCTGCTGCCTGACATCAAGCAGCCGCGGGCACCGCTCCCCCGAGCGCTGCGGAGGGCAGCGGCCGGAGTCAGCGTGCGCTGAAGGGGCCGCCGAAGGTGCCGTGAGGGCGGCGGGGAAGGGCCGCAGCTCGGGCTCCCGCGCACCCCATGAACCCGCCGCGAGGGGAGACACCGCGGGCAGGCTGCGCCTCGGGGTGTGAGGGGCGGGGGGATCGCCGGGGCCAGGGCCGGGACAGCTCCGCTCCGGGGGAGGGCCGGACCGCTCCGGGCCGCGTCCCCAGGCGCGCACAGCGCCAGGGAGAGGCAGCGCCCGTGCCTTCCCCGCCTGGCCGGGGCGGGGCAGGGGGGCGGCCGCTGCCGCCGCTTCCCGGTCGCCCGCTACGGCCCCGGCCGCGCCAGGAACCATGAGCGGCTCCGGACCGGAGGAGCCGCAGCCCAGCCAGACGTCGGAGGAGGACCGGCAGCAGGAGGCCGAGCAGGACTGGGCGGCGGCCAAGGCTTTCTACGACAATCTGGTTACCCAGAGGCCCCGGCCGGTGAGTGCGGGCGGGCCGGGGGTCCGGAGCTCGGGGGTCCGGGGGGAGGCTGGGGGTCCGGGGGCTGAGGGCCGCGGGCCGGCGCTAGCCTGCGCTCTCTCCGCAGCCCAAGCCCCAGAACGCCATCACGGTGGCCGTGTCCTCCCGAGCACTCTTCAACCTGGTCGAGGAGCAGCGGATCTACGAAGAGCAGGGCGTGGAGAAGTACGTGGAGTACCAGCAGAAAAACGAGAACATCATCCTCAAGCCCGGACCGGCGTTCTACTTCGTCAAGGTAGCCAGGAGGCGGCCCGGGGCGGGAGAGGGTGTGGGGTGCGGCGGGGCACGGAGGATGCTGCGAGGCCAAATTTCGGGAAGAGGAGGAGCCCGAAGCCTCCTTCAGCGGAGATAATCCTGCCTCGGGGAGATGCTTTTGGGAGTTGGTTTCCCAGCGCCGAGCTGTCGCGGCGGGGCAGCCCGGGAGCATTCCCCGCATCTCTGCGCTCCCTTGCCCCGCGGCCACCGCTTCTCTCCCCTCTGCCATTCCCTCTCCTCCTCTCCTGCCCTCCCCTCCCGCCGGCTCTAATGCCGAACGCCTGCGGCAGAGCACGTACTGCTCGCGTCACCGGGACCGGAGTGGTACCCTCAGCATCCCGGTTGGTATCCCGGCTCACAGCACCACATCCCAGGTGTGGGTAAGGAGGAGCCTACTTTTTCAGCTGGACATGGGGCGTATGAAGCACCTCTCCTTTTAAGACATTTCAGTCAAGATAAGCCCCACATTTTTTTTTAAAGTTTGTGACAACCTCCTCCTCTCCAAAACCACCCAAAACAAAACAAATAAACCAACCCCCTTCCTCTCCCCACTTCCAAAAAAAACCAAACCAAAACAAAAAACAAACCCGAACCCAAACAGTGCTGATTTTAATTTCTTTTGGTCAGCTTTAGTTTTTCTATGCTTTTGTTGTCACCCTTGAGAACCAGCAAAAGAAATGGACTCCCTACTTCTGAGTCAGGGTTTAAGAAGAGCTGAAATTAAATATTCTGCTTTCATTGCACAAGAAAAGAAAAATGGCCAAAGGAAAAAACCCTGCAGAATGGAAAGCAAGTGAAATTACAGAAAAGTGAAAAAAATCTGAAGAGATGTATGGTTTTGAAGAACACAGGCTTTAGTAGGACTGTCTTGAAAAACACTGTCTACAGAGTTAGTTTTATGCCCATTGAGAACTGTTTGCTGAGCACACAGTTTTAGAAAATTAATGAAATCATAATTAGAAATCATATTTGCTGACATCAGAGTTGCAGCAGAACATTTCAGGTTTTAAAAGTAGATTTTCATTACTTCAGTTTTGGTCTCAGGAATTTAAAACATTTTCTTCATTACTAACTTTATGAACATACACAGTGGAAAAATTACTTATGTCAATATCCATGCTGCTGTAAATATAACATAGCTATTAGCAGCATTAATGGCACAAGCACTGTAAAGGTGTTTCTAACATAAAAGTGTGGCCACAAAAGAATTCACTCTATACACCAGTGAGGGCAGACTGACCTGGGAATTTACTGCATCTTTTCCTATGTGTAGCAGCCCTGCCAGCACAGTCAGTTTTTAAGATTAGAGTTCAGTGTCAAATTTACTTAGAGTATAAACATGATCTGGCTCTTTAACTGGTCATACTTTGGAAATCAGAGCTGTTAGCTATGCCCAGCCAAATGCACCTTGACCTCTGTTCCCTTCTGATATGTATTTTTGTTTGAATTCTTTATATTGTTTAGTCATATGAATCATTAGGCTAAAAGAACTGTGGCTTTGTTGAGTCATCCTTTCTACTTGGAGACAAAGAAAGCAAAAAAGAAATAATATCTTTTTCTTTGGATTACCTTATTGAAATGTTTAAGATACTAACTTAAAAGTACTATATCTCATGCTTGTAGTACTTAAGATTTGTAATCACAGGCCAGGGTGTCCTTAGACTGCAAAGTATAAAGACACTGGACAAAAAAATGGAATCCCCTCCTCCCCTCACCCTTATTCTCTAATAATTTAAGAAATTGCCTGTGTAGTAGCGTATTAACAATAGAAGTGAGTCATGACCACATACTAAGATTTTTTTTCTAGGCCTTACACCAGGCTCTAACTTAGAAATTTTCTAAACACAGTCCCATAATAACATAGCTTTTAAAAGTGAGATTTCCAGAATTTAATTATGAAATCTGTGTTTTAATTCTGAACAACTGACATGACTTTTTAAAGCACCTTAATAAAAATCACTCTATCTTGCATTTGTTTGATGATTCATTATTAATTTTGTTGCTGTAATCCCAAAGAATTCCATTCAAGGGTCAAGATGAAGTTCTAAATAGGAGAACAGATGGATACAGAGAGAGATGAGAAGATGAAAGGTCAAGGAAATAAGAATGCCAGACTGTGGGTATAACATGTTGGCCAATTATCTTTGAAGAGATCTCAAATCAATATCTGTCTCATTCATTGCTGCAATTAGAAACTCTCAAGTTAATCATGTTGACAGGATGTGATTTTCTACTCATTACTTAAGGATGGTCTTTGACACCTGATGACCTGAACTGTGTCAGTAAATCAGCAAAAAATTCCACAGCTCAAAAAAAAAAAAAAAGAAACAAATTTACTCACTTCCTTTCAAATGAACCCAGTCAAATGACTGCTGGGGGCAGCAAAGCAGAAAGGAGTTAAAGAAGTTCAGCAAGTTATACTATCAGGTATTTTACATCCTCCTTCAGGACAATCCTATCACTAAAACTACAGTGACTAAGAAAGGAGGCACACTCCACTGTTGACTTCCAAATTTTCAATCTGCAGGCGCTGGAGCACGTCAATGCCCGGCTTCTTGAGCTCTACCCTGATGACGAAGAACGGTTTGATATTGTCCTGATGACTAATAACCACGCCCAAGTGGGAGTGAGGCTCATAAACAGCATCAATCACTATGGTAAATAAAATAATTACTGATGTGTAGAATTGCCAGCTGTTACATAATATGAATTAATTTTATTCTTCCTGTTCTGACTTTGGGATAAGCAGCTTCTTGGATATTTATTTTTGGGTGTCAGAATAAGTGAAATTGTATTAAAATTTGATCAAGTGCTCTAGATTTATCAGGTGTGAACCATAACTTTGGAGAAGTCCTTAAACTTTTTCATATTTGGTATCTATGCTCCCAACACATAGATCTTCACAGCAGTTACTCTGCTGTCACAGAAGGAATTTTTCCCCTAGATTCTCAATGAGGATGAGCTGATCAAACATTGTAATTGTTTGAAGTTTTGTAACTTGTTGAAATTACAATGAATGTATTTTTTTAAGTTTACTGTAAGCTAGGCTAGTGTACCTTTTCATAGGTTCCTTTTACAGTTTTGTAGTGTGAAGGCAGAGCCACACCTTGTGCTGTTCTTACTTTAGGCTTAACAATTGAACGTTTCTGTATGACGGGAGGAGAGAGCCCCATTGGTTACCTGACTGCGTACCTCACGAACCTGTACCTCTCAGCGGATTCTGACAAAGTGCAGGAAGCTATAGAAGCAGGTTTGACATGACCTTCTCTTGCTATCTGTTGATATCTTTTGTTATCTGTTGAGCTTGTTCAAAAATTATATACATTGTGTGTCTCACAGAAAGCAGTCCTGCTTCATCAAATAAAGTCACCACTTTGTGTGGTGCAAGCTTATCACTTACTTTTACTCAACCAAGTAAAATCATGATGCAGTTCTTCTTTGACTCTTCAGCCTGCTGATAGTGACAACTTAACCACTCTGCGCCTTTGTCTTCTCCCCTTCAAAAAGAAACAAGACTCCCACCTCTATTCAACTTCTGTTTGAATAGCATCATCTTTTTGATACAACTTAGAAAAGCAACTTCTATGTCCCATTTCTGTTAAAAAGTAACAAATACTTTGATTGAGTGGTCTCCTTGGAATTTCCTGCTTTTCTCTCATTTGCAGCACAGCTTGGGATACAGTTTTATGTAGTCCTATGTGAAAGGGGAAGGAAGCATGTCCAAGAAATTTTGGCAGTGGGACAGGTTCCATGCATTCGTGTTACAGAACAGCCATCTCTAATTAGCTTTTGTGTTTCATTGTGCTCACCATACATAAGGGTCACCACCAGTAAGTTGTTGGAACCAAACTGCTGATGGTTTCATGACTGACTTTGCAGGACATGCTAACCGAGGGTCTCTGATCTATTTTCAGGCATTGCATCAGCTACGATGTTCACTGCTAACAAAGATGTTGTTTACTCGGATACACAGCTGAGAGTGGCTTTTGATGGGGATGCTGTTATCTTTTCTGATGAATCAGAACAGATTTTCAAAGAGCAAGGATTAGATAGATTTTTTGAACATGAACAGCTGAAT
The DNA here is from genome assembly GCF_015832195.1 of Motacilla alba alba. Lineage (NCBI taxonomy): Eukaryota > Metazoa > Chordata > Aves > Passeriformes > Motacillidae > Motacilla > Motacilla alba. Next base: position 11,377,717 of record NC_052018.1, read on the forward strand.
GAAAATAAGCCTCTTGCACAGGTTTGTATTTCTTTAATATCTTGTTTAAAGGGAGTTTCCAAAAGATCTGATGACTTTCATTGCTGCTGTATTTCTCCATTTCCCCAGTGTGGATGTGTTCTTTGTGAAAGCTGATGCCCCTATTTATTTCCTTCTTCGATGATAATCCTTAAAATGTATGTTTCACATAAAAGAGGCTACCATTGTAGTCCTTATACCAGGCCATCATTGCAATCCTCTCTGATTTCTCTGAGAGAACTGTTAGTACTGATTGTACTAACAGTACTAAAAGAAATGTTAGTACTGATTTCCCTGATTAATTTTTTTTTATTAGACAGTAGGTAATGTTAATTTCAAACACTGAGATATTCTGGTTATTAAAACAAGATAATATCTGCTTATTCCCAAGCAGAACTATGCCATTTATCTAAAACCACAAATATTTTAACATTAGCTTAAAGTGAAAGACTGATTCTGCTATTATTAAAAACAGTGTAAATTCAGAGTAAAAGCTTTATTTATGAAAGTGCTGGACAGTGCTATATATTGCAATTTGAAAAAAAAACTGTAATTTGCTTCTATTAATTGGAATGTAGTATAGTGATTAGTCTGGAAAGAGTTCATTAATGGCTTTGTAATTAGGGCTTGTACTGTTTTTTGTGCAGGAAAAAAATTACAGCTCATGGTTCATAGCAAAAAGAGTTCCGTGTTTTCAATGAACATTTTATTAAAGACTATAATTAAAAATTAATATTTTAGGAGATCTTGTAAGCCTTAGTGAGAATTACTTTCCCACTGATCCTACCATGTAGTGTTATGGTTTTAACTTTTTGCCAATGTGTGAATTCCTAGTGAGGGAGCATACCCATTTGGAGATGTTACATAGGGAATTTGTGGAGGAGCACAGCATTAGGAAAAGGGATTCTATGTGTAACTGACAGTTTGGAAGAAAGCCAAAGAATGATTTGGGGAACTGTGTTCATATACTAAATATGTTTCTGGTATTTCATACTCAGGGTCCTTTGAAGGGTTTTCTGGAAGACCTGGGGAAACTCCAGAAGAAGTTCTATGCAAAAAATGAACGATTAAATTGTCCTATAAGGACCTACCTGGTAACAGCCAGAAGTGCAGCGAGCTCTGGAGCCAGAGTGCTGAAGACTCTCCGTAGCTGGGGTCTGGAGATTGATGAGGCACTTTTCCTAGCAGGAGCACCTAAAGGACCAATCCTGGTGAAAATCCGCCCTCACATTTTCTTTGATGACCAGATGTTCCACATTGAAGGAGCACAGAAATTAGGCACCATAGCTGCACATGTCCCCTATGGCATTGCTCAGAAGTACCAAAAATCTACATGACTGGAGGGTGCCATTAAGGATAAGGTTCTTAACTCAGCCAGCCTCTAATCTACCAATAGATACATCTGAAAACCTCTACATTTGTGTATTGTGAGCACTGTGTCTAAAGATTTAACTTCTGGCTAGAACAGCCTTTAAAGGAAGTTTTTTTAATATTGGTAAGTTTTTAATAGAGTTATTTTAATATAGTTCTTAACGAGATTAGATTTTTTTACCTGTCTGTATCTAACACTGTGGTTTTGATATTAAGAAATTTGTACTGTTTTTATAGCTTGAGACATATTCTGAGAGACAGAACAGTTATATTTTATCTAAAAAACTGTTGACGGGTTATTTATTAGAAAATTCATGCTGCAATGCTGGTTGTCGATAAGTTATTTCTGAAGTTCCCAAAAGCACAGTTTACATGTAACTGTTTACCTGTTGGTGGTTTGCTGGTTAAATGTGTTCAGTAGGTCTGTCACCACACGGTTTTGGCTTCTAGTAAAATATTAGTGCATTTGGTTGTCTTTGCACGTATTTTTCTATATTGTTTTCTTATCTTAATAAAGCTGGCTTTACAGAACACTGTCATTTTTCTGTGTAGAGGTTTTAGCATAATTTCTTAGGCAGAGTTTGTGTAATCAGAATGTTCCTGATGTTTAGAATCAGAAGTGACCACTTTCAGTCTAATTTGAGAGCCAGAGGTCTCAGCTTGACCCAACATACTTCACAGAGCTGGGCAGAAGTCTGAGATACTGTGAGTATCTTGGCTGGGATGAAGGCTGAAGCTTTAGAGCACACTTTCATAATAGCAGATAATCTACCTGGAAATAATACTGTTGATGGAACTACTTTCTTCTTAACTAGATTCCCTTAGGATTTACAACTGTTCTGTGATATTCATGAACTCAGTTTGGCAACTTCTGATGAGTTTCCAGGGGACAGGTTCCTGTTGCTGCATGACTTCATATTTACACCATAGGTCTATTCTCTCTCTTTTATACTAAATTCCTGTATTTCATTGTTATCCATGTAACTAAGTGATATCCAAATGACACCACTAGCATCTGTCAGGTGATGTTTGTTCTCTTTCTCTCCCTAGTGGAACAACTGTCCTGTTTTATTATTTATTGTTGTCACATATTCATACTAGAAGAGACAAAACCAAAAGAATGTGCTTTGCAGCGGGAGTACAAATGGTGAATCAAGCTTGTCATGATCTGTGGTTCCTGGGAGAATTCGGCCCAGAATCTCATGTTAGCCTCTGAAAGTGTGGTCTCCTCTGTCCAGATGAACTGTCCTGTTATTATAGAAAGCTCCACTGCATCAATTATGGTTTCCCTCCCAGGAACATAGGCAATCATTTTAATGTTCTGGGTCCAAGCCACAAAGTTCTTTGGAAGCAAAGGCAAAAGCCTTGATCCTGCATGAAACACAAATAAAGACTGTTGGAAAGGTTTTCAAGTGCTCACACCAGTATGTGATGTTGATGGGATGCACTGCAGATTTCTGGTGTACTTGGAGCTTCGTATGTGCTAAAGGCTTGGTGCCCAAAACGTATCACATTTCCCAGCCCAGCCAGGAGGTGAGGAAGACATGAATTAACTGAGTCCTGGTCATTGTCTGCCAGGATGGGATAGAGTTACCAAATGGAGATTATGAAAAATGTTATTAGCAGATGTTTTTATGTGAGAGATCAGAGTCCACAAGGAATTCAAAAATATTCCTTAGCTGTGGAATATAAATTGTGTGTGTACCACAAAAGCATGGCTGCAAATTTCAGAAAGACCAACCCTGCCTTTTTGAAGCAGAACATGTATTATCTGGTTTTCATCCATGCATTGTTACAGCTGTAGAGGTTGGGTGCAATAAATAAAATTGGCATTTGACTCCCACTGAACAATTACATCTTGATAATGAAAAGGTTGATGGAATCCTTAATCCCTATGGGAGTGCAGAGGTGAGTCTCATACCTGACAGGGCAAGCATGCAAATCAGTGAATAAATTGGAAGCTGAGTCATGTGGTCTATTATGTTTACCTTTATTTCCAGCAAACCATTCACCTACAGCAAGAATGAAACCTACTGGCCAGGACACCAGAGCTTCCAAGTCTTTTTTTGATCTGTGCACACACAGTACTAGGGGACTCCCTCTTGCAGTGTCCTCCTGACAGCACTAAGGCATGTGTAAAAAGAGTTCACAAATCTACTATTCTAGTAAAAGTTACATTCTTAGTCACAGAATTCAAATGGACATTAAAGTTCAGCAGCTGATGTTAAGGACCACAATCACTTTTCCTAAACCAGTTGAGCAAAATGCCCTTAGATGTTTCAGATCATACACTGTTTTTTGATTGTCAGGCAATTGTTCCCAGGCTCGATGGCTGCTTCTCTGCATATCCAGCTGGCAGCATGGGGAGGGAGTGGAGCCTACTAGTTCATGCAAGTACCTTTCAGACTAATCTGGATGTTTGGGGATGATCAGCTTGCCAAGCAGCCTCTGCCTGTTAAAATTATTTTCTTCTGCTCCAAGGCACAGCTTGGCTAGTGGACCGAAATAATCTTTTTCAAGAAAATTCTGTGAAGTGGGGTGGGAGCTGAGGGAAAGTGTTTTCTGTTTTTGTAGACATAGAAGAGAATTGTCTCTTAATAGCATTCCAATCCACAAAACAAAACAAACAAGCAAACAACAACAGCCACAAAACTCAACAAAAAAATGTCTTGCTTCTCACGCTTATCAGGCTACCATGAATTTATGCCCTTGTAACCCTAAGCCAGTCACAATTAAAACAACAGAAATATTTTTCAGCAGGGGAATAGAGAGAACTGTCCTTTTTCAGCCTGTTTACAACACTGGAAGACAGACTCATGAAAAGGAAACTGTCATCCTAGACAAAATCCGGAGGAGGATTAGTAATAACACAGATGAATTTTGTGGAAACAGAATTCTGTCAGAGAAACCCAGTTCTTGTTCCCTTAGTTTCCAGGTTCCTGCATCACATAAGAGTCCAGGAAACAGAGTAAGACAGATGGGAATGTCTCCAACTGCTACCAATCCCTGTGGAGAAAAATGTTATAAATAGGATTCTGAAGGTGTCTTCAGATTTTTGTTTTACAGAACATATTCTCAGAATGTGTTGGATATTTCCCACCAGTTACCAGGATATCATAAACCCATGTTCCCAGTTCCTTCCCATCTTTAAGATACTCTTTTATTTCCAGGCTAGCATGTCATATGGTGGAGCCAATATATAAAGTATTTCAGATAAAAAAATCTGAGATAGTCATCATCACATATCTTCCAACATGCATTCTGGACTGTGGTCTGTTTTGAGGATGTGAGATTCAGAGGGCTCCTACATTCTGAGGAGGATCTTCAGGTACCCCCTCAGGCTCTTCTGCCAGATCCTGTAACCTGCACTGGCCTGCAGTATTGCTAAACACAACCTTGAGTGCAATAGAGGGGTACACAAATCTGTGGAGCAGGTCAATGTCAGAAGAAATAATTTCCAGTTATCATGCTCAGTATCTGGGACCAACATCTGGATGCACACATCATTCCTGCCTAAATGAGCCGCTTCTGATCACCACAAGCTCCCTAGTACAATGTTCCTTGCATTGAAGGCTGGACTGACATCGACAAACACAGGCAGTGCCCTCTCCAACACATCTGCAGCCTTCTAAGAAGGGGCATCAGAAATGACTGGAGAGTCCTCACAGCTAAGTGATGAACAGCAGATTCCTTAGCTCCCACCAGGACGATTTCTTACAGAATGAATCTGTTCCTCTAACAGGGCATTTCCTGGTTCTCCTATTTTGACATCTCTTTGGCAACTACTCTTCCCTCATCATGGTCCTCGGCTGGGTGTGGCTGCAACACCTCCCAGTACATGTTTACTATGAGAAGAACATATGGAAGAGCACCCCAACATGGCTCTTACACCACGTTAAAAATTCACATTTCATTCACAGATGCAATGGTATGGCCTGGCTAAAGAACCCTTTGGTGTAATCATGAGGCTCACAATGGAGTGAAGGGCCGAGAATGAAGAAAGTGTTTTCTGTTGTGAAGACAAAGGCAGAAGAGGTTTGTCAACAAATATGGAGTGTTTAGATGGCGTGCTGCCTACACAGCCCTTAAACTGCCTGAGAAGTGTGAGAGACAGTCAGAAAAGACATGGTAAGGGTACTTCCAGAAGAATCTGCTGTTTCTGCTGCTGTAACATGAGCTGAGGTCAGCCTCAGAACTGACTGCAGCCATGTGACAGCCTGCAGGCAGCACCAACATGTGACAGTTAAGAGGAGCCTGTGGTTAAGAGGAGCAAATGGTTGTCATGTCCAGACAAGCCACAAGAAACCTGATTAAAGGCTCATGGGTTTCCTCTTGGGTTTCTTAGTCATTTACCAAACGTGCCAGGTCTTGATAAAGGACAGACATGCTCCTTATCAGCCAAGTCAAGCTTGTTTCTTGTCTCCCTGTGTTCTTCTGCTTGCTGGCCTCTAGCTCCTCATCACAAACTTCTCTTAACCTATGTTGTTCTATCCTCTTTGACTCTATCTTATCCCTAAATCTGCACTGAACTCCAGTACTGTGGTTTTAGGGAGGGTTTTTTCTGTTGGTTTTTTTGTTTGTTTGTTTGGTTGGTTGGTTTGTTGGGTTGGTGGTGGTGGTGGTGGTGGTGGTGGTTTTTGGGGGGCTTTTTGTTTGTTTTGGTTTTTTTAACCTGCCTTGCTCTTGATCAAAATTCGGTTACCTTTCGATTCTCTCTGTACATTTCCACTACTGACTCTTCCATCGCAAGCCTGAAAGGGACTTTGAGTGGGTGAACCGCAGTTGCCACTCCAGCCTCCCTGAATGGGTTCATGCCACCCTGGTTGGGATCATCAAGGTCTGGGATTAGTGACAGTGTCTAGAAACATGACATGAAGTCGATGGCTGAAAACAGATTTTGGGTTAAGCATTCAAAACAAAGTTGGCAGAGCTGAGGGGCCGCCCGAGAGCTTCAGTACCAATAAATAAAGAGGTTCAATAAGCCCCCAGCGTGTGCTGGTACCTGCACCCTACACTCGCGCCCCTTGAACCCCCTTGGTTTTCTCTCCGCCCAACTCCGCATCCTGGCGGAGGGGCAGCAGAGCCCTCAGGCGGGGCAGCCCCGCCCCGCCCGGCCCGGCCCGGCCCCGCCCCGTCAGCGCCGTGCTGCGGGCCCCCGGCCCGGCCCGCGGGCAGCGCGCAGGCTCCCGAGCCGCTCCGGGACCACAAGCCCCAGCAGGCCCCGCGCGGCCCGGGCAGCCCCGGCATGGCCGCGGCCCTGCCGGCGCTGGTGCTGGGCGCGGGGCTGCTGGTGGCCGCCTGGCGCTGGCTGCGGGGCGCGGCGCGGCCCGAGCGCGGGGGCTCCATGCGGGGCAAGACCGTCATCATCACCGGCGCCAACAGCGGGCTGGGCCGGGCGGCGGCGGCCGAGCTGCTGCGGATGCGGGCCCGCGTCATCATGGGCTGCCGCGACCGGGCGCGGGCCGAGCGGGCGGCCCGCGAGATCCGGGCCGAGGTGGGCGAGCGGGCGGACGGCGCGGGCGAGCTGGTGGTCCGCGAGCTGGACCTGGCCTCGCTGCGCTCCGTGCGCGCCTTCTGCCACCGCGTCCTGCAGGTACGGCCGGGCCCGCGCGTCCCCTGCCGCCCTGCCCCGGGCCCGGAGAGGGCACGGGCTGGGCGGTGCTAGGTGGCGGCCTCTGGGCTCCGTGGTGGCGCCCGGGTTTCCTTGTGGGTTGGACGAGGCAGTCCCTGCTGCCAGCGGTGCGCTCGGGGGCTGGGGAAGTCGCTGAGGTCACCGCAGGGTGAAGAGGATGTAAGAAAACTGGCCGTGAATTAGCTCCTGGAAGCATGAACTTCGTGATAGTTTGGTCTGTTTTGGTTTAAAATATTCTATATCTTTTCTGTTCTGGGAAGGAAATGCTTGTTTTTCTGTGAGATAAATGATTTTTCTTCCTTTCTCTGTGAATTAACTAGTTTAACTTTTGTTCGTTTAAATTAGTGTTACGGCTCAGCTTTGCCACCAGAAAAATAAAAATTGCCAAGTGCACTGCTGGCATGCTCCAGACATCCTTATGCCACCTCCTTAGGTTGTATCCCCACAAGGATTTAAATCTCTCACCCACCACCAGCAGAATCTAGTCAATAGACATTTTTGAATATATGAATTTTTTGCAGATACCCTGAAAACTTGAGTTTAAGGAGAATCCAGTTGGAGGGCATCCAGTTGCTTTTCCTGACAGAAATGCTGCTAGATTTATAGAGCAGAGGGAAGCACTGTTGGAGGCATTATTTCATTCCCACCAAAAGCATCTTTTAGGACTTTGATCTCACCACATTTAGCTACTCAAGTCAGGAGACATGAAGTCATGGGAAACCAAGCTTAGTGATTTCTGCTGCTGCTCAGGGATTTGTTAAGTACTTAAAAGATGCTCAGACCCTGTTGTAAGAGGGGAAGAAAGCAGGGAATATATTGTATTAATTTTAAAACTGCTTTTATAAAAGTTAGGTGTCAAGTTTTAAGTTCTCTAGTGGGACACTTTGTAGTCTATATATGTATATGAATCCAGTGATAAGGTCTAATCTTGTTTCAATGCTGTGGGAAAATCTGCATACATGAAAGGATATAAAATTTGTGTAATTAGCACACAGCAAAAAAAAGAGACTTACTGTTTAACTTTTAGGAGTTACATCTTTTACAGTATAAAGTATCAGAGTGGCTTTTAAGTGAGAAATAGATTAAGGAAAAGAGAGTGTGCTGTCTTCAGAGCATTGCTGATGCCTGCTTTTAAACTTGAATGCACTTGAATGACAAGGGATGCAAGCTCAAGAGATACTTTCAAGAACTTTTCCACCCAAATTTGTTATTTACCTTCCCTATTTTTGAGTCCTTTTTGGAGCTGTTATTTCCAGGTTTGTTTGGGGGTTCTTGTGGTTTTTTGTTTGACATAAAGATATAAACATCAGCAGGATGGAGAGACAGTGCACTCCCACTGCTTAGCCTTATTTGTGGGAGCCTTACTTTGCATGACTGAAAGTTATTATATCTCTCACTCCTTAGTCTCACTGAAAAAAAAAATAAAACACTGAGATGTTGGGGGCTTCCATGGGAAAATGGAGAAAGTGAAAGTGAGCTTCGAGGCTGCAGGGAATATCACTGCCCATCAAAGCAATGTTTTGTGCACTCTGCTGCCCTTGGTTGTAGTAGCTGCCTTCTTGCCATTGGTCACATACCTCTAGGATATTACATGTAGGAATTTCACAGAATAGCACATGTGGAGGTCTTGCTGCTTGAAGTTTAAAGTCCTGCAAAATAAATCCTCCAGTCAGATGTTTTTCTCTAAAGAAGAAAGAAGGATCACTTCAGTGAGCAGTTCTGCAGTCACTATTTCTTCACTCCTGTCATGATTTAGTGATAGTGACTGACCACTGTGTCCCTTTGGGTGAAGAGGAGAAGTGAGTTTGGTGCTCTTTGGATCAAGTCTTTGGGACCCAGTTATATGAAACACTGAGCAGCCACAAGTTCTACGGAAATCAGTCTGAGATTGAAGTACTTGAAATTTTGAGTGATCGGGTGCCAGCACCTTTAACTGGATGCCAAGTGCAGATTTGGGGTTTGCTCTTTGTATCTTTGCTGCTAATGGCAGTGAAATAAAAGGGAAATGATGCAGAATTAATTTATGAGGTTCTCTATTTTTATCATCAAAATGGTTCAAGAGTGCCTCAGCTTGTCTTCCAGTCCCTGCATTGGGTTTAAAGAATTAAAGGCAAAGAAAACTCCTAGTGCTGTTAGAGAAAATGAATACCTTTGCCTCTGATTCATGCAAGCATAAATTGTGCTTTCACAGTCTTTTGTCAGAGGTAGGTAAGAGTGTTGAATTCAGAGCTCATTTATGCAGCTTACTTTAATTTTTTGGGTTTTTTGTGGGTTTTTTTTGTTAATTACAGTTTTAGGTAAATTGGACAGCTCTTCATTTTTGAGTGGATTCTGGAGGGTGAAGTGCATGATGCATATATCTAAACTATCAATGCCATCTCTCTGTTAATTACTTACATTTTCTGATCCTGGAAAGAATAGTATATGTCCTTGAGTCTAATTTTTACTAACCTGAACCAGAACAGTGATCCATCAAATCTCATGTGCCAAGCACCTTATAAAGCCTCTGTTCCTTAGTTCCTGAGTAGACCTATTGTACTTGAATTATGTGAAACGTCAGTGTTACTTTTCTATGAGTCCTGCTCCATAGTTCTCACCCATCAGCAGCATGATGTGTATTGATTTTAAAATAAGACAAGTTTAAAATCATGAAAACCTTATTTGGCAGAGCTTTTCATATCATGCCAGTGTGATAATGAGTCTACAGTGTAATGGTTCCTCTTCAGCCCTGAGGTTAATTCCTTGTGCTAACACCTTGTGTTCCATGCTTGTGTGTCTTCTTGCAGTGCAAAAGACAGGCTGCTTTTTAAAGCAGAAAAAAAAATGCATCACAAAGGTAATATATCACTGAATTGCTGTAGAAAAAGCTGCTCTTGGAGAGGCCAGTAGTAATGTTCTTTGCCTGCATTAGAAGTTGATACAGACCTACTCTCAGGTACTTGCATCCTACCAGCGTCAAGTGCACAGTTTAGTGGTAGTTCAACTTAAAGGTGTTTTTCTCCCAGCAGTGCTTTAAGAGAATGTCAGAAAGTTACAATTCATAAAATTAGAAATGAAATTATTTCCTTTTTAACAGTGCGCAATGAGAAATTGAAGCATAATAATGTTGTATATGGAAGTTCTAAACCTGAATTATTTTTTTTCTTTCCTCTTTAAAGGAAGAGTCAAGGCTGGATGTTCTGATAAATAATGCAGGGATATTCCAGTGTCCATACATGAAGACGGAGGATGGTTTTGAGATGCAATTTGGTGTAAACCACTTGGGCCACTTCTTGCTCACCAACCTTCTTCTGGGCCTCCTCAAAAATTCTGCCCCAAGCAGAATTGTTGTAGTATCCTCAAAACTTTACAAATATGGAGAGATCAACTTTGAAGACTTGAACAGTGAAATAAGCTACAATAAAAGCTTTTGTTACAGCCGAAGCAAGCTGGCTAACATATTATTTGCCAGGGAGCTGGCCCGTCGGCTGGAAGGGACAGGAGTCACCGTCAACTCCCTTCATCCTGGGATTGTCAGAACAAATCTAGGCAGACATGTGAATATTCCTTTGCTGGCCAAACCTCTATTCAACTTGGTGTCGTGGGCGTTCTTCAAAACGCCTCTGGAAGGAGCCCAGACATCTATTTATTTGGCCTCTTCTCCTGACGTCGAAGGCGTGTCAGGAAAGTATTTTGGAGACTGCAAAGAGGAAGAACTTCTGCCCAAAGCCATGGATGACTTGGTTGCAAGAAAATTGTGGGATATCAGTGAAGTGATGGTTGGCTTACTGAAGTAAATTCCAGGGAGTGTCTGCAAAAAAGAATGCAGATAGCTATGCGGTGCATTTTGGCAGCAGTGAAATTCTCACTTGAAATACTGTGGGAATGTAGAATTTTGCTCAGTAAGTATGAAATAAGAGAGCAATTTATTTTGGAATTCTTTTTTGAAATGAAAGACAATCTTCAAGAGACCTAGGCATTCAGAAAAATTCCAAAAAAAATTTGTAGGTGTGAATATAATTTCTGGTTAAATCTGCTTAAAAAAACTCATGTTTTACAAATAAAAATTAAGCAGAAGTGTGTTTTGCAATATATAAGCATATTTGTCAATGCATGTCTTGCTGGACAATGCAGGGTACTGATGGTGAAACACTTCTGTAAAAAATTATTTGATAATAGTCATCTTTTTGTGAGCCATCACAATGACAAATGGAATTAAGAGTTCTCCTGATATCTTGCACTGTAATTGTTGAGGCCTCTGAGTGCCTTTCAAGAGCTTGTCAGCCCCACGGTTCGGTGAACAAAATCATTGAGCCATGCTCAGTTTTGCTGTGAAGCACAAAGTCAGCTATTTTGTGATGTTGCTGCTGTTCAGTGTGTAAGTACACTTGGTTGTGCAAGTTGTATTTTTATTTTCAGGTGTGTTGAACTTGCTGTTTCTTGAAACCTTGGGTTTCATTAAAAGGGTAGTTGCAAAATGTGTAATGGTCTTGATAGGGCTTTGCATGGCATGAACTGTGTAAGACCTCATGCAAATTAGACCGAAGAGAATGAGCTTCTCAGTGTGTTTGGCTTGACTGATGGCACTTTAACTCAGTAATGAGGTTCCATAAATGTCTCATACAGCTGACTGAATATTCTTTAATAAAATCTTTTTAAAAGAAGACATAGCATTCATTCTTTTATTGTGGGAGATGTATCAGAAACCAGCTGCCTTGATAGAGTAGCCTTGTTCAAAGCAGGAGATGAACCCATGTGTTGGTTTAGGGAGCCTGTGCTGTGGGGCTGGTAGAAATAAAATGGGCTCCAGTGAAATACATGAGTATTGTGTGAGTCTGTACTGATTGTTTTTTTTAATTCATATAACTTATTATTTCATATTGACATGCCTTTTTGTTTTGGTCTACATTATTAAAAAGTTCTAGTAGTTAGGATATATAGTGTAAATATGAAAGAATGGTTTAGACTGATCTATGTTACTATTACTCAAAGGAAGGAAACTCAATAATAAATGATGTATTCAATAGCTCCTTAGTTATAAATACATCAGTTCTGCATTCCAGGTGGTCACCTACTAAATTTTTAAAATCCTTTCTCTGATTGTTTGCTCAGACTTTCAGCATATTTTAGCTTTTGCACAGTGGAGTGGACTTGATCTTGCCTTCCTATTCCCCAGCAAGAGTCTACCCTGGGTGACGTGGGTGGGGCAGAAAGCAGCATTCCAGAAAATCAGAAGGCAAGCTACAAAGCAGAACAGGTTTGTAAAATCATGTAATGAGTTGAACTTTGCCCTGCTCACTGTAAGGCAAGGTGTAGAGGTAGATGTGTTGTCAAAGCACACTATATGAGTGTTGAACAGTTCTCTAAGTGATGCAGAGGGAGTTGTGCCACACACTTAAAGAAGTCCTGCTTTGATCTTCAGTGATGCATTTCAAATTTTAATTTGAAACACTTGTAAATGGCTGCAAGCAGCACCTTTAGCAGGCAGATGAAGAATAAAGACTTTATTAACTTTTTTGTAAAGAGTTACAGAGAAGCTGAGCCAAAGTTGTGTTTCAAAAGTACTGTAGCAATTCTAAAGAAACACTACTGCATCGTTCCTCTGCTGAAATGTGTGGCTACCTTTTGCAAGGAAAGCCTTGGATGCAAAGGTGGACAGTGGAGAGGATGATTATCCTCAAAATAACTGCAGTAAAGAGCTGCATGGAAACTGCCTGAAGAGCAGAAATATATGTAATTTTCAGTCGGAATGAGCTACATAGAATGTGGTCTTGCCTTCAAAGCAGCGAAGGTGGATTCATACTGAAATAGGAGATGCAGAATAGGAAGTCCTAGTTGTATGCAACAGGCCATACTTCCTACATCTACAATGTACTTATTTTTGTTATTTTGAAACATATTTGAAATAAGAGCCATTGTCAGAAAGGGATTACATTCCTGTAATCATAACTAAATTACAGCCTTGTTCCAGAGTAGACTAATTCTTAATGGACCCTTAATGGAGTATGAATATTACATAACAACAATTTGAAAGGATGGATTGTTGGGGTACTTACAGAAAGGTAGGCTTTTTTCAACATCTGAAATAAGTAGAATTTATCGCTTTCAAGGTTGAATGTCATTTAACTGCTGTGGACTAGAAAGCTTTGATTACTCCCTTGAGGCTGCTGTGAATGTTTCTTTATGTGATGCCTTTGTTATTTTAGTAGCATCCAGAAACTAGAGACCTCAGAGGTCAACAGACCTACAAAAGCTAAGTGCAAAACCAAAGAGTCCTTATTTCAACAAACAGTAATGCTGACTCAGTCTAGGTAAGAACCAAACATTTTGGCTAAGGAAGCATTCTCCTCTCCTCTCCTCTCTTCTCCTCTCCTCGCCCCCAGTAAACTCAGGTGTATGTGTATGACTTGAGGACTGTGGGCTGAATGTCTTCTCTTTGACCTGGTAGTACACAAAGAGAGGATCAGCACCTTCACACTTTCCCCCAATGTAGCAGTGCCTCCAGAATGATGTGGCAAGTTCTGTGTATTACTGTTGTATGAGCAATTTGTATCAAGAGCATGCAGCCAAAAATGTTGCATTCCAGTTGCCTTCTTTCACCATCGCCACCATTTGAGCAGCACTCCTATCCTCAAATTAAACTTACTTCCTATGAAGAATCAAAGTTTTTAAAATAAGGGTGAAAGAGGGAGGTGGTGACCATAGAAATGCAGCTTTCATTGACAGGTATGGACACTGACAACATTGCTGGCAAGTACATTACAGATATGGAAGTACAACTATATTCACCTGCAGATATGTAGATACAGTTAAGAAAGCCACAGCTGAGTTTAAGATCTTACTGAAGTTTCTGATAAACATAAATGTTAAAAGGCTTTTTTCAAACACAAAATGTACCTTCAGCTTTCTGAGGTAAATGGTTACAATTTGAGTGTTGATTTTTGGGTCCACAATCAGTGTTGGGCCAACACTCCATACCTGTGCCCAGGGGATTTGAAAACAGGCTGCGACATGTCTAGGGTACAGTGACTCCTGAGAACATGTTCCCTGCCCTTTTGCTTCTCCCAGGGAAAGTGCCTCTAATAGCTGGGAGGTGGAGAGCCTCAGCAGGGCTTAACTGATTATTTGCAGACTTTCCCCAGTGAAGCCAGTGTCAGCAGTGCATCCGAGTGGCCCCATTTCTCAGTGGTCACATTTGATATGGCAACAACATCGCACACTAACTCATTCTAGAAGGCTGGCATTAGAATCGGCATTTTGAGGGGTGGTGTGCGTGTCTGTGTGTGTGTGCAGATGTGTGTAAGTGCAATTTAATCTCTCAGTTTAAAAGATAGACAGGAAGAGCTGTCAGTGATGTACCAAGGAGCTGAGGTATATCGAGGAGAGTGGGTTGTCAGCACAGGAGTGTCACATGCCACTGTGCTGCTCTGGCACGTGCTGAGGCCTTGGGCTGGGGACAGAGTGGTCAGGCTTGGGCTCAGTGTTGAGCTCAACTGCTTGAAGCCACATCCAGGTACACAGTCTCTGGAGAACACACACAGTGGAGACTAGGAAACATCTCTGTGTAACGGTTAAGAGAAACAAACTTCAGGTATCTTAAGGAGAGCACTTTCTAACTGTTTCACTATAATCTATTCACCTTTGGCTGTGGTACTTTTGAAAGTACCTGTAATAACCAACTTCCCATATGGACGGACCAAGAATTTAACAAAGAAAAATTGAAAAAAATTACTTTTTTTTTTTTTAACTTCTTTATTTTGATTCTAAATTGCAGGCCTTAGCTATCAGTCAGCTCTCCCTGCTCACATGTAAGTATTATAGCTGAGGTTTCTGCAAGCAAACTAAATTGAAGTTGCATGTATTCATTTTATATGCCCCATCTGTTTAAGCCAAGGGAGACTTAGTTACTTTTTAAAAAGCACTCTGAATCTGTCACCAATTTACCTTTCTAACCTTGCCACAAAGGCCAACATCTATCCTCAGGCAAAGGGACAACTCTGCTCTTTCAGTTACTGCAGTCAACACAGTAGGCAAGCTTATAAACCCAGTGGGGGTTCTCCAGTAAAAATTCTCCATCTTAATGAGATAAATGTTCAGTTTTTCCATGATGCAATAAAACCAGAAGTATTTAAACTCTCCTCTTTTCAGCAGTTGTCTGGTTTGCCTAAGCTTGCTACTAAGTGAATGCTTCACAGGCTCCAAAGCCTGAACCCTGTGAATGTGTGGCATGATTATGCTTTTGCTGAAAAATGTGGATAATTCCCACTTCAAACAGACTTAATTTCTTTTCACCTAAGGCTATAAACAAAATAAACAACTTGCAAGAGTCATACAAATAACTTTAAAATGGAAGGCCTGTTCCCTTTTTCACATAACTTTTTCCAAACTAATCATTTAGAGAGTAATTCACTTGCAAAACGATCCAGGAGGCCTCCACAGTTGAATTATTATTTTTGATCTGTCCCAGAATGGTGCTGCTATTTCTCATAACAGAAAATGACAGGCTCCCTCTAGACTTTTCACTTACAGCTTTAGCTACCACTAGCAGCCTCACACCTGTCGTAACTGGATTCAGATCAGAGAAATTAATTAGAAAACTTAATTAGTTCCAAATGTCCTGTGTAACATGGGGAAAGGAATGCTTCTCTAATCACCTTTTTTTGGGGGAAGCCTGGCACAATAACCACCAAACAAGGTTTAGAGCCGTTTCTTTACACATTTAAGGATCACTACAGGTAATGTGGAAGAAAATTAGTTAATCTGCATAAGGAAAATATCGATAGCTTATTTGCCATGAGACACTTGAATCACTTTATCAGGATGCTGGGAAAGTGATAACTTTTCTTGCTGTCTGCTTCTTGGGCAAAACAAGCAATCTGGAATCGTGATCCCACTAAAAGCACTGGGAGTCAGACATCTAAATATTTTTGCTGATCTTGATCTCCTGGCTTTAGCTTTGGGCAGTAGGACCCTTACAGCCAGATGGATGATGATTGTTTTAAGCTTGATGAATGAGGCTTTATGCACTCCTGTGGATGTACAGCATTTATTAAATATCCTGCAACATTCTCCAGAAAGGGATGGGTTTCTCCCCAAGGAAATTTCAGCTCGTTGCAGTTGTCTACCAGTTTGTCACCTGGACTGCAGTCTGATGATGACTGATGTTAAACTGTCTTAAGTTTATCTAAGTCCTGTTGCAGCCTTCCCCACCAGGAGGCTGATGTCCTGGGTCCTCCTAAGTCCTGGCATGACCCTCACCTCTCCAAATGCCACCTCTCCTGGAGATAGCCAATGCGCGGTCTTTATAGATGCTTCAAGAAAGGGGTCATGAACAGCATCTGCAAAATGACAGGTGACACACCTGGAGGCTCAGAACCACCATGCACTGCAACAAGTAGTTTTGGTATCATTTTATATATTTATTTACAGACAGAAATGCCTTCTCCAGTGTACATGGATAGGTATACTAGGGTTCAGGCTTCCCTGAAGGCCTCTATGTGCAACTCTGTAGTGTATCCCATGAGTAAAGCTTCAGTAATTGCTTCAGTACAACCAACCCATTTGCTACTGTGAAGGGCTGAGATCCTACAAGTCCAGTAAAAAATATTGGCAGTTCTAGTTGGCACCTCACCTGGTTTTGAACATACTTGGGAAGAGACTAGAGCTTCATTTTCCTTCAGTCTGCCCTCCTCAAATTCTTCAGAGTCCTAGATGTGTCTCAGACGAATCACCACAGACAGGGAAATAAAAATAGGATTGCTTTATGAAGGCTTTTTGTCCATAAAATTTTGCTGTCAGTGGAAAATGTAAATAAAATCTTATTTTATATAGCAAGATGTATTATGAAATAATTGTATTAGCATAGCTAAGACTGGGGTCTTGGGCCAGTAGAACAGACTAAGAGATAACCGGCTCATCTGTAGTCACAAAAAAGGCAACTTGAAAACTCAATTTTTGGGGGGGGTTCTGTTTGTTTGATCTAGGTACTTGCTACTTTTATTAAAAGGGTTAAAACCGTATAAAATATGAAAACATCCATGTGTCAGCAAAAAGGCACAGTTCTTCACTGTGGAAAGCCCATAAAATGACAGGAAATGGCTTAATGTGGTAGGTGTTCATTTTTGGAGGTTCTGTTGACAGAAGTTGATGAATGAAAATATTGTATTTCATTTTTGCCTTTTGTTCAGTAAATAGCATGGAATTTTGATGCTGCCTAGAGGGACAGCTTTGTACTACGGTGGTCTAAACTGGGATTTTTCATTAATGTAACTCAATCGGAGTAGATGGGATTTTTTTTCTGAGTTTTTGTTAATTTTTTTTTAAGAAAAAAGCTGAATTCAAAGAGAAGACCAGAAAAAAGCACCACAAAGTTTATCTTTTACTCATCTGGAAGAGTTTATTTTAAACACGGAACATTGTTTGCTGCTGTGGAAATGAAAGTGAGAGAGTTGCAGCTTTCTTCCAATGCCATCTGGCAGATGATTTACTTGCGTATGGTATTCACTAATCCAAATAAGCCTGTGTGTGGTAGCATTGTCTCTTTACTGATCATGCAGCTGAGTTGGCTGAACCCTACATGGCTCATACAAGGCTATCAACAGTACACTACAATAGGTTGTTTAAAATTAGAACAGCATTATGGAAAGGGATGTGCCAAATTCATTGTGCCTTTACCTATATTAAGCATTTTCCTTGAGTTTGAAGTTTCCTTTTCATTCTCTTCATGGTTTTATTCACTCCAGATCTACTTGGGCTTTAACCCATTTATTTCAACACTTACATGTAGCTCAGATGGGACCAGAGTGGTGAGCATCCAGCCCTGGGATGGTATCCGTGCCCTCATGGTAATTGTATTTTCTCCTGTAAGGTCCCTTCTCGGCCTCATGAAACTTTTATTTCTGCTGGGAAACAAAGCTCTTTTTTTTTAGCAGGACAGCTGCATGATGTAACCAGTAGTTTTGTGGTTAAGGAATTCTCCCATTTCTTAACTTGAGCCAAAATTTTCTCCAGATCACGATATTTCCATTTATCAGGCAACAGATCTAGCTACTTCATTACTATATTAATATTAGTCTGCTTCCTCTTGCTGTAATACAAAAGAAAGAGCCTTGAAGGGCTATATCTGGAAGTAAAATAACCAGGGCATTATGCCTTGAGAAGCAAATCCCAGGCTGTGAGTAAATAGAAGCATTTCCTTATATCTTTTGTTTAAATTCTAAGGAGAGGTGGGTATTCTGATGCTCTTCTATGCTCAAGATAATGTAATGTCTCCCTTCTCAATGTATTCTGAGTGAGTTTTCCACAGTGCCTAACTCTATGTGCATAATAGGTTTCTTATTTTGGATTTAAATTCCATTCTCTGGTCTAACGTTCTAAAATACAAGTATTGAGGGTACCTTATTTTTAGTCACTTCTGGCTTTTAGTTGGATCTGGCCTTGATAGGTGCTTCCATTCACAGTTGAACAGTTTGTTAATTGCTGATTTTCCTCAGAGATGGATCAATATAACTCATATGTGAAATTAAAATATACGTAATGTAAATATTTTTGTAGAAGATAGGGAAAGAATTGAGAGCTCAGCTCTTTTCCTGCAAAGCAGTTGACACTTTGAACTCACTGGCTGTATGTGTATTACTGGGCATTTTTTGCCAGAATAAATTGTTTCCTTAATCACAGGTTGACAGGGATAGTTGGGCAATGTTCGTGTTACCATATCCTGTTCTCTCCCAGAGTGTAGGTGCATCCAAACTGCTTGCTGGGAGTGTCTTTGGCCCATGCTGACTCTTGAATGATGCAAGGATCTATTTAGAAAAGTATTAGTTGGCCAGAGCCAAAATTGTGCCAGGAACTGCCAGAACTGTTGAACAGCACTGATGATTGAATTTCAGTGCTTGGGCTGGTGCCCTGTAACTCCTTAGTGGAATGCAATAAGCATAGCCAAAAAATACCCTTCTTCCTTCGAATAGAGAAAAGTAATTTTCAATCTAGATCCATGACATTCAGAGTCTGGTCTAAAAAGCTGAACCATATTTTCTCTTAATAATTTTATAGTGTGAAAATTCCACTGACTTTGCAATTTCTATGGACTGACCCTGTAAACAGATGGGAAATTGGTATTATTAACATCACCATGTCATCATTCCAATTTTATAATGTAGTCTGATCTCTTGGAATTGTATCTGCTATCACAGCACTGGACTATGGAAACCTTATTTTATCAAAATGTGTTATTCTTGGACTAGAATTCAGAGTTATGCCATTTCATTTCATAGATCCATAAATTTTTTAAAGCCAGAAAAGGCCTTTAGATTATTTAGTCTGACTTCCTGAATGACACAAGACTTTTAATTTAACCCAGTTAGTCCAGCAATCTGTGTTTGGCTAAGGCTTATCTTCTAGAACAATGTGCAGTCAAGATCTAAAGCCATCAGTAGTTGGGAGAATCCATTGCTTCCTTTGGGAGTGCAGTCCACCCTCTTAAAAATGTGTGGTTTGCTTTTTGCCTGAATTTGTCTGGCTTTCACTTCCAGCAATCACCTCTCATTATGCTGTTCTGTGTGAGATGAGGGTGCTGCTGTTACTGCTCAGTATTTTCTTCCTGTGCTGATACTTGCACACTGCAATCACTGAAATCACTGCTGGATGTTTTTATTAAATTCAACAGACTGAACCCTTTTATTCTCTTATTGCAAGGCCCTTTTCCAAGATTTCCAATAATATCTGTGGCTCTCCTCCACATCCCAGCCCGTGTTTCACCTCCTTTGTGACACAAGGAAACAAGAACTGTGTGTGATACTCCAGTGTGTATCCATTTATAGGCAATCCTAGTGCTTCTCAGTGCTTTCCCTCAGTTGCTCTAAATCTATCACTAATTTAGATGTGTCTTGGGCAGCCCCCTGGCACTGAGGCCAGCTGGAATAGCATAGTTTACATCACTACCCTTGAATGCTTTTTTATCTTTCACAACAGGATGTTGACATCCAAACTACTTTTTGGTATTGCTTCCTGTCAATTTCTGGTACTAAATTGGTGTTTGGAAATCTGGGAAAATGCTGGCAGAGGCCAAAACCATGCCAGGGATGAAAAAAAAAAATAATCTCATTGTGTGCATGCTCAAGGGCTCATCTTTAGGAACATTTCCTGGGATTTTTTGTTCAATATGGTGGCCTAAAATGGACCAGTTACCCTCAAGGCATCAGATATTTTTAGCTTCAGTGCAAGTATTAAAAAAAGACACCTTTTTCATTTTTGCTTCAAGAATCTAGAAGATGTATGTATAGACTCAACTGGTCTCCTTGGCTAGATGGAGATATTGTAAAGTTAGAGATGTCCTGATTTTTGTTCACCCCATTTTCCTCAGATGCCTGTTTTTGAACAGTTTCTTTGTTTGGCAGGATTTTTTTCTCTCCACAGCTGACAGTAAGGTTACTTGAAAAGTTAAAAGCCCAAGTCCAATTTCTCATAACACTTACATGAAATAACTCCTGCTCAGCTTCACTTTTGTGCACGACTCCTAATCCTATGGGATGACTCCAATGTGTGATAGTTATGTGTCTAAATCACGGAAAGGTTTTTTTGGTCAAATTACCCATGAATATAATATATTTGCATGGATGTTATAAACAGAATTTGAATTCATTTTCTCTAACTCTTACAGTAAGAACTGTACATGTATTAGAACCTTCTGTCCTGAGTTTTCGTAATTCAAACAGTAGTTTGTTCATGCATGCCCCTGGTTGAGTGAAAGCCATGGAAGGTCCTTGCAACTGGTTCCACTGTCTCAAAGAGACGAGTGCTAGTGAAGCATGGCCTGCTGACCACAGCATATTCAGATTGTTAATATGAGACTCTCATATTTAGAGGCTGTCACCGGTCTGGGCTGTAGAGTGTGCAGTGGATTGTGGTAGTTTGGGACCAAAATCCTGCTCTGTTCAGTCATACTTGATACAGGACAATTACTCTTTGTGGAGAGTGGAAAGGATGGCAGACATCATAACTCTCAGCCACTTGAGGTAGATCTATTGACAAACATGAATAGCAGTTTTGACTTTCTTCTCACTTATAAACCAAATTTGATATTCATTTGTGTGAGTATTGAAAAAGTACAAATTGTTGTTCTTACCTCAGAAACACCTGTGCTCAGGAATAATTTGAATAGCTGATATGGCATGAAACAGGGCAAAGCCTGTTGCAGACATACAGTGGGGATTCATTATTGCTTTCATTACATTTATTATCATCACCTTCAGTGACACGTGCAGTGTTTCTTTTATCACCTTGTAAGGGAGTTAAACACTACAACTGCAGTCTAATATTTCTCAACACCTGCCCATCTGGCAAGTCTTTGTTTGCTGAAGTTTGTTCTGCCACCGTTGATTTCAGATTTCCACTTTTACAGCTGATCAAAGAGATGACATTACTTAAAACAAGGGCTTCCTGAACAAATATATCACCATTGGTCTAGTATGGATTTAGAGATCCCTGGCAGGGAAAGACCTCTGGGCAGATTGGGTTAGCAAAAATGAATGTCCATGCAGATATTTATGATGCCGCTTTGTTATTTTTAATGCACTGTACACACAGGATTTTCTTCCCTTTATAGTGGAAGATCATTTAGATGTTTCTTTGAAGACTAATTTAGGAATGTTGGCAAACATGTAACATGTGCAATTTATTATATTAATAATATCTGATGAAACAACAAATGTGAATAATCCTGCTAAGTACAGAGAAAACAAATGCGCTCTTTTTATGCTGTAGTTTATCTGATCTTGGTAGACTACAGTTAATATATTTTGAAACAAAATATGCATGGCAAATGTTTTCATAATACTCTAATAAAAGTATTTCTCTTTCTCATTTTTAGGGTTTTTTTTAGTTTTTTTTCTCTCTCTCAGTCTCCCTTTGTTTTCTTCAAATAAAAAAATTACAAAACATGGATGTCACCATCTTTAAAAAACTAAATTCTACTCAGCTGTGAATTCTGTTCCAGTAGGTTCCTGTTCACCCTATGTACAATAAATAATATGGCATGGAAAACAATCCAAAATCCAGTTTAATTCACAGAGATATTAGTAAATTCTATGTTTCTTTTCTGGTAGGGAAGCCAAGCAGCTGAGCAAGTTGGAGCTCCACTGCTGAAGATGATTGAAAGAGCATAAAGTAGGGCACAGTCAATAGTGAAGCCACTAATATAGTGAGAAATCCATTTGTATTGTTGAGTCACTAATTTATTTGGTGTGCTATTGATTTGATCTCTGCCAAGAGAGACTAAGGTCTTGGTCACAGCTTTGTTGAATGCATTTAGGGCTTATATAGAATGTCTGGAAGAAAATTGTAATGGGCAGATCATGATTGGGCTAACTTGGAAAAGCCTGGGAATTTTTGACTCTAAAAGTTGGATTCCTCTCTTTGTTCCTCCTCTCCTACAAGCTGCTGAGCCTTCTCCAAAGGGTTGAGGGTGCTTCACCATCAGACCCCATGTGCCCACTAGCATCCCACCAGGCAAGCCACTGGATGCCCTTAGTGCATCCCAGAAAACATCCTGTAGAGAATCAGAAAAATACTTACTCAAGTGTCAGTCTTTCTGCTTAAAACTTTCCACTGCTCACTGGGGCAGATTCAGAAGTGTCAGTCCCATTGATTTTTCTTTTTTTCCCCCTTTGTTTGTTCCTAATTCTCTTAGATGAGTTTCTTTTAAAAAACCTCCTTCCTGATTGCTAACTGCCAATAGGGTAGCTAGTGCATTGCACTGGAGGAAGTCAACAAATGAACCCATGTGTAAATGAATGTCATTAACCATCAGCTTAACTTCCTCAGCAGTGAGGAATACTGTACTTCATTAAAGTTCCACTCCTATTGTCAATTTGCATCTAATTTACAATTTTAGTCTAGGAAAGTTTGTCCCTGTTTTTTGTTAGCTGGATTAACTTTAAATACAGTACTTAAATTATGTTTTTTGGATCTTTCAGCAAGTCAAATTGGCTGCCAGTTCTCTAAAAATGAGCAAACTGGCTGATTCTTATGAAACATACTGTTTGCTTGAAATTCGCACTGGGGCATGGCCATGTGTTTGTACATATGTTTCAAGGATGCATCTGCTCTCTATTCATAAATTTAAAAATTCCTTTTCATTACTCTATACAAATTCACCCTGAGTTTCATGTTAGCAAAGGACCCAGTGAGATTTCAAGGAAGAAATGAAATAATTTCAGATCATTTTGCCAAGTTTATTGATAATGATAATCAGCCTCTGATGGTAACCAGCTAAAAACCCCAGCCTGTAGAATTGTCTGTGGTTTTGGGATTTTTGTAAATGTTGCTCAAGATATGATTTTACCCTTTTCACTGACAAGAAATTTGGGTCTTCTGTTGCCTAGAAAAATTGATAAATGAGTGGTCTGGAAGAATAACTGGTGGCTGGGAGATTTTCAAAGTAAAGGATGTTTTTCAGACTTCTTAAAATATGTTGTTATTAAAGTCTGAACAAATGAGCATTTTGAGTAAAGGAAGTTTTCTGTTTAACTTCTCGGTAGACAGATACACCTAACTCATTTTCCAGTGAAATTGCATCTTTCTTTTATTTCTAAATTTTAAAAGTAGCAGAAATAATATGCTCATACTTTTCTTTTGCATCTTAACTAGGCAGGGAGAAATTAAAAATGTCATGTTGCATGTGCTTTGAAGGGCTAATTATGCATTTGGTATAAAACACATCGGCAAACACAAATACATGTGACAGAGGACAGATATTACTGATGCCTTCACATCCTAGAAGACCTTTTTTTATTTTCAAGCTGGTATCTGGACTATTACAGTGAAATTCCACCTTTGACTAAATTTTATATGTGTACTTTCTACCCATTCTAGCCTCGAGATCTGAATTCTACAGCTTTGGTAATGCTGCTAAATAAGACAGAATAAAAAGTATCCTAGTGATTCGGGATAGCAACCTGTATCAGCAGGGTACTGACACATATGTCTAAATTCCTCTGAGGCTGACAAAAACATAAGTATTTCTTGAATTAGGACTCCGACTACTTGGGACCGAATAAAGCTTATTTCAGATGAAAGTTATCCTCGCATGTATTTGTTATCACATAAGAATTTTGACTCATATCAAGAGGTAGTAGCTAATAAACATAAACATTTTCTTTTTAAAAGTTTTGCTTCTCCTCTTACTCAGAAAATAGATTTGCTTCTCCTGGAAAATGGAGATATCCAAATGGCAGCTCAAGATTGGCACTTCCTTTTTAGCAGAGTTGTGGCAATAGTTATTTTAAATATTGATAGCAGCAGTGAGGGGGAATCTGAGATCTGTAATAGTGTGTAATATTGTATGTATAGGTTAGATGTGAGCTGAAGTAAAACCAAGGTGAACTGGCCAGTCTCTTTGCCATGTACCTGGTAGCCTCTTTCTGGTCACACATGCTATTCTGGTTTAATATTTTCCCCAGTCAAATGTAATTTCTGGAACAGGTAGTATAAAATGTAGATTTTTATCTTTTATATATAATATCTGAAAAATTGCTCTTGCTTTCACAGGCAAACTGCTGAAGCAGGTCAGAGTTTGTAGTTTTTCTGTCAGCACAAATTCATTTAAAGGCCTCCCGTGTAATAATAATAGATTTAAATTGTTTATAGGGTAGATTTTAATAAACACTGCATAACATAGAGCAGTGCCTAGTGCAACCACTTGATTCAGTGCCAACAAAATATCATATTTCATTGGGGCTCTGAAGAAATAGCAGAAACAATGAAGATGTCTGAGGTATGTCACAATGCCATGATCAAAAGGACTGTATTATTTAAATATTATAATAAGCTCAGTGATGTCTTTTGAAATAGAATGATTTTAATTCAGAAACATCTGCTTGAAAGTCCAAGGAGATTAGAAATGTCCGTTCTTGCAAACATACTAATTAAAGGCTCTAAATACTTAGAATAGTTCTATGCCTATGTAAGTTAGTCCAACTGATAACAAAACTCGACATGTTTCATATTATTTCAACTTCTTTTATTTGAACAAGGGAATAGATAAACAAAAGGAAATGATCCTGTTGTTTTTAAAATTTTGCGAAAATATGACCCAAACCAAGGTCATTCTTCAAATGCATGGTCCATATGGCTTGGCTGACACAAGTAGCTGTAAGGATAATATCACTTTGTAGGAACTGTGGGACTCAGCTCTCTCCAGCTTTGTGCAGTAGCAGAGTGGAAAGAAAATGTAAACTGAACTGGTGCTTTATCCACCATTTTTGGTACCTCAGATATATCTGCGTCAGTAGAAGCATAAACTACTGCAGCTTCTGGGTCTCTTTAATAAAATTTCCAAAAATAATTATCTTCTACTTTATGTAAAAGTATGGAATAACTGGTTTGTGTTTGGCCTGCAAGTCATCAGATGTCATTATTATAAGTGGGCTTCACAAGCAGCTATGTTGTAGGGGAGTGGAGAAACACTTCTGTTAATTGTGGCATTACTGTTTGGAAGAAGCTGCTGTTTAGATTACTGCTTTACAATTTTACTCATCAAGTACAATCCCACTACACTGGCTGAGCAGAGACCTTCCTGCTAAGTAGGCCACATTAGGAAATATTGTTTTCCTTATTCA
Source organism: Motacilla alba alba (assembly GCF_015832195.1). NCBI lineage: Eukaryota > Metazoa > Chordata > Aves > Passeriformes > Motacillidae > Motacilla > Motacilla alba. Next base: position 11,403,331 of record NC_052018.1, read on the forward strand.
TTAGAGTAAAGAAAGTTTAGCTGTGTGCATGTTGTAATCCCATGTTTCCTTGAAACACTGGGAATATAAAATACATTTATAATCAAATGCCTGTTTCAGATTTCTTAATGCCAAAAAAAAAAAAAAATGGTGAGCAAGGCAAGATCTCTGGGTGACTGATTTGTCCTGATAGTCACCACACATCATACAGGCTGCATGCTGGGCATAGTGAAAAAAATTAATACAACCCAACAACAGAGTCATTAGGGCTACATTTCAAGAGGTATTTGGGCATCAATCCTGTAGAATAACCAGTCAAGGTGTACCTATCCAAGCACCAGCTCACTTACACTTTCATTTCTGTCTTGCCACATTCAGTGTGACACTGTCTGCTAAGACTAAAGATGTTGCTAGAGCCAGCTTGAAGGTGGTGCTTCCTTAAATTGTCTTTGAATTATAGAGTGAGTTGCTGGACACCTCGTGGCCAGCCAAGCCAGCCACAGCTTCACAGTAGATGCCCCTGAGACTGATGACCTGTGACTTGAATGCATATCAGGACACTGCTCTCAGCTGCATGGTCAAACTCCAGAGTTGCAAATCTTTACATTCAGATATGTCCCAGACTACAAGAACCAGAAGACAATAATTATCTGTCCAGTTTCTCCACACAATCAAGCACAAAAGCTGAGCACAGAAGAGTGAGCTCCCAGAGTGGTAAGTCACCAGCTCTTTCAGGAGGAAATGCTGAAGAGACTGAGCTGAATTTCTGCTGACCCTCAAGATCTTAGTCTATCATGTGTGCTGTTTTAGTGACCATTAAATATTTTTTGGAATTAGGTGTCTTAACCAGGACAACCTTGGCCACCCAAATAAGTAGTCCGTTCAGACGGAGGCTCTGTCTATTGTGGAGATGAGATTTGCAGGCAGGACAACAGTCACTGGTCCTGCTGGCCACACTATTGCTGTTACGGCCAGGATGCCATTGGCCTTCTTGGCCACCTGGGCCCACTCTGGCTCATGTTCAGCTGCTGTTGACCAGCACCCCCAGGTCCTTCTCCTCTGGGCTACTTTCCAGCCACTCTTCCCCAGCCTGTAGCACTGCAGGGGTTTTTGTGACCCAAGTTCAGGACCCAGATTGTTAAACCCCATGCACTTGGCCTCTGTCGGGTCTTCTGTCCACCCAGGGACGCCAGATGTGGGGTTTCACGTCCCGGATTGTGGTGACCCCAAAAGATGGAAAAGTCTCTCCTCCAACCCGTGCCTTTAAAGAAAGACTCAGTAGTTTTCTGTTGTCCGTTCTCAAGGTTGTTTATTGTTGGTTATCTAAAAGATTCTTCTCCTGAGCTGCTGTGGCCCGTTCAGCAGCTCAGACAAAGGCACACTGCCCTCCCAGGGGGCTGGTGCCATCTTTTATATCATACATTACATACTACATGTTTATACCTTTTCCCCAATGCCTACTATCTATATTGGATGGTGACTTTCTACTCTAAACCAATCTGTGAGTGCCAACATCACCAAAGACATGGAGGTTAGGAAGGAGAAAGAAAGAGGACAGGGCACACCCAAATCCCTCCATCTTAGATCTCCTGACCCCCATGTACAAAACCTGGACCCCTGCGTACAAGGCTTAAAACCCCCCTGTACAGCACTCCAAAATCCTTCCTTTCACTTCGTGATTACTTCTACTATACTATCTAAACTTGTGTGTGTGTGGCTTGTAATTCTTCATACAGAATTAATAATTTGCTCTACGGGCTAAGATCAAAACCCCACGTGTGTCTTTGGCTGCATGCCAGGGTCTCAGAGCCCCCTACCAGCAGCTCTGGCCATCCAGGGCACCCAGAGGGATGTTCTGGATTCTGACAGGCCTCAGCCCACTGACCCATTTGTTTTGCCCTGGATTGGATGAATCTTGCTGGATTCACCTCATTGCCCACGTAGGACAGCTGAGAGAAGCTAGTGTACTAAAGTGATGGAAGTGACAATTGGCTTTAGAATAACTTGAGCAAGAATCAGCACTTCAGCCTTCACTCACATAGTGTGACTGGCACATCTAACAGAGCCGACTGCAATGCTTAATCAAGGGATTTGCTTTAAATAAATAAATCTATAAAATCTGGATTTTTCCCTTTCTGCTCCTCTGCTTGCAGCTGCAGATTCCTGCTTGCTGCTGTAGCTGCACATCAAAAGAACATCATAGACAGAACTGACCACATAAATTTCATCATTTCAAAACAGCTGTTTATGGAGACTCAGTTCTTGGTGTTTGATGCTTAAGACACCAGTGATAATAAGCAAAAAACAGTCACATGTGTAGAAAAAGAAACAAAGGAGTGGGTGCTTGGCATCATTCTCTCTTTCAGCTGAAGTTCCTGTGTTTCCATAGACTCTTTAGGACAGCCTCACTGGCTGCTTTAGGGCACTATCTTTTTGTTCTGTCTCTATGGACTCCTCTGCAGAGCCCAGACTGTTAAATGCATTTATAACTTCACTCAGCTCATGAGTACACATCTTTTTTCATCTGAATGTGTCTGTACTCTCAAATGACTGTCCCCATTTCCTTCATCCATTGTGGTCCCATGGCAATCTACCCTGCACAGATGCAGTGCAGTTCCCTTCTGGGCTTCCTTCAGGAATGGGTTAGTATTCCTTAAGGAACAATTAGTTCCATTAGAAGCAATCAGGTGTGTTTCTTGGGGAAATTTCACTTCCATACTGCTACTAGTAGACAGAACAGATAAATGTACCTGGCTTGGATCTCTACACAACCCTGTAACGCTCTCCAGGCAGGGTGCTTGGAGACTCCCCTACACTGTGATATGCCAAGGTACACAGCACATAATGTCTGTCTCATGCCATGAAAATGCTGTTCTAGTGGGCTGCAGCACAGCACAGAAATTATTTTTAATACCATAAACTGATAAAAGTAATAAAATAATCAAGTCTCACTGCCACAGAGATACCACACAGGGACAGAGGAGATCCACAGGGAAGTGCTGTCAGTGTGTGTATGGTCAGTGGGCTCTGGACAGCCTGAGTGTGACCATGTTGCACCCTGAGCTCAAATCACTCCCTGCGGCAAATACTTTTAGCATATGGAATAGCAATTGAAGTAGCCAGTGGCTAGTAGCTTCTGTGGCTTAGCTCATCATCCTTCTTTCAAAGGGTTTTTGCAGAGCTGTGCTTGTAACATGATGAATTCTCATAGGATACAGTGGGCAAGGGAGCTATGAAGGTACAACAGCGAGAGAAATCACTGGGGACATCATTACTTTTTTTTAAGCTTGATGGATCTACAAGTGGGGATGACTCTATGCCATAATTCTAAGAATCTTTAAAACTGACACCAAGGAAAAACAGAATAGAATAAACATAGAACTATAAATTAGTTTCTCTGAAATGATGTTAAAAACCTGCAAAAGCCCTGGTTTGTAGTCTCAAGTATATCTTTCTAACTATGTTTTTCAGCATACAGGAGGAAAAAAATTTGCAGCTGTCCTTGGTCAAATGTTAAGCCTTTGTACCAACTACTTCTTTTAACTTTCTTCCCCACAGTGTTAAACACTTACCTGTGATGCATAAAAGATAAACCTGGTGTTTCTTTTTGCCTACAGAGATTAACATATGTAAAGGACTCTCCCCCATCAAGATATTAACCACTGTTAGGAGATCCTCTCTCTGGAAACCTTTCAATCAGTGAAACTCATTCGCATAAGGTAATATTTATAAGTTAGAATACTAAAATTAATTCCAATGGGAGGTATGCAAATCTCACTTTTCAGTCCAAGTCCAAACTTTTTGCTTGTACTTTCCTTTTTGCTTATCCTTCCAATCTGGATTTTGCTAATATTTTTTAGGCCTGAGCTAAAAAGAAATACACATCTCCCTTTATGGGAGAAATTATGTTAAATAACCACATTGTTTATTTTTACCTTTGGAAGTCATTCAGATACAGCATTGCTATGGTTATAGTATAAAACATCAACTGAACAGAGTAATAATAACACCCAGCTGTTAGACTAGTACTCTTCATGTCTCAAGGTGCTTTATAAATGTCATCCATGTAATCACTCACTTTGGACAAACACAGGAACTGAAGAACAGAAAATTCAGATTATTTTTTTATGAATACTCACATGCCAGTAGTAGAAATCGGTTTGCTGGATTCCCAGACCGTATCTAATAGTCACTCTAGGCTGTCTTTGAACACTTGATACAAACCCTATTCCTGCGGTAATCTAATAAATTTTAGCCAGAAAACTTTTTGATGGAAATGAGAATTGCATCTTACAAATATAGCACTGAAACTGTTCCTCAGCTGTAGTGGCCAAACCAGTATTTTTAAGGACTAATTTTCTGCTTTGGGAATGGCTCTGGGTTCCTGGCCAAGAGCTCTGCGTGTACTCTGCCAGTCCTGTGGGCTGGGATAACTGGCCAAAAACGCAATGGCGGCAACCCGGGAGTACCGTGAGTATCTCTGAGTGCAAGAGTCATCTTGGAAGCCCCTCTGCATTTTACAGAACAGAGTCCTGGAAAAGAAGGGGAAAAGCCAAAGAACAAGATAGAAAAATCAGATTTTTAGCACAGATTTCCATGAGAATTTTTAAACACAACAATCATTGTTTTGGATATACTGAAACAACAAAACAAAAGTCTTCAGTGAAAGCTTTCTGTACTCAGGAGAATGATGTAAATGCAACTAAAATAGTTTTTAATAAGATTTTTTAAGTTTAACTTGGTGTCTTTTACATAATATTTTCTAGTAGCTATGGTAGGCAACTAGAAGTTGAGACTGCTTCATAACCCTAGGATCTGCCACATTTATTCTCCTGCAGAATAATTAAATTAATGCTCCTCAGGAACCTTTTCATACTACAGTAAAAATGCCATAGTTCTTGAAGGATTTCCAGATGAAGGGTGTATTAATGGGCAAAAGAAGCTATTTTCTGCAGCAAGTATTATCACCCATATGCAGACTGTGGCAAACTGTTGGCCCAAGTACCAACTCAAGGGTCCAGCGTAAGCAGGTTCCAAGGAAACACATGACAAAGGAAAAATTACTTCAGATCCACATTAAGGGAAAAAAAATGTTTGAATGAGATGTAATTTCAGGCAACACAGTTGATGCCACTGACCTCTGGTGCTGGAGATCTGTGCATAGGTTTCCTTAGAAGGCAGAGCTTGCTGACGTTTGTTGGCCTTCAGCCATGACCACGTTTCCCCTTGTGGTTCCCAGCCAGTGCTGAGCCTGGCACAGCTCAGCATACGGGGATTGTTCTGCTAAACCAGGAGAAACTCATTGATTTGCTTTCACAAAATCCATGAGGAGCCTTATTCAGAACCTGCCCAGGACAATTCAATCAGCAACATTTGGTGAAAGGAGAGGAAGAGGGGATGTTGAGCTAAATCCTCCCCAGTTCAAGTGGGTTTGCTGCCGTTGGAAGCCATTGGAAGCCACTGGAAGCCATTCAGAGCCAGCAGAATGGGGTCTGGGATTGTTGTGCCTAGTGTAGCTCATTATAGATTCATGGAGTGTAACACCAATGAGGTGTTACACTCAGTTATTTGACCTTCCACTTAAAACAAGCCACAGGACTTCTCAAAATCTTTGCAAACACAGATCTTTTTTTTCTGTAGAATGAATGTATATAACCATAAACGTATATGTTACTCAGAGGTTCTTCTGTTTACATTGCATATGGTTGTGAATAATTTGGGGTCATTCTCTAGGACTCTTAAGTGAAAGGGAACTGTTCTATCTCAGCTGGATCACAAATGAAACACCCTATAATATGCATGGAAGCACTGGTATGGTATAAATAATATTTTTAATCAGTCATTGAAATAATAATATAAAGTTTATTTTATTACATTGGAAAAGTAAATGTCTTCACCTCCCTTCATTGAACTTTAAAGAAGGAAACTTTTACATTCCCTGTGAAAAAAAAAAGTAAAAAATGTTTAGAGAAAGGAATGATCTGACTGGTTAGAGATTACAAATCACTAATAATAATAAGCTCTGAATATCAGATGCCAAACAGCTGCAGAGCCTCTTAAACCTAATTCCTCTTTCTTGAAGGATATGGCAAGTTTGGAAATGAAATGATTGCCAAACTCACTGTGAAATGTGACAGAAATTTTTCTTTGAATAAATCACTGTCACCCCTGATAAAACCATATTCAAGTGCCTTGGCATGGGGGAATGCTGCAAATTCATTTGCACAATGAAGACAGAGCCCATGAAACCTGCAGACCGAAAACACAAATCCAACCCACGAAGTGCCGTAAACAACCCACTCATATGGAGGAGGTGATAGGTGTAGATTTTATTGGATATGTCGCCTGTTATTGCGTGATTTGCCATTACATAACAAGGTACTGTGCAGTTTATTCCACTGCAGTTTGCCACCTGGTATAACAATGTATAAAATTCAAAGAGTAGTTATTTGGAAAAGTCATATGAATGTTTAAAAAAAGTATATGGAAGATGATTATGCTTGTGAGTCCATTCCTCACACTTGCACTTTACAGGGCAGGTGTCAAAATTGCAACTTATATATGTAAGAATTACGGAAAGTTCTAAATCCTCAATATGGAATATTCATTCCTACCAAGCGCCAAATACCCCAGGTTTATAGATACTGGAAAAGCATTTCATCTACCAATCTTTGTCAACCTCACTCATATTCCTAATACTCCCTGCTATGTAAATACAAATCACAGCATTAATTGCTATTTTTGAGCAGTTTGCATTATGGAAATATGGTGTATTACAAAAAAGTTATAGAGTATCCAAGTTTCTAGAAACTTGCAGGAGAGTTATACAAGTCTCAGTCTGTTAGCAGCATCTAGAATTCCTCTTTCAGAAAATATTTATAGTATGGAACACCTTCCTGTGCTTCAATCCATTTGCACTTTATCAGATATCAGAGCAACGATGTAGCAAACTGTGTGACCTGCCAGTGCCCAATGAGCAAGAGGTTTTGGGTTTAGTTTGGGGTTTTTTTAAACAATTTCTTCTGTTCAGTGCTTTCTTTCTGCTCCTTTTTTTCTCCTGCATTAGTAACACATTACCCTGTCATGGGGAAGCAAGCAATGTCTGACAGTACTAGATAACATTGTTTTCTCTCTGATTTACTCAGTAGCCATTCTGTCTGCTAAATCCATGTTCATCCTCCCGAGCTCAAAGCAGGATCATACAAAATTCTTAATTAATATAATCTAATATGGTGGCAAAAAATATTAAAAGAGAGACATGAAGGATTCCTGCTCAGTGAAAGGAAATGGGTTTGCAGAAAAACAGTGACCTGCACTACTGGAAAAGGCAGTTCTGTTGCAATTCTGAAGCATGGAATCAGAATGATTTGTGAAAACCAAGTTACTTAGTAGAAAACTGACCGATGCAGATGATAGACAGTGGGTGAACAAGGAAGCGTGTGGCTAAAATCCTGCTCCTCTGGGACCAAAGCATCCCTCCTTCTTAGGATTCACATTTCTAAATGCTGCTGTGGAGTTCAGAAGCCAGGGCTTCAGCTCAACAATGAATCTAGACCATTCCTTTTTTTTTCACAGCTGAAAAAATAGCACTTCCTCCTCATTTGTCACTACTGACCACACATTAGTTACAGCAATTGTTTTGGATCAAGGCTGTCACTGCTCTTTCTTCTTCATAGGTCTTTTGAAATGATCAAATCTGGCCCTGAATGGGAGAAAGGTCATCTTGGACACCAGTGAATATTTAATTTGATCCAGATGAAGCTAAAAATAGCCCTGCCAGAACAACCCCTTTGTGCTCACTTTTCAGCTGGTGTTGCTGGTTTTGCCTGTATGTTGTCTGAGTAGAGGTAGCCATCCTTCCAGCCCCTCCATCCACCCTCCCACACAGGTCCTACACAAACCCACAGCTGAGCTAAGGATGGGAGGCCCCTCTAAGGTGCTCTATGAGCAGGACAGACAGTGGTGTGGGATAAAAGACTAGGAACTGCCAAGCTCTGCCTGAAGTCCATTCTGTAGGGTGTAGGCTGGGAGGGGACTGAGAGGAAGAGTGTTTAATTTGTGCCATCTTTCAGGGCACAGGGATGATTGAACCACTGGGTGTCTCAGTGCTGCCAAACCTGAGGCAGCTGGGAGCTGAGGATGAAAGCTGAGGCACCTGCAGAGCATTAATACGGACTTGTATTAACACAAAGGGGAAGCATTTATAAGTAATGAGATGTAATTCAGGATGAACCCAGCTGATTTAAGTTTTTATTTTAGGAGTTTTGTCTCCATTTGTGATGTTGGACAAGCTAGCATATCTGTGGCTTAACCTGTCTTCCATTTTTATGCTGAGATGATAAAAGTTATGCACCCACAGAGGTGTGCTAACAGATAATTACATCATGGCTGGAGCCTTCATGTGGGCATGACATAAAGCAAGGATTGTTTTATAGAGCCGCAATTATTTTATTATCATCTCTCTTACTAATCTTATTGTGACAACACCTCATAAAGCAGTGGGGCTCTGCCATCTTCACAAGAACGCCCAATATCCTCACATCCAAGTGAGGCAAACTGCCAGTCCACAGTTTCCAAGAGATTGGTGTCTAGAACAGAGCAGAGGATCCTGAAAGCCTTCCAAAAAAGACTTTTCTGTGGGTACATTCCTCCATCATTCGTCCTCAACCTTGTACTGTAGATAGATTATAAAATATATAGTAATTTCAAGGCTATATCTTCCCAGATATGGTAATTGTGAAGTCTTCTGGCCAGCAGTGAAGAAAAGTAAAGCAGCTGTGGATTAATGTGCACACTGATGTCCTTCTCTCAGATTCATCCTTGTCCTTTCTGCTGCGCCCCTGCTGCACACCAGACAGCAGCACTCTGGTTTGCCTGTGAGGTCCCACCAACCTGTTCACACATCTCCAAGCTGGAGTATCACTAAGGGAAAAATATATATCTCTCTGTAGTCCTCCTGTTATTATGATGAAAAACATTACTATATTGTTTTCTCTGGTAGCTTTTATCTAGGCATTGACTGGGACTCATACATTTATAATAATTGCTACTGATGTCTTGCTCCTTTCTAATAATAAAACAAGTATGTGCAGATGACTTAGCAATCCAAAGAATTCCACAAAGTATTTCCTTTTTCCTGAAATTCTGAACTAAAATACAATACTAAAAATCTCATTGAAAAACATGACTGGTTTACTTTCTTTTACTCCCCCCCCCCCACCCCCACCCACCTCAGAGTTGCTGCAGTGCTACAAATGGATGCTTTGGATAATGGTACTTTAATCCTCAGCCTACTGCATATCTTAATTCTCAATGCCTCCAGTGCTTCCCAGTTTGGCTTGAGGTTTTGGGCTGGTTTTGGTGGGGTGCTCTTTTTAGGGCTATTTATTTATTTTGGTGGGGTGCTCTATTTAGGGCTAGTTGCTCCCTTAAGGTTTTTTGAGGTGAGAAACTTTTCTGCATAATAGAGCACATGTCCACCTTTTCCCTGGCTGTTTTCCTTTGTTACTTCAGGAATACCCTGGACTACTGTTATTTTCATTATGATGTCACAGAAGAGCCCTAGTCATACACTGCACCAAAAACTCATTTATGCATGGACAAAATCCATGATCTAGTTCTAAAATTGTAATAACATTTATTCAGGCCAAATTTTAACACTATTTTTAAATTGTTTTGTTTATAAACTAGCCTCTAAGAAACTCTAGTCCTGGGTCATAACACGGTACAGGTTATTGTCTTTATCAGTATCATAATACTTTGGGGATGTAACAGGAGTACTGGTATTCCATTATTTAAATTCCTTTTTTTATCCAGGACCAAATTACTTTTCAGTACCTGGTAGGAGTCCTGACAACCAAGTGAGATTTTGGTCAGAGGTGAAGAACAGAAAACAAGAAAGGAAAGCTCAAACCAGCCAGCTCTGAGGGGCGTCTGCTGGCCAGGACATCACTGGGATTGTCCTGGTTTCACACTCCTGCAATTTTTTCTGTGTGACCTTGTGGGCCACATTTTTCCTGATCACTGGATGAAGAGGAACAGCTCAGGTTTGCAGTGCTGTGCACATTATCATTCACTTTAAACTGAATCCTGTTAAGATTCACTACTAGAGGTCAGGTATCTTTGGACTGAGCAGGGCTGCAGCACATCCTCTGTTTCTGAGTCCCTGCCTGGCCGTGTCTAATGTATTGAATTCCCATAGCCTCTAAGGCATGGCAGGTACATCCAAACTGTTTACCAAGATCAGCTTTTAGTCCTTGCTAAACTCTGAACAGTGGCTGAGGTTTGTTTGGCAAGATGAGAGCCTGAGCTAAAATTTAAAATTGAACAGACGTTCAGGTTCCCCTGCTAGTCCAGAAATAACCATGGCCTCTTAAGAAATGCACAAGGAACAAATGGGTTCATGTCATTCTGATCCATTGAAGAAGCCTCAGTGAGGAACTGAAATAATCCTAAAATATTTAGGAGAAAAATTTTTCCACAACCCCTTTTCTAGGTTTCAGACACAATATCTTTGGCCATAGTAAGATAGCAATCTCTGATCCCAGTTTTCCTCAAGAACTTCTTTTAAAATTCATCAAGCCTTTCTCATCATGTGCTACCAGAGGAAGCTCAGAAGCCAAAACCCTGCAGAAATGGTGATTGTGTAAATATGATCCTCCTCTCTCACTGAAAACCATTGATACTAGTATTGCTAGGTCTGAAATACTAGCTCTGCAGTCACAAAGACACGCTTCCATGGCTGGAAGGGTTGGAGAAGGCAGTGATGGAGGGTAAGCTGAAAACAAAAGTTGGTCCAGAAGAGAGATGGGGAAATGTCAGAGTGGGGAGAGTGCTGCAGTTCCAGAAAGCAGAACATGGTTCTGGATATTACACAGTGCAAAGAAAGATGTAAATTATTTTCCTCTGTTTTCTATTTTCACAAAGCATCTGTCTGCTATGCAGGAAGGGTTAATCTCTGTCTTTAAAACACTTCAGTGTATAGGACGTGGATACATGTTCATACATATTCCCTGTAACCATACTGGGATTAGTCTATGACCTAGAGTAGAAAGACACCTTTTATTTCAAATAAATGTATCTTGTCATTGTGTGGAGAGCCTGTGGGATAAGGCAAACATGTCACCCTGATTTTTTAAGACTTTGCTAAGCCTTCTGATGTTTGCATTCTTGTAACAAACTTTCTCACACACAATTCTGTAAATAACTTATGTTTTGCATTCTTTCATGGAGGAGGAGAGAATTGATGGACTCTTGGACTGTCCAGTGTCATTGGAGAGGTGGCACTGTCACCCTCCAATCCACTGTCACTTTTAGAAAACTGTAAATGTTAGAGTCAGAAAATAAAGGTCCCTCTTTTTGTTCACCCGGAGAGCAGCAGTGTCCATGTCGTCTTTTCGTGTCATACTGCGACACAAACAGTTGGAGAACAGGGAAAAAATACATGGCGTTCATCGCATATTATTCAAAACAAGACTGGGAAGAATGTTGCATCCAGACAGTTTTTACACAGTTCACAGTACTTAAGAGAAAACACCTCCTTGATGTTCCAAACAAAACCTTATTATAGGCGTGTTTTTCTACAACGTAACTGTGTAATGTTGGAGCTGTCAGGTGTACTTCTTCCATACATAATTTCTGTGCTCTGTCAGCTGAAGCTCAAACAGAGCAGTTCTGAGTCACATTCTAGCATGGTCCAAAATCCCAGTGAAGAATGGTATTGCCTGATTTTGTCCTAGAATCTCATGGCATGGGCAACTCCAACAGACAACAAGGGGCATTTTGGCAAGAATGCACCCTGGAGACAGCTCAGAAATGCCAGCAACATCTCCACAGTTGTTTCCATAGTATGGAAAGACCAAGTCTGATTTCACAGACTGTATCACTATGGCTTTCAAATAGCCAGCCCAGACTGTTCCAGCCTGTTCCTGCTGTCTTCATTACTTACTACTGTGCAATAACTATTACGTAATGTCTGTGACTTGTAAATATTTGATTATAAATTCAAATTCCTGTAAAATTCACTGTTAAATATTAGCTGCAGATAGGTTGAAACACAGATGTTTCTTGCTGGAATAAGTCCAGAAAGCCAGAATTAACACCATGACTTCCCAGAAAACCATTTACAGACTCATGAATGGCAGGACTGTGGCTGGGACCAGTCACACCTACCATGCCCTCTGTGAAAACTCAGGGAAATCTTACAACTTCTTGACTACAATATCAGAAATTTTTTCATTTTTTATCCCACAGACTTATGTATTTCAGCCCTACTATTTCCATCCCTTCCCTCTCACCCTACTTACAACTATCCCCATATCTCTCTTCTTTTGTGCACTCTGTTTGGGGAGTGTTCTAACTAGCCTGCAGTACCCAGTGGTTTTACAACCCTCCTGCTACACTCCCAGCATTTGACCCTTCATGGTCCTCCAGCTGCAGGATCTTCTGCCTCCAATCCCCTGTTTCCCACCAAAGCTCCAGAGCCAATACAGGTCACTTTGTCTGGTGTCCTTCATCAAGTGAGTTGGAAACTAGGAATAAAAGAGTTTATGGAGAACATTTTAAATCATTCCATTGGCCATATCCTGAACCACTTTTAAGTTACCTTGGAGGAACTTTTAAAGTCCATCCTGTAGTACCCACTAGTGCAAGGCCAGGGAATGTGTTTTCCTTGTACCACAGGTACCAGCTAACAGTGTATTCAGGTCATATTAACTGGAAATGGACCTAGCAGCAATTTCCGAACTTCACGTATTTCATCACAAGCCTTGCACCTGAAAAGCCTAGAAAAAGAACATGTAAGGTCAGTTAACACTGAATTATATATTTTTCACTTCTTCCAGAAATTTTCCCACTGTCTCAAAACAGCAGGTGACTAACAGAAAATATCTTGCTTTGCTCCCCTTAGACCTCCTAAGCAATCATTTTCTCTGCTCCCTGAGCCCCTGGATCAGTGAAAAATTCTCCAATATTATAAGTGAATTATAGCTGCAGCGATGTCAGTGACCAGAACACTTACATGCCTTGAATACCTAGTGCCTGATGCCCTATTTTGTGAAATAGGCCTGCCCTCATCCTATCTCAACATTACACATAAACACAAATCTAGTCTCTAAGCTTGTAAACCAAATGTTTTTGTGACAGAAACCTATATGAAAAATATCAAGCCAGCAACTTGAAGCTGTTGGCTGCAAAGACCTTTGGAATTAAAAAAAATGTTCATTGCAACAGGACTTTCAGACATACAAACATAGTTCGGAAAGGACTTACTGCCTTCAGTCCCCTTGAGGCTGATGAGAGATTATGAGGATAACATTTTAATATGAGAATAGTCTATCTGTGATAGAAACTAGAGGATAAACAAACACTCAGCTGTTTTTTGAACTATGAGCAGGATTTAACAGAGCAGGTTTCGGGTATATTTCTCTTATCGAAATGTCTTGCAAAATCTGAGGGTGATGAAATGGTTGGAGAAATCACAAGTTTTCAGAACTGCAGCTAAACATATGAAAATACAACCCAGGAACTGGCAGAGAGCTGTCTTTCCATGAGTGAGAAGTCGACAGAGAAACCTTGCAGTGACCCAGGAGTCAGCGGGAAAGGACAGGGAGATTAACAAGATTCTGAACAGACAAGGAGCTCTTACGGAAAACATGCTGTACCGAAGCTTCCCTCCCACTCTCTCTCATCCTGCAGTCTCAAGTGGCTCTGTGTCTGGATCCCCAGACCTCCAAAGAACTATCAGACTGGAAATGCAAAGTCCTCAAGAACCCAAATCACAGCTTCTCACAAGGCACTGACCACAGCAGTGCCCACTTCAGACCCCTCCAACCCAAATACGATTTTATTGCTGCAACAAATTGCTTCCAGCTCTTCAGATTCCTCGAAGGTCATCAGGCAGAAAACCCACAGCCACCAACAGCTGCAGTCTGTAATGTTCAGAGTTGTGGGAGCTGTCTGCATTGCACTGTCACTGATAAGTTTGAATCATAGTATTTGCCCCTTTTCTTTCTTTTAATTTATAGTGCTCACTGTATGTATTCACCATTTTTGCAACTTTGCACTTTTGGCTTTCCAGAAAAAAATTACTAGTTTTATTCATTGCTGTATTTTTAGTTTGCATGTAATAATAATTGTTTGAGGATATTAAAAACATGATTTAAAAAAACTTTATTTTCAAGAATTAAAAAGTTTTTGATGCACTCTGGGAAACAAGGGTACAGTTTACTGCCCTTTAAATGAAATCTTACTCAACCTCAAGAAAATCACTCATTTAAAATGAGCTTATGGGTAGTAAATGGTTCAAAACCATGCCAGTTCTCCAAATCAGAGTACTGACATCATCCATACAGTCATCTTACCTGCTTTGTCTAAGTGTGTGCTCCAATACCCGCTTGACCTCCTCCAAATAAATATTTAGGAATTAGTTTTTTATTGTTATAGTTGTTGTTTTGGTTCTTATTCTGTAAATATTTTGCCAAGGAAGGTTTAGTATCAAGCAGAAATCAAAGAGAAGGTGAGATTAGTTGGCAGTGACTTTATCAGCAGAGTAACCAAGGCCTGGATACACACTCACTATTGTCGTCCGGTTATCCATAGAGTTAAAATTGCCTAAATTGGCTCTCTGGTACTGTTTTTGGCATCAAACACCATCTAGGATAATTCCTGGGTATGATTCAGGTGACACAGGTTGAAGACCAGCCCTCTCTTTGTTTTGGAAGAGTATGAATATGAGCCATGCCATGCCAGATGGCCTCAGGGACAAATCACAGTGCTTGGCCCGTTTAATTTCCTCATACAGATGTAGTTCCTCTCTGCAGAGGACTGGAGACCTCATTTTCTTTAAAAATAGAGGAATGAGCTGTTGCAGCCCTATTACTGTGCATCAGATCATTATGAATCCTTCTGGAACTGCCTGATTAATCCTTGTTATCCAGACTTTCTGCCGGCACCCTGTCACTGCCTCTCATCCTAATGCTGCAGCACAACCCCTTCCCATCAGGTAACACTCAGATCCACTGCCCAGAAGGGCACCACAAGGGTGAAGTGCCTTCAGGAGTGTGCTGTGAAAGTTTTCAGTCCAGCCTGGAAAGGCCCGTAAGTAACATGTAATAAACGTATGGACAGACTATTTCCCATCAGATACAAAAAATATACAGATGAAGACTGGGTTAAAAGGTTTTCGGTTTTGATGTCCTGCACTCAGAAGTTACAAAATGAAGCAAAGTGCCATTTACAGCTGTCATATGAAGTCACTGCTATATATTCTTTAGTTGCAAAATAAAAACCTTCTTTCTCGTAAGATACCCCTCTCATCTGGGATGAGTTTAGGACAATTGCTAAACTGATTCCAGTTATCTCAAGCTGTATGCGCCTACTTTTTCTGTTTGCATCACACCTTTTAGCCTGCTCCAAATTACTGAAATATTTTCCTGAAGGGCCTTCCTTTGCACACTCATTTTCTCTCTTGCTGGAATTCTCTCAAAATGTGAGACACAACATGTCCCACTGTAAAGATGCAGCCTGGCCTGTGGAGAAGATTTTGACCTTGTAACCAAAGATTCTTCTGTCCTTTCTCTCAAGTAGAACTAGCTTTTACTATCCTTCCCACTCTTGCCTTTTCTACTTGTTTCACTTATTCTTATGTGCTGTTTTCCTTCATTTCAGTTTCTGAGTCCTACCCCAGAAAATCATTGCCACAATTTAGCATAAATGTAAGTCTATTTGCACCAAAGAGAGATCCTGGTCTCCTTCTACCCTTCAAATATGCTCCTTCACCTATCCTTGACACAGTTGTCAGTTCTGCTCTCATATACAAAAGCATATGAAAGTCACTGGGGTTCAGTGAACAAATTAGTTTTTTGGAATAGGTCAAGAACTGGGTTTTCATAATTTAAACAAATAAATTCTCTGTTCACCCAACATCTCCTAAAATTATTTTTGTTTCAAGATAACACCTACTATCAAAAATTACAATGCTGGATGCAGGAGTTAAGAAAAATAATAAGTCAGAATAGAGGTAGTTTCTAGGCAACATCTGGTTTTCTCTTTATAAGCAGAAGCTTGCACTTGTCTGAAGGAACCCAGGGTTTTCATGCTGCATTTATGTCCTCTGTCTTACCAAAACCCTGCCTCATCTACTGGAACAAAGGCTGCATGCTGAGGAGAGCACATCTATCTTCATGATGGATGTTTGGCCCGTCAGCTGAAGCCACAGCTCTATAGCTGGAGATGGTTCAGCAGGCTTGGTAGAATGGTTGTTAAAATTGACTGTAAGTCCTGAGCCAGCTGCCAAAAGCTGCCTCCAGCAAGTGCGGCTCCTGGTGATTCCTGTCATCCCTCATTATCTTCAGAGCTTGCTCCTCCCCCTATTGCCACTTGTCTGTGCTTGGCTTTGGGGTCCCTGTTGCGCCCTGTGGCCCCATCTGCACCTGCAGTGTTCTTATCACCTCTAAGCCCTCAGTGACTTTGGTCACACAGCCTCTGGGACTCCTTTGTCCCGCCACTGAATTTGAAGAACGAAGCAGTCAAACCAGCTCATTCACTGGGAGTTGCAGGCACTGGACTGTCTGAAGGAAGGACTTTTGATGTTTTTTCTCCTTTGGGGCAAAGGAAAACAGGCTAATTAAAACCAGTGGACTCAGAGAGGTGTTAGGTGCTGCCTCACACATTGGGTTTATTGACTGAATCTTGTTCTCTTTAGGCTTCCAGACTTTTCTCAGTTACTATTTCTCCTGTCACATACTCAACTGTTTCTTGTCGTGCACCCACTGCTTGTGTCTGCCCTTTGGAAAAACTTTTCTACAATCCTACACTTCATCAGTACAATAATTATTTCAGGCTTCCCTGCTAGAGACATAGAGAGCTAGTGTCATGCACAGTGAAGTGGAAGGAAGTCCTCTTCTGGATTTCAATATGTTTTGAATGAGGTATTTTTCCTCGAAAAATCCTGGTTTTTCATCTTCTTTCACTTACTTTGGTATTCAAGATGTGTGTGAGTGTGGGTGACTGTGTGTTTGTGATCTCCATCTCCCAGATTTTTAGCCCTGAAAAGGACACATATCTGGGAGATAAAGTCAAAAGACATCATTGATGAAGCATTGAGGCCAATTCCATGTTTTAATCCTGCATAAATTGTTCTGGAACTCAGCCCACATTTATGATGTGTGAGAGAATAGAAAAATAATGGGATTACTCAGAAGTTTCCGATGATTATAAACATATGGTGCAGAAGGGTATAAGAACAAAACATACTGAGGGAAATATCAGTAAATGAAAGGTTAATAATGGAAAAAGTAAGTTTGGAATCTCATATGTGGCCTATTATCAAACACTACTGACATGAAAGAATTCCTGCAGAACTGTTAAAAGTGGACAGCTAGTAGTTTAATGATTGTAGCAAGAGAACTTTAGGCATTGGAAAGGAAACTATATGATTATAAAAGAACTCATCACATATTTAAGCCTCCTATGAAAAATGGTAGTTTTGTGTCTGAGGTTCCGGACTGGGACTCAGATCTTGATTTATTTCCCAGTTCTGCTACAGATTTCCTCTGCGACCTCAGGCCAGTTACTTTGGGAGAAACATGTTAAAGCTCCTAAATGACTTATGAATCCAAGCCTCTTTACCAAAAGGGGCATAGCAGCAGATTCACAAAGGGAAAAGCATATGGCAATGCTGACCATAGCCAAGGCTATGTCAGTGTTCCAAAGTGTCCCCAAAGCGACAGTGTTCCAGTCGCGAGTTCTGAGTGCCAAGAGGCCTCTGGCCTCAAGGAGAATGGTTGCTTTCTGAATGGTCATGGAAAATGAGCAGGAGGTGTCATGGGAGAGGAATCATCTGCCTCTGACCTTCTCTGGGTTCTGTTGGAGCAGGCAGTCTTGGGAATTGCTCCCTCTCATTGTTTCCAGCTTCTGCTCAGTTTTCACTGGTGGCTCATATCTGGGGAAGGCTTAGATGTGATGGCTGGATCTGGGCTGGCAGAAGATGCCAGGATTGACATGGTCAGTTGGTTTACTCTGAAGGAAACAGAGACTCTTGGCTATTTGCATCCTGCTTGGGTCAAAAAAGAAAGAACCAGGAAAAACCATCTGGCTCAAGGGCAACTGGTTTCAGTGTGGGAAAATTTTCACTTGGTTCACTGCCCACCCACAGCCCTCAGACTCTGCACTGAAACCTACTTCCAAAAACCCAGGAGAAGAGATTTGAAAGAGGGGCAGTTTGCCTTCTTGCTCCCAGTCTGTGAAGCAGAACTGCAACCAAGACACAGTGCTCCCCTTTTCTTCCTTTGACCCTTGGGCTTCCTTATCAGGATTAGGAACAAAGTGTTTATTTGTTTGCCAGTGCAGGATTTTGCTTCCTAAGAAAACTCACATAGCAACCAAGCAAACATAAAAACATGAAGCACCTAAATCTTGTTGCCTCCAGATTTCTGACAGCTTTGAAAAATGGAACCTTTTTGCTGTTGCCAGCTTGTACAAATAGCAATAACAGGATATTCTTTGTCTCCCTCATCCTATATTGGTCCATGCTGTACATAGTCTCACAACTCTCACACAAAACAGGAATGCAAGCTGTAATAAACCTGTAATGTCAGTAGGAGAGCCAAGGATGGATATTCACTCTAGCTTTCCATATGCTGTAGCAATGATAAAAGGATCTTTCAGACATCTCTTTCTCCGCCTTAATATGCAGCGTGGTCATAACTCAGAAACTGCTTTGGACAAGATTCACAAACCGCTGTGTCTGTGTAAAGTCAGTTGAAAGTAAATAAAATACTTTCTCCTTCAGTCCCTTGGATATCTCCTTTTGCCATGGTTTGTTTCATTCTGCGTGGAAGTATATGAAGCTTAAGGTGTGGGATAGAGAATTAAAGTGAAAAATTTTGGGTTTCTGAGATTCAAAAATATTCCAGCAGAGAATCTCCCTTAAAAGCATATATTTTGCTGTCAATGGCATGAGCAAAAGATCCATATAAAACACATGAAAGAACGTAACATGAAATGGAAAAGGTGGATTCTCATAATTTAGAAAGAAATATTTTAGTAATCAGTGTTTACTATCAGGAGTGGGTAAAACAATTCAGAAATATCTAGGTAATACTTTTAACTTTCTTCCAAATATTTTCAACCTAGAATACTCTACCGACATCTTCTGCCTTCTCAGCAAAGTAAAGGCAAGCTGATCTCACTCTTAGCTGGGCTTGATGCACTTAAGGGAAGCCTGTTCTGAGTACTGATGGCTGCAAGTTGCATTTCATCAAAGTTGTTGAACTCTTTTGGGTGAGAATAGGAACAATTTCACATAAACAAGTAGCTAAAGTCTCAGTTAATATGTTAGGTTCCACATTCAGAAAAAAAAATTAGGAAGTTTCTGTCACTGTGACCTTCTGTATCTGCTTTTGTAATCAGTGTGATCAAAGCAGTCCTTCTGCCATGGGACAGGATTCCCTTCTGGAATATTTCCACAGAACTTGAGACAGCTGTTGCAAAAATGTATTTTAAAAAGCTGCAGGAAATCTGTTCATAGCTGATGCTTTTCCTAAGCTTTCAGTCTTGAAAGAATCTTTCTGTTTCCTGTAAGTAACTTTGTCTTTTAATTTGATGTATCTGCTTGTAGAGGGGAATCCTTTTTCACTGTTTGTCTGAAATCACTTTGGTCAAAATTATCTCTTCTAAATCTCTTGGCTACTGTATTTGTCTGTTCCAAAGTACCACTGAGCCATAATCTTCTGGGTAAAGGGGGCCATTATGATCATCCCATTAGACCTTGGGCATAAGACAGATACAATTTCAGTGTTTCCCATGGAAAACCTCTTGCTTCTGGTTGACATGCCCATCCTTCAGAGGAACAGATTCACTGGGGATTAGACTGCTCCTGCTAGGATTCCTCTAATAGGACTACAAAGGCCAGGGAATCAGCTTAGTAGTTGTGGTCAGTCATCCTGGATGTCCTGGCTGTGTCCCATCTGGGTCCTTCATGCTTATTTTTGGAAGAAATACCAGTCTCAGTTTATTTTCCACTTATTCTTTCTTAAAATTTTGCTGTCTGTAAATTACAGGAATATAAGGATACTGAAACATGATTCTGTGTCAGTGTTTCACAGTGCAGCCAAAACTGGTGTCATGTAAGCAGCAGGCTATGTCAAGATACATAAATATTCTTCCAGGGAACTGAGACAGTGAAATCACACAGACTGTGAAGAAGAAGAGGTTTCCTGCCTGTGAGCTGACCATCTCTTTTCACAGCTCAGTGAAACTCCATCTCTTTCTTCTGGCCTTGGCAGTGCATTGCTATTCTCTCACTCCTGCAGTTTGGAGGTAAATGATGGCCCTCCAAGACAAATGTCTGCCAGCTTTTGCTCCATGCTTCAATGAAGCAAACAATGTGATGTACACTTTTGTGACTCCTTTGCTGTGGCTTTCTTTCCAGACACATAGCTTCATACCCATCTCAGGGCAGAGCCCCATGGCTGTGGGAACTCTGATGAGGTTTCTCATTCTAGGGGGTTTTGTGCCCAAAACACCCACAGCAGAACCTTCAGAGTTCAGAATTATTGGCCCCATGAACCATTATACAGCTGCTGAACTCCCACCACTACATCTTGAGTTTACTGTTTTGTCATCCTCAGCCTTCTCCATGCATGTTCTCCACTACCTTCGAAGTCTGCATTTCCATCCATTTCTATTTTTTCCACAGCAATACACAGAAAAAAGATCATTCCTGTCAGTTTTCTTTTCTTTGTAGTTAATTATTTTAAATTCAAAATTTGAGGTGATTAATTCAGCAAATATGTTTTTAATTTGACCTGATGGATAGCAATGTCTGCGAATCTTTCACCACTTCCTAGTAAGAAGTTTTTACTGTACTCTTTTTACAGTCTTTTTTTCTGCTTATGAGAGATATTGATCACATCTATTTTAGTCTCTATTACTATGTCCCATTTTATTTCTTTCAGGAGGACTGAGGAGTTTTCCCGTCTCTGAAATTTAAATAATTAAGTCTGTTCATAGATTCATTAAGTCTGTGAAATACCCTAATAAGGTCATATGACATGGGTTTCTTTTTCAGAAAAACCCCATGTAGGATAGTTTTAAGTGGCTGAACTGTGATTAACCTGAGTGTTTACATGAATGAGAGAAGCATTTATCTTATTCTATTTTTAAATGCAGGTTCAGACCTTGTTGCAAAGATGTACTTGTTTAAAAACAAGTTGTTTGAGTTAATTCAGATAGGACCAAATTATATAACAGTGTTTATCAGGTCGCATTTCCTGATGTCTTGTCAGATTAAAATAAAATCAATCAGTCCATTTTTTTCCTTTTTTATTTTTTACCCAGTTCTGTTACTCTGAGAGAGTTGGAATAGATTTAAGTTAATGTGAGTATAAGCCAATTAAGTAAAAGAGAGTCCCAGATTTTAAGAAGTTCATTGCAGCCTTTCAAGAGAATAGGTCATCTGAAAAACTTTCAGAGCTAATAGTTACTGAAAATGGAATGGCTATTACTTACTGCCACAGCATCCTCTGATCTTCCCAGGACTCTACATGTGTCTGTTTATTACTGTTTTCTTTAAAAATGGAGCCCTTCTGCCCTTTTTTTTTTTTTTTTTTTAATGTGCTCAGTACTTAAAGAGTGGAATAGTAAAGACTTAAGAAAAAAAAAAAAGAAAAAAAAGAAAGAGACTATCTGTGACTAATAGTTTAATCCACAGCCCTGGAAAATTCCCTGTGCATGATTTGAGCTGTTGCACAGCAGGCTGACTGCAGACATTGCACCTCTGTGCTTCTCAGGGTCCTATTGGATCTATTTATGCGACCTTCTTTCAAGACTGCTGCATGTGGGAAAGGTATTATCAGTTTTTCATTGTAATTTCACAAACACTCCTTTCTCAACAATGAGTGTGGAACCAGAGAACATTAAGCAGGGGATAAAGGTGAAATATATGGATAAGAGCAAAATCCTACAAACATTGAAGAGAAACAGGCTAACACATAGACCTGTTTACCTTACAGAATACACCTCATGTTTTCCCAAATTTTCACAGTTCCCTTGAGTGTCATAACATGTGTCTTGTTCAAAGCTTGTCTTTAGAGCAAAGAGCTCCCTATTTGTATTTACTTTATTTTGCTTAGGAACTTATTTAACCAATCCTGTTGGATAAAGTTATTGAGTTACTAATTTCAGGTGGCTTTGAAAGTCAAAGGAGTGAGGGGCTGTATTCTTAAGAGTAAGGTGAAGCATTTTCTTAAGTGAATTTGGACAACAGTAGTGAATGGCACAGGAATTAGTATTATACCTCTCTGAAGTGGTGTTGAAAAACTTCTTAGGAGTTTAGTCACCTCTGATATATCCAAGATCTGACAAGGACTTCTGAGCTCATCACAGAACCCGAGAAAGCACATGAAAGGAAAAAATTATAATATGGGTTCGTTTTAAATGCTATAGTGAAACATTTTTGGACACATGTTCTCTGAAATCAGAGAAAGCATAAATGTCCAATGTGTATATACAAACAAGAATTTTTCACACAGTATTCAAGAGCAGACATTCAGCTCATCTGAACAATAAAAATTACATGAAATAGCTGTGTTCAGTGTGCAGGTCTGCTCAAGTCCTTGCCATGTGTCTCCTTTGTTCCTACTTCTCACTTAGCTAATACACACTTTGAATACGTACAGTGGGGCTCCTGCCTGCTGAATGGGCTCGAAGGAATCTTCCTCGGCAAAACATCCAAAGCAAAAGAGGGTGGAAGGGTAATGATTCTGACGGACTTTTCATGCCCCCTGGTGGAAAAGCCTCAGAGCAGCCGTAAGGATTTCCTGCAGGAAGGTCTGTAAACAGATGTGTGGTTCCTGAGACATAGCTGAGCTGCATTCTCGTTCGAGGCACTTCACTATTATCAGTGTACAGCCCATGAATAAGAACACACAAGATCCCAAGTTACAAATGAGCACCTGGACTCATTTAAGTGCTGCTAGCATGATGTACATTGCTCATACAGTATAAATTGCTGGCCTGAAATTTCTTGCAGGCAAATGATGCCAAGCTCTTAATATATATAAAATGAACTCAAGTAACTTAAGCAAAATAATCACAATTTTCCCCACTGTCTTTCCAGGATTTCAATCTGGAGGGTTTTGAAGGATACACAATACCTTGTTACAAACCATATAATGTTTTAAAAAGTATCCTACTGACAACCTTGGCTAACATTGTATCTTCTATCTAGATTACTTCAATATGTCATGTCCATATCACACCACTCTGTCCATGGTCCCAAAGCCAAGGATTTTTGTCTTGTCCAACCTTTCCATCTGGAAGTAATGAGCTTAATATTCTGGCTCTACCCCCATAAAAGCTATGTCACAAAAAAGTAGCAGTCTTACGAACTGTTGTATACCCTGAAGACAAATTTGAGATCCACGCAGCCTCTCAAAGTTCTACTCAGATTAATTTAAAGACAAGTTTTCTACTCTACTCCCATAAGACCTACAGCATACCACAAGACTGAGAGCCATTTGAGAACCATCTATGCTTAAATCCTGTCCTAGACATGTCAAAGGACTCTGCTTAACAGATAATGAAGGACTAGGACCATCCTTTGGGGAAAAACACATCGTGTTGTAAGATTTGCTTTTACAATGGCTGTTCTTTTGGTTGCAATTCCTCTGCAAGCTAAACCAGAGGAAAGAGAAGTTCTTTGTTTTCACAGCTTGTCTTGTGTAAAGTGAATGCAAGCTCTTCTCTGTTGTGTTACATGCACTGAGCAAACAAGCACGCAGGTAGCAGCTCAAAACCCATCAGCTTGAGCTTGAGCTCTGGCTGGACATTCATCAGCACAGCCCGAGAGCATCTTCAGGGCTCCCTTCACTGCTGCTGTGTGGAGGCAGCGAGACCTGCTCTGAGGAAGGTCTGCTTTAAATCTCTTTTCCCTCCATTTTCTTTCTTTTATCACAGGGGAAGAAGAGTGGGACATCACTGTGTGCAGAGGTTTTACAGGTGGTGTACTAAGAAATATCAAGAATTACCAAAACACTTCTTATTAATTGTTTTTATTTTCTTGTATTTTTGGTCTTACTTTTCTAATATTATCAAGTTTTTACAAAAACTGGAATTCTGTGCCAAAATGTGACAGTATTCTGACAGCCTCACCCAGGCTGCATAAATTTACAGAGAGAAACTTATCTCATGTACCTCAGAGAAACTTATCTCATGTACCTCAGGCACCTATTTTTGGGGGGGATTAATCTTCCATTGGAAGTGCCTCTCTCTTCTCAGTAACTATAGACAAAGATAGCCCTGGAATAATGTTTAAATAACTAAAATAAAGCGGCATCAGTCCCATTTTTTGATGCCAAGATTAAAAACAGAACTCACTGAGTCAACTCTTGTATCTGTCATATTCTTACATCATTAGAAGAACTCATTTTATAATTCCTTGACTATTTTAATTGCATCTAAATAAAACTCTTTCACTTTTAATTGAAACTTCTTTCAGTGCTCTCAAAATAGAAACTGATTTTAAGAATATTCTCTTACTCTTCACTACAAAGATATGCAGGTTCAGGTGGATTAATCATATATTCTTAGAATCACTATTATGCTACTGCTGGCCAGAAAAAAAAAAAAAAAAGCCAAATTTAAAAATGCAGATGTTCTGAAATAAAAATACTTTGCACAGTCCTGTTAGATTTTCTGAAATTAAATTTTGGCAGATAGGAATATTCTGACATTGCCAAAATGTCACATTTGTTTTATAATTTTGTTTGACATTGTTTTATAATTTTGGCCCCCGGCATCTAATATTTCCTTTCAAAATAGTTTTGCATGTTTAATGTTCTTATGATGTGTTTCATTTTGTGTTCTCAGTACAATTAAAAAGTCAACCATAATCAAATGTTTCTCTCAGAGACATTTCAGTTAGTATGAGATATTTTTCTTAAAACTTTCTCTTCCAGATAATTCTGAATTTTTCCAAAGTTGTGCCTAACTGGCCTAAAACCAAATTGGAAAATCCTCTGAAAATTTATTTTCTACATAGATATGATTTACTGTTGATATTCCACCATGAGTGCGTCAGTCATAGACCTCTTAAAAAGCTGAAAGGAAAAGAGATTCACTGTTCCTTAGAGAGGGCTTCATCCTTGCTGAGCCAGGACTTATGATCCAGTTCCAAAACTGCAAGAATACCTTGTACAGACATACTTTTTTTCCAGTGAATCTGTGGAGAAATTGGTGGTATCTTTTGAGTCACGCTGCAAAATTTAAAGTGATCAGAGAACATACAAAAAAGTAGTATAATCTCTGAAAGTACAGCTGTGTTAGTTTTTAGCATTAAAATGCTTGAGTGGTTTAAGTTCATGGTTGCTCTCATTTTCCTCTGTGAAGGTCATGTTCAAGAAACCAGAAAGGAAGTATTTCTTCAGAGCTGTAGATTCAGGGACATCAGGATTGACCTGTTCATTTATTTGCATCAGTCTGTGTAGCACTGTCTTCAAATACAAGTTTGCTATAAGGAGCCAGATCCCTCAGCCTATTGAGTTCATTTTGTTCTGCTTCATAGCTCACTTTACAGCAGTGGAAAATGATGTGTACCATCTGGAGGGTCCTTCAGAATATTTCCTCTGAGAAGATGGACTCTCTGGTTGTTGTATAGCCAGCAGAAATGTCTTTGATGTCTGTGACACGTCTGCTGTGCTGCCTGGCATGAGGAAAGGGGTGTACTTACAGAAAAGACAGGGAATTTGGAGAGAAAAGCATTTTCATTGCCTGATTTTTCCCAGAGTCTACGAGTTCAATTCACTGACAATATTTTAAAACATTTCTCAGCAGTGTTTTGTTCGAATGTTGATGGTGCTGTAGTGCTGACCTCACTTTTCAGCCACTGTCTCCCCTGCTTTCCTCATTAGCAGAATTTAGACCCAAATTGTTTCTTAGCACTTGGTCATCTTTTTTTTTTCTTGTCCCCAGATCACTACATTTTCTCCTTCTGGTGTGTGTTGACGCAGGATATTGACTGTGTTAGGGGCTGGTTGGCTCCTAGGCTGAGATGTCACCCTCACTACAGCTGGACTCAGCAGGGGGACAGACAGACACCTCCTGTGAGGTCCTCTGGCAGGCTGAGCTTAGTGAAGAAGGCTCCTACTGCTATAGTAGATCCCAGTGTATCTGCAGCTCCTTGCCTTTAACAAATATTTAAGCTTTGCGTTACTCCAATCAATCCAAAATCTGCCATACTGACGAAAAAGAAGCAAGCAAGCAATCCTTCCCTCCACCTGCAACACATATATTCACATGCAAATTAACAATGTTTAAAAAAAAGGTAAATTCAGCTTTCAATGTCATAGTGATCTGGTCATGCAGTGAAAATCAATCATAGAAGCAAAGAGGAAAGTACTACCTCTCTCCAGAAGGGTTTATGATGCCAGTATAAAAGTTAGAAATATGTTATAGTCACAGGTGGGGAGAATAAGGAAACAATGAGGCAACCTTAGTGGTTGAAATGTCTAAAATCTGAGATAAATTATCCTGCTTCATTTGGTCTTTCTCCCTGCATGTATGACTCTGCAGAAGTTATCTGCTGATAATGTTCATGCTCAATTTTTTTTATAAAAGAGAGTAAATTAAATCTCTCTGAGCACAAAGGTGTCCAAGATGAAAATGATTTATTGTAAGGATTGCAACTATTCTGATGGTGGCTGTAGAGTTAGGATGAGTATTTTCTTGCACAATACTTCTGAAGAGCAAGCAGCTACCTCTGAGTGGTCTTCTGATATCCAATTATTTGTCCACAGGTCACATAGATTCCTATTGCTAAGCAGGTTACTTTTATGTACTACTGTTGAAATCAGAATACAACTGCTTTTCAAGTTTCATCTAATTTTTCAAGACTGTCTTTCAGAGGAAATGGAACCTAATGTGATTTAACTGTTGGAGGAGGTAGAGGGGGGTTAAATTCAGTCAATTTATGTTCATTATAAACAAACCCAAATTCCTAGCTAGTATGGTATGACTAACATATGTCACATACTACAGCATGTCTGGTGTACCCTTTAACATTTTAACAGTCCATCAGACATTAATGTGACTTAAACATCAAAAACAGGTTCATTTTGCCATTAATATCCTGAAACAAGAACATCTAATATACACATCCTGAGATTTAATCTGTAAACATAACCAAAAATGTCTGGATGAAGGGGGCTTGTTTATATTTCAGTAGTGCTACTTCCATGAAGCATGTGTCTGCTATCTTCAGTGTGCAACTCTAGCATCCTACCATTGAGAGACCCCTAATATCTTTGATACTGTTAGGGAGACTTATAAGTCTTTTTCTGACAAACCAGTCCCTTTGTAGATCCCCCAAAGTTAAAGCTACTGATAAACACAACTTGTCTTATAAAGAAGGGAAGAATTTTAAAACCACTTCAAACATGCTCAAGATTTCCCTATTCATTTTTCCATGGTGTGAAAGCAGGTTCTGAAGTGAGCAGGAGTTAAGTGGACATGCTTCTCTTTACTGAAGTAATGACTTGTTTAATAAACAAGAAAGGAGAAGGAAAAATGTGTCAGTTTATGCAGCAACAAAATAAGATCTGAGAAAAACTTAATAAAATGCAAATGAAATTTCAGTCCCATCAAATCCCTTTGTTTATTCATTCTATCATTATTCAAATACTTGGTTCTTGCATTGATGAATGCTCAAGGAGGTATTTTTCTTAGGAATTAGCATAGGACAAAGCATATGTGCATTTAGTCTCCAAACACACTGTATCTATCAACTCTGTTAGGAGTGAGCAAAGCCACCACAGTCATGAAGATCATGAAAAAAGAGAAGGAAAAAAAAGAATAGTTATACCCTTTGATATCTGCAAGATTGTTTAATCCAGCTCTTACGTAGATAAAACCACAGTGTAATTGCTATGGAGTGAATTGCATTAGCAACCATGGCCTTGGAAAACCAGCCAGATACATTCAAGGTCTGAAATACAGATGAATATTCCGTGTCTTAAATCAATCATTGAATCAGTGGAATTTGTCAACAGTATGAATTTTTTGAAGAAAAATGCAGATTCATCTGAACTTTTTACACCAGTGCATGTGTTTCCATTAAATTTTTTGTCAGGACTGTTTTGCAAGCTAAGGCTGGAATTTCTCATCAAAACCAGGCAGAGAAAATCCCTGCTCAAAATAGCTAATGGCATGGAAAACTCCTTTGGCATCGAAGAACAAGAGCAAGGACTTCAGTATGGTCTCCTAAGCAATCTTATTTCAGTATGTGAAACAGAGCCAGCACAAACCTGAGCACGGGCAGATGGTTGTCTGTACAATTAAATTGTTAGCATGGTCCTTGGCAATAGTTTGGCCTGGGCTAACTGCCTCTCTCCCAAAGAAGTCCCAGCACAGCTGAAGGGATAGCCTGAGCCAGTATAGATGCAGTCAGCATGTTTTTGGGGGGTAAAAGCAATTAACTGTGTCAACACAAGCCATGCGAGCTGGCCTCAGGTCAGACAGCAGTCCCTGGGCAATTTCATTACTAGTACAGCTGCAATACAGTAGTCCCTGTGAGCACATGGGGGAGTTACAAGATACTAAGGAAAAGACTTTTTCACATGCATTTTTGCTGCAGATTTTTCTGGAACACTCTCAGTTTTGTCCCAGTACAGACTGAAAATGTTTTCTGAAACCATGACTTTCTGGCAAAATAAAACTCTTGCTTTCTGGCCAACTCTAGTACCAATTTGACACTATTGACATAGAAATAACAGAATGTATATTAGTTAAACCCTTAGTATGGGTGCAGTTTTGCAGATAAAAGAATAATTTATACATATTTCTCTTCCTGTAGTGCTGCAATGTTAGGGGGTTCATTCAAATGTCCCGCTCAGATGCTATGTTAGCTATTTTTCATGTCCTCTTTCAACAAATGAACCAAAAGAAAAAAAACAGGACCAAAGAAGGACTGAGGTATGAATGAACACAGGCAGCATATTTAAATACCTCTGTATTCTGAGCATCCACAACATTGAAGACATATACGTGGCTCTGATGAGGTTCTAGATGTTGATAGAACTTAGAGCAGAACATGGACACAGATAATTTACTTTAGGCTATATTGCTTTACTCCTCTGCACCATGAACACTGTGTGCATGGCTTTAGAGCATGTGCATTCATCTTTCCATGTGTAGATGTCTGAGTTTGTCAGCTGAGGATATGGGGTTTCCAACTCCAAGGAGATGTCAAAAATACCAGATCTCCTTCAGTCCCTGTTCTGGAAGAGCAGTTTAGAAAATGGCCATGCATCCACATGTCTATACTTAAAACTGAAGTTAGATGGGTTTTCTTGCAGCCTGTCATGTTTCTAAACTAGAACAATTGCCTTTCAAGTAAAGATCTGTGGATAGACTCTCTGAAGTTTTCAGTCTTTGTGTATGAATATTTCTTTTTTCAGAGATTAATCCTGGAAACGGAGAAATGTAACAATGGAACGCACAGGGGAGTGTTTTGAAGGAGAAGTAACAATTTGTAAGGATGCAGTTGTGTACTCAGCTGAGATAACACGATGTTCTTATCTAACAGCAATTCTAAAACCTGAAGTGAGCAATTTAATGAACCTGAGGCTGTTTTAGCAATTAGTGATGTGACCCTCCTGCATCTCTGCATCCAGACTTTTTCATCATTACCAAGTTTCACCCTAATTTTGTTGCAGCCTTGACTCTTCTAAGTACCCATAGATATTTTCATGCTGACTGACTTCACAGAAGAGCTCTGTACCTATTGTCCTTTTTGTGAGGCATAGATGGTATTTTCTTCAGTTTTCAGATCCTGGAGATATGTTGCTTTGATTTATCTTCCAAGGAGCAGTGACTGTCCTTCCCATCTTAAGAGAGAAAATAAGAAAAAATGAGTATTGATGCAAACAGTGCTCATTATCTTCTTGCTCTCTCACACTTTTAAATTTAATTGCATGATGAGAAGTTGACTCATGTTCATTTAGCATTTGGACTCTAAAAATACACAGTTACACATACTTCCAACAAGCTAATGTCTTTCTCTTTTAATAAGTTCAATAAAATTTAGTCACCGTGACTTTGTGTTAACATTTAATTTCTAAACAATAGTCCATGCAGAAATCAGGTCCTCCACAGGGAATAGCTATTGTGAACCATATTTCTTCCCTTTCATTTTAGATTACTTGTGTTTTGCCTTACAGCCAAAATGAAACCTAGTTTCTCTCCTTTGACCACATCTCAATGCGGATAGTACGAAGCACTAAGAGCTTTCCATTGCTGTGGTATATGCTGTTAATTGCTAACATATTCTGCCACATCATTTTTCACAGTATTGGAACTTTTTAACTATACCACAACTCAACAAATATTAACAGGACCAGACACGTCTTGGAAGATGGTACTGCTAGTATTTCCTTCCTCCTTTGGTTCCCACTGAGCAGATGTAAATCACTTTGGGACTGTGCTTCAGTTCTGAAACCTGTTTCAGTTTTGCTCAAACCTAATTGGAGGTCATGTGGAGTTTTCTTTCTTTCTCAAAAACAGGGAGAAAAAAGGCAGTGTTGGTGTTTTAATTGCCAAGAAGCTCTCCTCCACAGAATCCACTTAGGCAAATATCTTGTAGAAAATCCATGAAAAAACACAGCCCCCAATTTTTTTACTGAGAAATTAGACGAAATTGCAACTGGCAAATACTTAGCCTCTCAAGACCCTGACCATATGGCCTTGCTCTTTTTCCCTTTGGCAGTTCCTCTTTCCAGCTCTCTTCAGGACCTGGGCTGTCTTGGGTGATGCATTCTGCACTGAGCCTTCAGAGCAGGGCACGATCCTCAGGAGGGCCCTTGTGTACTACTAAGATTCAAACAAATGATTAATAAAGAGCAGATCCCAGGCTTTAAATTGCATTTCATTCTCACCATTCAGATCTCGCTCCCACAAAAGGAGCTTGTCTACATTCATTTGGTGCAAAATGAGGGATGGATTCAGGTTTCGTGAGTCTAAAACCAGAGTTTTCTTCCTCCATTGGGGAATCTAAGTTTTCTTCTGAGTAGAAATTTAGATTAAAGAAAAAATACATTGCTGCTTTCACAGCCTTCTTGGCTGGAAGTCAGGGAATCCTCCTCTCTGCAATTCTGCTTATTCTTTGCATGTGGTTTCTGAACATTTGCGTTGCCCTGGGCAAGTGACTGAACATAAGTCTATTTTTCAAAATAAAAAATGCGAACATTACTGCTTGTAACCAGTGATCGAGCTGCCTAACACTTCCACCACTGCACACATACTGTTTTGCTACTTGATGTGACAGAAATAGGATTTTCATTATATTTCTTCATTGAGAACATAAAAATACATGTAAATATATTTCGTGTTACTAGTTGAATTGGTTTCTTGTTCAGAGATAAAAGACAGGGACAGAACCAACTGGAGAAGCAAATAAACAAACAAAAGTCCAATATGGTCACTGCTGCCTCAGGAAAAGACTTTGACTCATTTCCCAATTTTTCTCTAAAAGGACCATAACAGAACCTCAGTAGTATGTAAAACTAGGGGAAAGACACTTGAAAGAGAATAAAATATGTTCTAAGGAATGCTTCATCTTTGTTTTTGTTTGGTTTCAGTTTGATTGCATTTTGTTTAGTTTGGGGACTTTTTTTTAATTGTGGAAATGTGCTATTTAATGGTCCTATAATTATTTATCCATCAAAAAACAAGTATTGACTATAAGGTGATCCAAATTCACTTTTCCTCAGCTGTCTATACATTCAACTTCATTCTCTTGCATCTTTTCAGGGCTTTGGAAGATGACTTTAGTTGAAGCACAGCAGTGCCCTAATTTTATCATTACTGATACAGTGTTGGGTTGTATCACTGCAATATTAGGGCATGCATCCACCATTAAATTGCTTGTATATAGGGACTTTTCTTGGAGCTGCAAGATTTTTAGGCACTGGTAAAAAAACAGTAAAGTTTTTGTTCTGTTAGCTTGTAAGGTAGTGTTTTCAAACATTGGGCAATTTTATCTGAAAAGGAAAGCGTAACTGCTTTCAACAACCTAGCTGAGTTGCATAATACAACACCTTTCTGTAATGTGTTTCTAAGAGATAAGTCTTGCTAGCTGTGCAATTTTAGGCAGGAATGAAGATTTTTGTTGGTTATATAAAGCTGGTTTTTAAAACATAGCTGGCCAGAAAACAAGAATGTTACTTTGGTTTAAAAAAAATCAAGGTTTTCACATTCATTTTTAATCTGATGGAGAAGTAAACACAAGACATGTACCTTTTTTCCCCTCTTAATGAGAGATACCAGAATAATTGATTGCATTGCAATTCTAGTACATAGGTAGAATTAAGAAGAAAATTCTTTTCTTTAATTGAGCCACTAGCTTTTTCGGTATAGATCTCATAGACCTTTTACTGGATTTGAACACAAAATTCACCCTTGACATTTGTAAAGCCTGCCAATGAAAATTACTTAGAAATAATAAACATATTCTTGTGAAGTTTCAAGTTTGACAAATCACTATTCAGTGGAAAAAAATCAACTCTATTCCTAATTTTGCAAGATTATACATAAAGAAAAATGCATAATAAGACTATTTTTTA
The DNA here is from genome assembly GCF_015832195.1 of Motacilla alba alba. Lineage (NCBI taxonomy): Eukaryota > Metazoa > Chordata > Aves > Passeriformes > Motacillidae > Motacilla > Motacilla alba. The sequence continues at coordinate 11,435,925 of NC_052018.1, forward strand.
AATAAGTTACATTGAGGTCAGAATTTAGAGATTCAGGGTGAAGATTCAGCTTCTTTTCATCTTGTACTAGTTTACAACACACTGGGACAAAATGTTACCATAGCAAATTTCACCAACACTTTTAAGTGCATGATGTGCATGGAAACAAAACAACCCTTATGATTATCAACTCCTCAGAAATTAATTTAACCCATAAAAAGCTAAAAACATGAGCTCACACATTCAGCTGCTATAATTTCCTTTAGCCCCATCTCAGTTTTCAGGGCTGGTAATACCATGCTTGTGGATATGTTTACATAGAAATTGTCTCAGTTCAATCTTCCACACCAGAGCTTTTGGTGCAGAAAATGAACAAATATGGACTAAGACAGAAGTGGAGCACACAGGACCCAAATTGCCTGAACTCTTGAGGTCCATGACATTGCCAGGAAGGCTCAGAGCCTGAAAGCTGCCTCCCAAGAGCTGAGCAAGCACAAGGGGTGCAGCTGGTTGGCAGATACAGGTTCGTTCTTCCATGGTGATGTAGCCCAGCAGAAAGGACTCCAGTCCTTGTGTTTGAGAGTGGCATTGCCACACAAGTGCAGGAACTCAGGCAGCTTTACTCCTAATGATCCCAGTGTGAATGCAAAGAAATGTGAAATGGGCTTATTTGGTAGCGCTCCAATGTAAAGGCAGAAATACCAGCATTTGCCAAGTGAGAAGGATGAAGTCAGCAGAGAGAGTATTTTGTTTCTAACTTTAGAAGATACAGCAAACAATGGAAGGAAAGAAGGGGCTGGCTTTTATTTTAAAATGAAAACTCTTTAGCATACAGCTTACTCTATTGTAGCATTTACACTTAACATAGGCCAGCTTTATTTTATTTATTTTTACATGTTTGCTCCATTTCAGATGGGGTGAGTGAGCCCTTAAAAATATTCCCTCCAGGTTCATGATATACATCAGAGCTGTAAATCTCCTAGGAGACTTAAACAAAGAGAACCTAAAAAAGATGTTCCTTATTTTGCTGCAGTTCTGCCCATGATTAATGGAAGTCTCTGATGATGACTGCAACTCAGTATATTTCTTGGCAGTGTCACTATATTTTCCTTTCTTCTCAGCTGGGTCAAGTCATAGTGACTATAAAAAGTAGAAGCACAAGATTTTTCTTGACAGATCATAATATAAAAGAGGGCCTGCTGCTGTACAGGGTGTTGGTTTGTACATAACTGTGGGTGTTTGTGAGGGCATGGTAGAGATTAGAACATGATAACTTGCAAAGAGAACAAGGATTCAGATGAACTTTTGCAAAAGAAACCTTGCCCCATTTCTGTGCTGGCAACATTTCCTATGAATGGCTCGTTGTACTGTTATGTTTGCTAAAGAGGGCTTTATTTTGCTTTTCAGGTTTACAGTCACCCAGTTTCTGTTTGGGCTGCAGCATCCAGGGTGCCTTCTGTAGGTCCAAAGTCAGGTGTTCTGAGTGCAGCTCAGGAGGCAATGCTGCTGTAGTGTTTCAACTTCTACAAGTTTTGCCAATTCCCTACTGTACCGAGCTGTCAGAGCCTGGCTTCAGTCTGGGTGTCATAAAATGCCAGGGGACACCGGGACACCCCCTGGCCACCTCACTTGAGAAGTAATGAATATTTTAGCTCAGAAGCTATAGAGGAGAGGCCATACATGAAAAACCATATACATAATTTTAGCAAGGAATATTTGACATAGATTTTCTTTGCTTTACGGGAGCCTTGCTATTTCATACCGGTAACTACCTTGAGGGAATCAGCAGAGGGTTTTTTTGTTTTTGTTTTTGTTTTTGTTTTGTTTTGTTGGTTTTTTTATAATACACTGTACTTTAGTGCATTTTGATGCTTTTTCTTTGCTGCAGGACATATTTTACTCACAGTGACCATCCAGGATTAGAGTGTGGACTAGGACATGTCTTCAGGCCTCATATAACTTGAGGAAAATATAATTAAGGCATTAACAAAATAACAACTTACAGATTCCTCCTCATTTTTAAATTTTTTTTTAAGAAAAAATAATTGTGACTAATAGGTAGCTCAGGGTACAACAATGATAGAGAGGCTCTTTTGGCTTGATGAGTAAGAGCCATCAACATGTCCTTTTAGTACAGCCACACATATCTGAGAATATTAAGGATTTTCTAAATCACTCAAATCTGATGCCTCACATTAAAAAGTAGTGGTGGTAGCATAGACATTTGTCATTGCCTTAGCCTATTTGAGCCTAGTTAATCCAATTATCATTGTCTTTACACCAAGATTTATTTTTAAAATATCTGATAACTTTGTATTTAAACTCAAATTGCTAATGTAAGTGAACGTGCCTTGTAACAGAGACCACAAAGTACAACAAGGTGTTGGAGCAGGAAGTCAGCAGTCAGCCATTGTCAGCTTCTTGTGATCAAAATCTATGTTTATGCTTGAGAGCTGCATTAAACAAGTAGCATTTTTTATTTCATTGCAAATGAAAATTTTGCTAAAACACACATTTGTCTGGACCTATGTATATGCATATATAATGTCTTATATGGCCTAATTCTGTTGTCTGTTTTTTGGTTGAACGGTCTTAATGCATGTTTACCCTGCTAGATAACAAAGAATGAGCTGGAGAGCAAGATGTCATCTCATGGAGAATATAAATGATGCCCTATATCTTCTGAATAAAGAATGCTAAATTCAGGTTATAATCAAACAAAAGCTTTTATAATCAAACAAAAGGCTGTACTACTCTTTTAGGTTTTATGCCAACAGATTTGTCTAATTTTTTTCTCGTGAGAAACCAATGGCTTGAAAAATTCTTCTTTTTTCTTTTTTTAAGCAGAACATGATAAACAAATGTCTGTTTTTAAATTTAGACAGCCTTGGGGTAGATGTGAGAATACGCTGTGAATTGACAGATGGAAGTTTGCAAAGTGAGAAAAACCAGACTGACCTTTAGTGTGGTGCTGACAAGTGAAGGATTACACCATCTTTGGTATTAGGAGCCACATGTTATGTGTACCTCATCAGAGGGGCACATGTACACAGGAAACCCACTGTTCCCTGCCATATATTAATAGTAATACTTGCCACAGTCAAAATATTTTGTACATTTAATGCTTTGAAGGATTAAGGAGCCAATCCCATTAATACTGAACGCAGGAAATTACTGACTCTCAGAACAACACCAGGTATGGCAGGCGCCATTTTTTTTAAGAAACCTCTGGTTGTGTGGTTTGGTCTGGCTTGTGGCTCCAGTTTTACACCTGTGTGTGAGGCCAAAGCAGGGTCAGGAGCTCCGTAGGGTGGGGACTGGTAGTGGCAGGGTCTCCCTGGAGCAACAGGGCAGGACCTGGCAGCCTGTCCCATCCCACCCTCCATCCAGGAGCGGGGCAGCCAGGGGCACTGTGTCTGGTGGTATCTGGAGAGTGGCATTGCTTCTGCAGCTCTGCTGGGATAGGGGCTCCTGACCCCAAGGAGGAAGAAATGGGGTCCTGGAATGTGGGAAGGGTGGGAGCAGGAGCTGATGAGGGGTTCTGATCACAGACAACCATGGGTAGTATAGGTTAAGAAAATACAAGTATCCTTCAAGGATATCCTACAAGTATCCTTCCAAGGAGGACAATAATGTATGTATTTAATTACTTATTAAATCATTATAGTCCTATCTTTGGAAAGTGTATGAAACTGTACGGTTTAATAGTACTGGGAACATAGGAACTGTGATCCCTCCGAATGAAAATGTGCGCACAATCTTGAGACCATGCATCTGAAAAACCATGTGTGGCACGGCCCACGCCTCCCTTCAGCCTGGTGGCTCAGATCCACAGGGAAGCACAGCTCCAAACTCTGAGAAACTCATCTTCCCTATGAAGAGGTTAATGATTCTAAAGGGGTTAAAGGCTCCCACTCCAGCCCCAGTAGCTTCTTTTCAGAGGCACACAAAGGCATAAAAATTGGCATAAGCAGATCTGACTTTGCTTAAATTTCAACTTTGATTCTGAGACCTGAAAAGAATTCTTGGATGTGTCAATTTTCATGACCAAAAAATCCCCAAATTAATACAACATTCAAGAAAAATCCTCTGAAAAGTCAGCAGCAACATCTCCAAAGACATTAAAGAAAGGAAAGGCAATACTTGGAAGGTATTCATTATCACTTTAGCAATAATTTTTACCATCAAAAACTTTTCCCCTTCAAATCTTTCCTTCTTTAACTCTAATAATTATGCTGTATATTCTTTCACATTTCCAATCTCATTTTACATGAAAAGAACATTCATGTATCTTTTCATCTAAATGGACTTGAGTATTGCAGCTGTCTAGTTAGATTAGGAGAGAAGCTTTATTGCCACAGCTACAATAAATTTCATTTTTGTGCTAGAAATGTTCCTCTGATTCATGCATTTTTCCATTGATAGCTCTGGACATGGTGTTAAAGAACATCTAATGGCCTTGTGAATTCCGGGGGGAGACACACATTCTGTTCTTCAAGGAGAAATTGCAAACAGAAGTGCCAAGGGAAGATGCCCCAATTTGTTTCATTCCGTTGATATGAATTCAATAAGGATTCTCCATCCCAACCTGCTTCCTCATAAGAAAAGTGTTTTGCTCTGGCAGTACACTCTTTCCATCCTGAACCACTGTAGACATGCTCAGTTTTTTCACACAGAGCCTTTTTTTGTGGGGTTCTGCAGTGCTTCAACACTTCTGTAGCATGAAATAATTTCTCCTGAAAAGTGAGTGGTGTTACTGCAGACAGTGGTCATTGCTCTGACACAAAGTACTTTGCAATGATGTGCCACAGTTAAAACTCTCTTATAGCCATCAGAAGCTGCTGAAATACATGACTGGGCAGTAGATGTTCTTTAGGAAACTCAGGGACATTCAAGAATACTTGGAAAAAGTAATGTACAATATTTGCTCTGGAACCATCCCATTAGATACAGGAAAATCCACTTGGCCATCTCAGGCAAGGGTCAATTTAAAGCACTTAAACATATCATTAGAGTCCAGTTCCAGTTGAAAAGCCCCATGGATCAGTTCAGTTGCATAAATATAACTGCTGTTTGAGAAAATCCCAGAAACTCTTACTGAGCTGGCAGATTTGATACAGGACATACAGGGGACCTACATATTCAGCAACTGCAGCTGGAAGACAGTGGGAAATGTTAGGGCATATGAAATTGTACCAGACACCTGTGTGTAAGGAACTGAATCTTTTGGGGAATCTCAAGAGTCTCCATTGATGATACCAAGTGGATGTCCATAGAGATGTTTACACTGAGGTGTCTCAGACTATCAGCTGAATTTTGCCCACCTCGTTTCTTCTGCTGCCAGCCTTCTCCCTGAAGGCAATTTACTGCAATGTAGTTGTAAGGACTAAGATAAAACACTATGCTAGTGTACAAAATTTGAGTTTCCTTGGTGACTGGACTGAAATAGAAGGGCTCTGTTTTCCTGTGCCTCAGCTCAGCATGATTTTGGTCAATGAATGCTGCTATGGGGCTCTCAAGCAGAGCTCCTTACTCTTTGGCTTTGCTTGAGGACTCATGTGTTGCTCTGGTTTCCTCCTGCTAGTTTGAATTTTGCAGGCCTGCCTGTCAGATGAGCACAGCCAGCAGTGTTCTCTCCCTCCCTGTGACATTGTCCCTCTGCCAGGACCAAGTGAGGTAGGAGCATGGGGTGGCAGCACAGTAACCAAGGAAGCATCTGTGCTGCCTTTGTGAGCACTGAGGGCTCTCACACTGTGGGGAACTCTCAGCTGGACTCATCTGGCTGAGGTCCAGTGCCTTTGAATGGTTCCAGTAACTCACAGGAGTTGGAACACGCTGGGGAATCTGGCCAAAGCTGCTCAGGGTTTATGGTTGAATGGGCTAAATTGGGCTAGTGAGTGAGTGCTTGCTCTAACTGATTGCCTAATTCATTTTTAACATTTACCATAATTTTTAACAGAAATGCAGCTTCAATTAACACTTTTTTCCCCTTCTATTTAAACAGAAGTCCATACCATAAAAACCATAAAGACTTTTTGGCAAGTTAGCCTACATATGTTTCTTAGCCTAAGATGACACTGCAATCAGAAAACATACATTGAACAATCTATAAATCTCCTCATGCCTTAAAAAACACTTAAACTCCTCCAGAGTGTGAAGTTTTATTCTGAACAAAGATCTTGAGGCTCTTGTATGTGAACACAACATTTTCTCAGTCTACCTCTAAGTTGTAGGATCATATCATAGAACGATCTGTGTAGGAATGCACCTTAAAGACTTTCTAGTTCCAACCCTACTTCCACGGGCAGGGACACCTTTCAATGGACCAGGTTGCTCAGAGCTTAATCCAACCTGGCCTTGAACACTTCCAGGGTTATTGCTTCATGACTTCTTTGGGCAGGTTCCAGTGCCTCACTACCCTCACAGTAAAGAATTTCTTTCTACTATCTAATATCAACCTGCCCTCTTTCAGTGCAATGCCATTCCTCCTTGTCCTATCACTGCAGGCCCTTGCAAAAAGTTTCTTTTTCTCCACCTGTCATTTTGCCCCAAAAGGGTCTCAATTGCTCTCATTGCTCCTTCTCTGCAGGAAAGAATACACCTGTTCTGTTTTTGAGGAGCACTGCAAAGAAAGAGTTTTGGAGTCTTTATATCTTTTGACCCTGGAATTTTTGAGCCAGTGTTCATTCCTGTCTCCCATTGTCTGCCTTCAGTTTCCTCCAATGTACTGCTTGTGAAAAGTAGAGCCATGATCATTAAGAGGTCAGAAGTTAAAGCAAAGAGAGTTAACTTCATTAAAACTGTTTTTCACCAGGTGGAATGGAGATCTCAACAGAAAGTGTGGGACAGATTTCTTTCCTCAGTTCCAAATAGACTGGAGACTTGTATCCTGCCTTAGCTCTGGATTACAATTTAGCTAGGCATGGTTGCCAAATTAATCTCCAGCATTTTCTGCCCAGAAATATTGCTCATGTGGTTCCCAGATCATGCATGTATACACAGAAAATCTGATGTAATTGGGTTTACTACACACACACACCCAAGAAATGCATACATCTGAATGTCTTGCATGTGATCTGGGATTGAATTCTACCAGCACGGGAGATGAGATTAGCAGGAGGATTAAAGCAAGTCTCAGAAGTCTGAAATACCTTTCAGACAAATTTTTTGAGCAAAAAAAAAGTTAATTGCCTCTAGGGAAATGCAGGTATAGAGTAAAACCTGCACACATACAAGCTCCAAGAACAAAAACATACCAGCACTGATAAGAGGCAGTAAATGAGAGTTTACAGGGATAAGTGAGTGTAGCCAGTCCATGGTCTGAGGGAAAAACAAGGCCTGAGTCTGCCATTCAGACAGATATGGCAACAACTTTATTTCCTGAGACATGCAGATGTCTCCCACTCAAAAACCTACATCTTTTTCCATGGGAGAATAATTGTGTCCTCAGATGTGATGGCTGCCCCCTGTACTTGTGACTACTCTAGGAATCATCCTGTCCTTAAAATCAGCTTTTTTGGGCCCCTTTCATTTTTTGTGTCTATGGGTATTGTTTTGGGTCCACAAAACAGAAAACAATATTGATCATTTTGAAAAGCAAGGGAGTTCTGTGCAGAATTAATGTATAAAAGATGCACATACTTGATTGTATAATTACATCCTGCCTTGCATTCTGATCACTAAGCATTCAGTATTCTTTTCAGGAAATTAATAACTTTACAAAGCAGCTGCTCCATCCACCAGCTTTAAAAAATAATATTGCTGTTGTAAACCATGGATTACTCTTTCTGATACAGGTAATCCTCTTAAAATTGACCATTCTGTAGTTTAACAAATTTATCTTCCTTTCAATGTGTTCTGAGCTGAGGACCAAATGATTAAATGTCCATAAGACACCTTTAATTTTGGACAAAGTATTAAGAAATTTTTTAAAAAATGAAGATACTTGCAAGTAGTTTTCCTTAGCCATAACAATATAGTTTGGATATTTGAGAGTTAAAGGCATATCCCAGCATATTCTGTCCTTCACGTTAACTCTGTAAGGAATCACACATTAACAACTGCTGAAAAATCTACCCATTTGTATTTTAAAATCTTGTCACCAATGGGAATATTAGTTTTCCCATGCTACAGTGTTTTACAGAGGCAAATTATTCATTTAGTAAAGCTAAGTGGGAATCGTTCAGTAAAATGTTTGGTGTTGGAAAGTGCTGGTTTGTCAAAACAGAATCCTTCCATGGGGACTGTGAGAGGAACCAAGGTTAAAAATTCAGCTGAAAACATCCTTAACTCTGATAATCATCTGTCCTGTGATTGCAGCACTGACCTGAATAGCCTGAGCTTGATATGGCTCCACTCACAAGGACATTGAGAGCAGGACCTCAAAGCTGATTGTCACACATGTCAATAAAGAGTCCTCACTGCTGGGCTATCCAGAGCAGTGCTTGTGTTCCTTCTCTTTTCTATGTAACAGTTCCATGAAAAACATATTCTTTAGAAGATGATAGTTTACTTTTATTTCACAGTGAAAAGATGGTATTTATTGTCTTATTTTCTGCTACAAAATACCCTCATCTAGTTCTAACATTGGTTGTTGAGTAAAAATTGGTCATTGAGATTGCTCTTGGCTTGAAACTTTTTGAAGGGTGAACTAATGTATGAGTAGGAAAGCACACTATCAGGTTTCCTGGGATCTGGTTTCAGAAAATTTCTCAGGTCTCCCATATGCTTTCATAATTAAACTACTAAAGGAAATTCTATGCTAGCACAACTGATGGGAGTCTATGGTTTATTGCTCTTTGCACATGTTGTATTCCTGGTGGGAAAGGCAAGCAGTAGGATGGTATCTGGGCTCAAAAGTACATTGATAAACTCAAACATGATGCTTATTTCTGCCACATTTTTGTTTACATAAGACTCATACCTGTTCTTATTTAAGTAAATGCTTTACACATTTTCATAGTAAAAAATCTTGAAACAAAAGCCAACAACCAAGCCCGTGCAAGTATTTGGAAAGGTTAGTCAATTTTCCACTGTTATCAAATCTCTTTTCTTGAAAAGCTGTGTAAACAAATGTTATTTTGGAAACTCTTAGCAAATGTCTAACATTTGCATTTGTTCAAGTTTATTTTTATTCAAAAGCCTCTCTTAGGTTATTGCTGTGTCTGATTCTTTTACATGTTCAAACTTGCTTGTCAGGAGCATTTCAGTTTGAAAATTTACTGCTCTGTGGCCTTTTAGGCACCTTAAATTCTTTATCTAAGTACTCCTGAAGACCATGACAAATAAAGCACAACCTTGACTTTTGAAGGAAGAATGAAGAAAAAAATCTTGGTGGCATTTCTGAACTGTCTTTAAAAGGATCAGCAAGAACTCTGCATGTCTCTATGACTGCTGAAGGTTTGGTGTGACAGTCAATGATTTATGGTGAAAATGGTGATAGGATAATTTTTGCAAACAGTTCAGCAATGGTGTCACTTTATTCCCAGGAAATGTTATTATTGGCTGAACGGCTAAATGTGTTCAATACCAGGACTGATTTCTGGCCACCCATCCAAGTGGTGAAGGGTGGTTTGTGTCCATGCTGCTCAGAGTCAGCTCAGATTGTCTGTACCAGTGCTATGTAGTGTGATTGGTCCTAGACCTCTGCTGGGCCCCAGGAAATCCCCCAGTGACCTCAAATCATAACAATCTTTTTTTGTGCATGGTTCTTAGTTCACAGTGTCAGGAATAGTGAGGACTGTGTTACAGCCTGACAGAATTGTGTTTTCTTAGCATGAAACGGAAAGAGTGAACTGTGTGAACTGAACTATGGGGTGAGGGCATGTTTGAGCATGTAAAACCTGGTGCAATGTGTTCTAGAACTATGTGAGATGAGCAGAGCCAAACCTAATGGGACTTCCTCATCATGACCTTTTGGAGTATTCCAAAGCTAACCATCTGAAAAACTGTGTGAATTTTTTTTTTTCCCCAGGATGACTGATTCACTTCAGAATAAAACTTGTGAGCAAATTACCAACACTATATGAATCTCCAGGAGACAAGGATCAAAGGGTTACCTGTGGACCTAAACTAAGTAATAATTTAGACAGATCAGCAACCTCTGTGAGAGTTAAGATGGGGCAATGCTGAGTAAAGCAGAAAATCCTGCTTCATATTTTTATCAAGTTTGATATTTAGAGTTTAATAAGAGGCCAGTTTTCAGCCAGGTCACTGAAAACTTTGGTGAGGTGAGGAAAAAAGCCATATGAAAATGAATTGATGACATCTAAGCTTTTTCAGAAAAAATCACATTTTTATACAGCTGATTTCAGAAAAATGCTGTAGATAATCTAGTGAAAAATGTAGAGGCATTTAAACACTCCTGATGGAAGCACAGGACATTTCCTGAAGATTAATGACTGTTTGGGAGAAGCTGTGGCTTGAAATTCAGCTGAGAGCCATTAGCTTCAGCTAGCTATCAATCCTCCAGAAAGGTTTTGTGCCAGAGTCATTATTACAATTAGGAGTTTAAAATGTATAGGTGTAGTGCATTTTCTGTGCATGATGAAGATGCCATTTTGACAGGACTCTTCTGGAGAATTCTGATTTTGGCTAGATGAATGGCTTGGAGTCTCTCAGGGGTATTCTAATAATTTAAAAGAATTTAAAACCTCAATTATGCAGCACCCTGGAAGATCAACTGTGAACATCAGACCCAGTCATATGCAAACATGTCAAGCAAATAACACCTCATAAAGAGAATGGCCACTTTTTTTTCTGTCTCATCAGCTGAGAAGTACTGGATATTAGAGCTTTGTTAGCCAGTGATTAGCATCAGCATAATTAAAAGCCCGGGATCCAGCTGTTAATAATTGACTGAAGGAAAACTGTGTGCAGAAAATAAGATTTGGAGTTTTTGCTGGTGATGATTAAGGAGTTATTACCACATGCAGCGAAGCCAATGGCAGATGCAGATTCAGAGTCAATGGAAACAAGAACAAGCACTTGGTCCTTATCACTAATGTGGTACATGAACTAGAAGGGTCACATCTTTTGATAGGTCAACAAAAACGTTTCTCTACTGACTTTGGGACTGTATTAACCTACTGATAAAGCTCTATCTAGCTTTTTTTAATTATGAGTGGCAGTTCTTACCTCACAGATTTCATAAATAAGGCAAAATGGACCTATCCATCTTCACTTCCCATATGTAGGAAACTGTTTGGCTTTCTCCTAATACTGAGCTAAAGCACGAGTCTTCAAATGAAGTGTGCTTTACAGTTTTGTGCTCTGAGGCCATCAAGAGATGGAGAATCTTCTACCTTCCCTGGTGTTTCTCTTCATTCATTTATTGCCTCATTGTAAACATGTGTCCCTCCTGTTTCTGTATTAGACTGATCTGGCTCCATCAACACTCCTGTTCTTGAAGTTAATAAACTGACTTTTCCTGGTAATTATCATTTGACATTTCTTTCCCAGTCTTGCACTGTAATCAAGTTAACTTCTCATCTTACTGATAGCCAGTAAAACCCAGTTCCTTTAATGTCTACACTGAGTCACCTGAGCTACATAGAAAAATAGAAGCACTTTATGCACTAGAGATGTAACAGCCACATTAGCCATGTGGAAGTTTATACTTTGCTGGTTTTCCATCAGGACAATGTTACTGGACTCATTTCTTTCCAGAATAGCAAAGGCAAATCTGCCATTCCTTGTTCTTCAATGCATAGCTTCATGTTTGAGCATACCGAATATTTTGTTTAAATATTTTGTTTAATTGGTCCAGTTTCTTCATTCTTCCAGAGCATTCTGCCATTAATCATTACTCTGCCAATCTGTGTGTCATCTGCTAATTTTATTCATAGTAGTGTTGTTCAGTTCAGCAATATTTCATCTAAAAATCTGGTTCATGGATATAAATTATTTAAATCTAAACATCCTGTGTTCAATAAACTTTTCCCAACAGGTTTTTCCTGAGACTGAGGACTCTGAAAATGGCTGGATTTTATAGACTTAAATCACTATCCCAGAAAATTGACTAATAAACACTTTTATTAAAAGTTGGGTTACTTTGGAGGCTTGATATAACTTTGGGGCTGATTCAAAGTCCATTAAAGTCAGTGAGAATCTATGTATGGACTTAATTTGCCATTGGAAAGGCCTTTTTTGTGTGGTGTTCAGGTTTATTTTTTTTTTCTTTACAGGCATGTAGTTTCCTCCTTGCTGAAAAATTCCTTATTAAAAAAAAAAGTAATAGACCATCAGCAAAATCCCACAGCTACATTTAAAAATGATCTGCTTAATTGTGTAGCATTATATAAGCCTATAAACCTCTTTGGCTCATTCCTAAGAAAAAAAAAGGCTCACTTCCTTCTTTTTGTAACTTTCCCTTCTCGCCCAAGCACGCTAGTGTTGAAGTAATGTGAAAGAAGGGATGGGAAATGGGGTTTAAATGAAAGCAAGGAAGTAAATAAAGGCTTCCAGCACTATGCAGTTGTTCTTCTACAGTTTATCTTGGAAAGCACCAAATTCACCATAAAGGGTAGAGAAGGAAAAAAGATTGAATGTGTGAGACTGGTTTTATCAATGCAGATTGCTACAAATACAATATTAAAGGGGAGCAGTGTAATATTCTTAATCCAGATGACATAGTTTCTGAAAAAAACAGATTGTCATAAGTAAGGTACAGGACAGGAAATCCTATTTTAAAATTATTAGGATTACACTTTGGTTGCTTGGAAGTTTAAATGTGACTTCTAGGACAGCTCATTTTCCTAAGTTTCCTACAATCTCATAATACTTTGTTTTTAATATTTAATTATTTGACTGTTCACTCATACTTCCTTCTTGCCAGTGGGAATGTGTTCAGCAATGGGTACAGCACCATGGAATTTTTACAGCTATGTGTGATTCCTATAGCAGAAGTGTCCATATGTGATGAGCACCAGGAGAATTCTATGCTTAGAAAAAAATATTGATTTTCTCCAAATGAGAAACTGCCAGGGAAATGTGTCAAAATGAACACAAGAAAATGATCTGCCATAAGCAGTCATCATTCCCAAGGGAGGGTCAGTGCAAAGGACGGGGGTGTTTGTGTTCTACTGCTCTAAAAGCTCGCAATCGTCATGAGTGATCAACCTGCAAATCACAGTGGTTGCCACTTTTTATTAGCCCTGTTCAGATAAGGGCTTATCCTCTCTAAAATGGTGAGCACTACCAACTGGTTTGGGGTCCATAAGTTTTCCTGTACAATGGTGAGTGTAAATCTAGACAGCTATGGTAGCTCTGCATTCTCACTGCAGTCATTTTCCAGTTTGACAGGCTACAAGGGAGCATATAAAGCAGCAAAGGAAATGCAAGACATCTGTAACAAAACCAGTGAACATGCTATTGATTTGTTTCCCTTGCTGGTGTGGTCCTGGCATTGGTCTCTTTCTCCAGAGAAATGAGTTAAAGAAACAAGTCCAGTAGAGAACATGGAATTTTACTTCCATTCATCTTCCTTATTTTGCAAGCACCACATTCTGCAAATCCCATGCCAGTAAAGCTCTTGGATCAGTCTTCAAATTCTTCTGGATCCTTGAGGGAGGAGATGTCAGAGCTGGCCAAGAATCTAAGTGGAAACTGATGACAGAAGCTGACATTAATCAGCTCCACAGTATGTTCTGCCCAGCAGGTTTCTTCCAATAAATCAAAGGGCTTCAGATCCAAAGGGCATTTAACCATTAGAGAGCAAGTGTTCACTGTGGTCTGTAGCAGCTAAAGATGATGAATTTAATATTGATTTTCAGATATAACCCCATCCACATAACGCTTGTGTGATTTTACATATAAATACACTGGAAAAAATTCTCAGCTGGGGCAAGTCAGCAAAACTCCACTGATTTTACTACTCTATGTGAACTGAAGTTTTAGTCCCCAGTATATGAATGGACTTAAATGGAGATATGTTTTCTCATTTTTTTGGGTTTATTTTTTTTTTGAGTTGACAGCGATGAGAAACAAAATCACCATCATATTCGCAAAATTTCTGCCATTCTTGTGATAAGTTCTTTTCCCATGGTGAGCATAGAGCAGTCATTAAAGGAAAGAAAGTAAACAGCGTGCTGCATGTAGGTCAAGATTGCTCACCAGTGGGAATATGAATCCATAGTTACTCACAGAGGTGAGTCTGTGGCCTCAGCTGGGTTGCTTCAGTGGCAAGAGGGTTTTAGCATCCTGAAAAGCCCTTTGTTCCTTGACTTTCGATTTCTGTGTGTTGGGTGGGACAGGGGAGTGTTGTTTTTCTTCTTCTGTCTTTTGGGGTTTTTTTCAATAACAAGCTCCTATAAATACATTGGCAACAAAAGGAGGGCTGAGGAGAATCTCCATCCTTTTTTGGATACAGAGGGAACACAGTGACAAAGGCTGAGGAAAAGGCACTTGAGGCCTTCTTTATACTCACAGAAGCTGCCTGGATCCCAGAAATGGACCCAGGAATGGTAAGAGGTTTGCTGACCTGGAGAAAGAGTCTTAAATCACATTAGGAGAAAATAGATTGGTCTATGAGTGTGGAAGATACATCCAGAGTGGCTGGAGATCTAGTCTAAATACACATCTCATTCCTGCAGTGAAAATCACATTCTTGCAGTGAAAATCAGGGACACACTAGAATCTTTGATAAACGCCGCAGTGGTTTAGAAGATTTGTGCCCATGGATTCCATCCAGCCACAGGCCTTAAAAATACCTAGTACACACTTAAACACAAGACCTGGGCATATGTTATTTGAAAACTTTTCCCCACAAAAATGTAATTCTTCAAAACCTCTCAGACCATTCAAATTTGGGACTACCACTACCAGAACTAAAAGCAGGGATCAAATATTCCTCACCAGATTAAATAACATGCTTCTCTTCAAGTGCTGTGCCTGCAGCATTAATGGGGCTTTAATGTGTATACCCTGTAGACAAGGCACAGAAGCAAATACAAAATGTGGTGACTGGAAAATTGAAGAATTAAATTTAACTAGATCATAATGGTATCATTTTACACCCACTTACATGGATGGATTTAGGCAGAAAAATGTGCAGTTCTCCATGCTGCTACCCGCCTCTGTATTCTCATAGAATGTTCCTGCCACCTCAAGTTAGGCAGACAGGTATATTTAAAATACAAACTACAGTGTGTAAACAGGCAGACTTCTTTAAAATGGATATTTTTTCACTGCAGTACATAATGAAAATACTGATTAAATTTCCCTTTTATGTGGGAAAGATTCTGAGTGGCAGTTTTTAACTCCAGTAATACCTTAATATCAGGTTTTCTTGTGAAGACAATGTTTCAGCTGATGGGTTTCATGACAAGACAATGAAGAGCCACATCACTCTTGTGGAAAAACTGGCTTCTGGGTGCACTGTGTAAAACATAGGCTGGACAGCCCAACCCAGAGAGTGGTGGTGAATGAAGTTACTTCCAGTTGGTAGCCAGACATTAGTAGTGCATTCCCAGCGCTCAGAGCTGGGGCCAATCCTGTTAAATTTCTTTATCAGTGATATGGATCAGGGGAATCAATCACCCTCAGTCAGTTTGCAGATGACACAAAATTGACTGGGAGTGACTTTTTGGAGGGCAGGAAGGCTCTGCAGGAGGATCTGAACAGGCTGGACTGATGCTGAGGCCAATGGTGTGAGGTTCAACAAGGCCAAGTTGTGACCCAGGCTGGGTCCTGCCCTTGGGTCACAACAACCCCTGCGGTGCTACAGGCTTGGGAAGAGCAGCTGGAAAGTGGCCAAAAGCAAAAAGATCTGGAGGTGTTGGTCAACAGCAGCTGAACATGAGCCAGAGTATGTCCAGGTGGCCAAGAAGGCCAGTGGTACCTGGCCTGTATCAGAATAGTGTGGCCAGCAGGACCAGGGCAGGCCACACCTTCAGTCCAGTTCAGAGCCCCTCACAAGAAGAAAGACATTGACTGAGGTCTTGAAGCATGTTCAGAGAAGGGCAACAAATCTGGTGAAGGGTCTGGAGCACAAGTTCTGTGAGGAGTGGCTGAGGGAGCTGGGAGTGTTTAGCCTGGAGAAGAGAAGCCTCAGGGTTTACTTTATTGCTTTGAACAGCTCCCTGAAAGCTGGTTGTTGCCAGGTGGGGATGATGCCTTGAGAGACTACCTAGAACAGAGGCTAGTGTTAAGGGAATAAAGTAGGCATTTATTAAAAGGCCTTCAAAGGATACACCCTGGGCAGTACAAGAGCCTGGCCATGGCTACACCCAAGATGGACGATGGGTCACACACTTTCACACTTTTATAAATTCGTGTCCATTTACATATTGGGGTTAATTGTCAATTACAGCTTCAGGTTATTCAGTCCCATCCTCCCAGATTGCTCTCCTCAATTCACGGTTGTTGATATTTTTGGGCCCAAAGCTGCAATGGTGTCCTTGGTTCTTGGGCTGGAGAAGGATTTTTTGTCTGACTAAACTGTGAAGAGGACTTGCTAACACTTTATATGAAGTTCAGAGTTATACATTAATGCAGTACAGAATCTGAAAAGTATGAAAGCTAAAACTTAAGGGATGATGCCTCTTCTCCCAGGTAACAAACAACTGGACAGTAGAAAGCTGCCTCAAGTTTCGCCATGGGAGATTTAGGTTGGATTTCAGGAAAAAAATCTTAAGTGAAAGGTTTGTTAAGTGTTGGAAGAGACTGCCCAGGGAAGTGGCTACATCATCATGCCTGGGGCACTTGGAGACATGTTACAGTGGTGAACTTGGCAGTGCTGGGTTCATCATTGCACTTGATGATCTTAAAGACTTTTTCCAACCTAAATGATTCTATAAAAGCTCTCATATTTCTGCCAGTGTCATCTACTCTCTGCTTACTGACCTTGTTCACAAAAATATTCAGGCTACTGAAGCAGGAAGAGTACATTATCAAGAATTAGTGAAATAAACTTGGCTTCTGCCCTGCTAAAACTGTTTTAGAGGTGTTACCTTAGGAATTTGCTGGCAAAATAATTTTGTTATTTTTAGAAAGCAGTCAATTATTGGGACTTAAACATTTTGCAGACATATAGCAATCAAAATTTGTTCAGGAATGGTTTTGGAGGAATATCTGGTAGATGTAAGAATGACACATACTTTCCCTTATTAGAAAAGTCAATATCACAGGAAGAGCCTGTAAGATGTAGAAAAAAAAAGCAGGACAAAGGCCTATACTGCAAACCTGCTTAGATCTATGAATGAATGCATGGTGTCTTTCAGGGAATAGTCAGATTTTATGCAAGCATTTGAAAAGACTCAGTTTTGTATGGGGACCAGGAAAATGGTGGAAACAGGATGAAACAAAATCCTTTTCTTATGAAGTTGCTGCTGTGCTGTTAGCCTCAATGTGGCAAGTCTGGCACATTGGCATAAAAAATATTAGACTAGTAATAATATCTTATGTCATAAATTTGTGGGGCAGTTTTATAAAAGAGTTTTAATACTCACCTACTTCAAGGTTACTTCTCAGAGTTAAAGGAAAAAAATCCCAACTCTATGCAAGGGGCATGGGGGAGGAAGATACCAGCCAGCCCATTTTTTTCCATCAGAGAGACTGTCTCAAAATGAAGACTCATATGCTGTATGAGCACCCCTTCCTTCCCACAAGTGGGTGAAGTGCTTACATGTGCTGCAAGTTATGAGAGGAAAGAGCTACCAGGCTATATAACAGATGATAATTTTGCATCCACCTCTATGTACTCAACAGAAAAAGAAGATTGTAGTAGTTCATTTAGGATCTGTTCTTTCCTTGGAATACTACTTCTGGCTTCAAGAGTCAGGAGGAATGTTCTCAATACTCTAAAGCAAAATATAATTAAGTTTTCACCTTAAGAGTGTTTGTGGTTTTGTGTGGTATGTGTATATATATATATGGCTTCTTTCCTCTAATGACTAAGAATTTGGGGGAGAAAAACATTTCTTTTACTTTGTGTTCCTTTATTTTTTTCCAAGTTTTGACATTTCCAGAAAAAAAAATTAAAGCTATTTTTATTTTTTCACAGACACATTGATATTTTTGTAGCAGAATAATATGATGCTTTGTAGAGAATATAGAATAAGGGTCCACTTTTGTCTCCAACAATTGAATAGCACTTCAGTACAAATGGAGGATGTTCTCACCTATTTGAGACAGGGTAGCTGAGATTAATGATTCGCATTATTGGGCTAGACTAACCAGTGCAAGTTTTTCATATCATCTGCAAAGATGTGCAGACAGGAAGACTGGATTTCTGACTGTGCATGCACCAAGTAGGCTGACCACTTCACCCATTCTGGGAAAGAAGGCGTAAGGGATGAATAAATCAGGTCCACATCTAGCATTTGAGTCTTCATTTTAGAAAGTCTCTCTGATGGAGAACAGACCTGCTGGTGTCTCCCCCCTTCATGACCCTTAAATACAGCTGGGATTTTATTCTTTCAACTTTTGAGAGAAGTCATTGAAGCAGATATCTTGGGCAGCATCTGTAGGTGGTTATACCAGTTAGCTCAGAAGTGAAAGGAACTATCTGTTCTCATAACTGATCTGCACATGGACCTGGGAAGAGATGTTTAGAAGGAAATTACTTAAAAACTTGGGTTCAGTTTTTTGTCTTATTCTCTTAAGCCTGTTCAAATTCAGGAAAAAAAAAAATCAAGCTAAGTGGAACGTTATAGTTTGTGAACGAAGTTTTTGATGAGGAGATGGTTGGTCAAATGTGGAGCCAGTTCCAACATTACAGTGTGTACAAAGATCCCCAAGTCCATATTAATTTCAGAATTGAATGTTCAACTGATGTATGAATATATCCATTGGGAAATTGAAGGTTTTTCTTCTTGTTGCTTGTTTGTTATTTTGCCCTTGCTCCACTTCATCTGTTAGTGAATGGGAGAGTGCCAGAGGCGCTGGGAGTTGCAAGAGAATGACCAAGGAGACTGCTGGCATGCAGCCCTGCAGCACTGCCATTAGAAGCAACAGATTCAATCCAGATTCAGGCAGCTTCCCAGTGCACCCAAGTTTAAATCATTGCCATCTTAAGTGCTACATCTAATCAATGGACTTTGATGGGTGTCTCTTGGAAGCAGTTCATTCATACTACCCTTTGAACCTGGAGATTAAGAGTTTATTTTACTGACAGTCTGTGGAGCCAGAGTGACCACACGCATTCCTCAGGTGGCTGGGGCAAATCCAGGCATTGGTGCTTTTCAACCAGATTGCTAAACCTTGACAGCAACCCTCTAATCTGTAGTGTAACGATATGGTGACTTTCTGTAAAAGCTTGAGCTCTCAGCTGCATTTATTGCTTTCTTTAGGAGTGATTTATTACTATATACTTACTATATGATTGTGTACCTGGAGTGGTCCAGAAAATTGTTTAGTTTCTTATGAAGCAGATGGAATGCATTACCTTGAACAAAAACTGGCACTAGTGTTTGTTTTGTTCAACCCTGGAGCCAATTTGCATGTTAAGCTGAAGCCTTCTGAAGGCAAAAGACACAGAATACAGGCCAGCCTCAAGTTCCTGTGCAGGTATCCTGTATCAGCTATCCTGCCCACTCATTTAATCAAATAATGCCCTTTCCCTATTCTCTTTTCTCATCTTCTTCTATTGTATAAGACATCTTTTTTTTCCACCCCCAAAACACTTATGCTCTTTAGGAGAGAAGAAGGGTTTTTTGGAGGATGGCTATGAGAAGGTTAATTGCCTGAACTACCACAGGCACTTTGTATAATTTTGTTGAAGGCCTCTGTATTAATCTCCCATCTGTTAAACTGAGACTATAGTGGGTCTCAGCTTCCCAGCAATGTGAAGCATTTGAGATTATGAAAAACTCTGATACTGTGGGACTTGTAAGTTGGACTTGGTGAACAAGGGAATATAGGAATTTAGAGAGCAGTTTAGATGGGATTTCGAAACCTGAATAAGAGAGTGTGATTGATAAAAAAAATCCATGTACTAGTGTAGGCCAATAGGGATCATTCTTTCTGCCAGCAGTTACTCGGGAACATGTATTTCTACTACAGGCATTCTACTACAGGCTCAGAGTTACTGTCTTGACTGAGATGAGTAGCTAGGCACTTACCTCCTGCTTGAAGCCATTTAGAATTCCAAGATTAGGACAAGAACCCTTAACAGCCAAAACAAAATTACAACACCAGATTCAAGGCACAGCACAGCAACACAAAAACTAAGATGCTGGATCCAGGTTTGGTATCCTACCTCAGGGTTAGCTGTGGTAAAAAAGAAGCAGGAAAACAAGATATGATGTTCTTCTCAGATTTCCTGAGCTCAAACATAACATACATCTTAATCCCATTGCCCTAACTACCAATCTATAGCAGATTCTGAGGTGCTCTTTGCCTTTCTTTTCAGAAGCTGTACCAGCACATGTTAAAAAACTCAAAGGATTCTTAGGGCAAATAGAAAACACATAAAGGAAAACTTGACTTTGCAGCATAGAGATAGGTGATTGTTCCTCTGAAGGTTGGGTTATTGGCTTGGTATATTCTATTATAAGTGTTTTCAACTTAGCCCATATTCTTTCAAAGGGGAGTCCATGGCTCTTCTATTACAGAAAAAAAGTAATAGTCAGGATCATTCCTGCAACATCTCTTGTTTCTGCAGAGCTTGGTATTTTGAACTGTAACAAATGAACAGACTGGTCCTATACATTCACCCCGCTTTTAATTTATTCCCATGTTAGGAGAAAACATGTGAAAACTTTCATACTAGGTCTCTCTCCTCCAAAGTGGGTTTTTTTGCTAAGAGGACCCTGTTGGTTTCTATCAGCTATACTTAATGATATCCAAACAACAAGGCAGTCCTAGAAGGACTTTTACAGAAGTGTTATGGCCAAAGCTGTTAAGGGAAGAGGTAGTATTTTAGACAAATCCCTCTCTGCAGTGTTCCTTAGTCAGTGCAATCTTGTGAAGTATATTTTGAGTCTGTATCTAAGTCCTTTTACTCAAGCAGGCCTTATTTTAAACACTTGAATTATTTCACTTACCTGAAATAAAACTTGGCTACAAACCCTTAATTAGCTTTGAAATATTTATTTTACGTGCACAGTATGAATGTCAGTTATTTGTGCCATTGTTCTGTGATTTCATTAATCCTTGAGTCCTTCTCATAATATCATTGTCCCCATTAACAATACATATTTCAGACTTCAAATCTTATCTATTAATATTCCTGTTACACCAAGTGTGGTGAGCAACTCCACTTAATTGCTCTTGTCTATTCAAAGTAGCAACTACTTTCAAAAGACAAGAAAAAAGAGCCTATCCATAACTGCAGGTTGGAAGTTGCACGAGTTCAAGTGTCTGCTGCTGGTTTATATCACAGCATCACAGAATGGATGGGGTTGCAAAGGAGCTCTGGAGATCATCTAGTCCAACCCCTCTATTCAAGCAGCTTTTCCTACAGCAGGTTGCACAGGACTGTGTCCAGGTGGGTTCTGAATATCTCCAGAGAAGGACACACCACGATCTCTCTGGGCCAGAGCCTGTTCCAGTGTTTTGTCACTCCCAATGAAAAAAAAAAAAAAAAAAAAGAAAAAAAAAAAGAGAACTTCCTGTGTTTCTGTGTTCAGTTCTGCCCATTTCCTTTATCCTGTTCCCTGGCACTACTGAAGAGGGTCAGGCCCCATCCTCTTGACATTGACTCTTGGGATATTTGTATGTATATCCTCAGAGATGGTGAAGATGCTACTATGGATCTGGCTATTATGACCTTAGGCCTAAGAGAAGCCCTTCTATAATAGCAGCTGGATGGCCAAACCCATTTGGGTTGCATCAGACCATGCATGGGACAAATATATCAAGCTCCTGGCTCTATTTTTCAGTGAGGGATGGCATGAGGGATGGCATGGGACTCAGCTTTTCTTATTCCTTTAGTGACAAGAGATGAAAGGCTACTCTATGTTTCAGAAAAAAAGCAAGTGTCTACAAATACTAGATCACCTCAGAGCTCAAAGGGCAATTGAAAATGTTGTTGCATTGGTAAAGGGCTGGTAGTGGTGGTTTGAGCCCTGTCAGAACAGTCAGGAGAGGAAAAGCTGAAAACAGAGACAAGATGTCTGGGATCATTACCCTCTTCTCTGTCAAGACAGTGAGAAAGGAAAAATTGGCATCTAAGTTGGTAAGCTGGATTTCATCCTAATAGTTGTCTCAAAAGCATTTTACTAACTAAACTTCTTTCTGTGCCTCTTACTTCTGCTGATCTAATAAATTAGCTTCAGATTTAATAGGCACTGACTTCTACCTCAAGACTGAAATAAATTTAGCAAGAAATTCCAAAACATCAGGATTTTTCTGAAATAGCTGTCTCTATGCTCAAAATTAGGGGTCACAGTGAAGGTATGATCAATTAGTTTTAAACTGAGTGTTAACAATAACCTGATGTCTAAAATAAGTGTCTCCTGCTATAAAGTTCATTCATCTTATATTGCTGTTCAGCCTAGCTCATCTTTGTTGGAAAGTACTTGTTACATTTATTCTCCAAGTCATATTGGTACTGTCCTTCTTCCAGCAAATGTCAATGAATGTCTTCACTGTGTCTATAACTGTTTTAAAAATCTTTCCAATCAAATCAGAACCATTCCCAAGCCTGTTTAATTTTCCCTGGCTTTCCTGGAGAGGTGGAGAGGTGAAAGCACAGCAGGATGCTTGCATACAGCAAGATCAGGTTGAAAAGCATATTTGAGAAACCAGGAAAACAGTAGGAGCAGGGAGGTGAAATATTTAATTCACAGAAAAAATATGGGAAGACTCTTAATAATTACCTATGTAATGGAACAGCCACAAAAGTAAGACAGTGTGAACTCCTAGAGACTGATGTAAAAACAGGATAAAAAAAATGCATGTAATCAAGTAAAAAAGGAAGGGAAGAAATGGCCCTGAGAATCTTAGTAAGCGATGGTCTTTACATATGAGGTACCTGGCACAGATTCAGCAAAAAGGTGTTTTATCTGGGAACTCAGGGGTGGTCATTAGGATAAATTCATAGACGCTTGTGGAGAACTCT
Source organism: Motacilla alba alba (assembly GCF_015832195.1). Lineage (NCBI taxonomy): Eukaryota > Metazoa > Chordata > Aves > Passeriformes > Motacillidae > Motacilla > Motacilla alba. Next base: position 11,458,906 of record NC_052018.1, read on the forward strand.
AACATAGCAAAGGTGTGGTAAGCAAAGGGACAGCTTAGATAGTGCAGTATAATAACATTACATTGTTTATGACAGGAGATAAATAAAATGGAGTTAAACCACTGAAGAAACTCTCAAAATGTTTCTTTTGAAACCTGTTGCTAGTGCTGACCTTCAAATGTCATAGTATCCTTGTACCTTCCTCATGGCTTTGACATTCATTTCATGCTATTATGCAGTCTCACAAAGGTACTGGCAATAGAGGGAAGGTGAATATCAACATGATGTACAGTCAAGAACAACAAAATGCCACTTAGCACACCAAACATCTAAACTGCATTCACAGCTTTGGGTGAACTTTTGCCAGCCTGAATTTGGTTCACATTCATGCCAGATTTATTTTACTATGGTTTGGATACAAAAATTAAGTGAAAGTAGGGCATTTCCAAGACTCAAACCCGAAACCTAAAGTGAAACTTGGAGCGTGTGAACCTTTGCAGTTTGAAACCAAAGAAAATGTTTGCATGAACCCTTGCTAAGCAAGCCTGCTGTGTTTCAGAGGAGCTCTAATAAAAACCACACTGCCATGAATCACTGAATATTCCATACTTTGACTTGGTAAATTTATGTAAGTTCCATGACAGTCCTTTTAAAGAGTTCATTTTTCACTGAGCTCTGAGCCAAATCATGAAGTTGTTGATGAGTTTTGCTAAATCCTTACCCAGCCTAATCCTACTAAAGTTAGAGGGAGATTTGACTGAGTAGGGAGAAAACAAAAACTGAGTCCAGGTTTGGACTTGGATACAGTAGCTTGAATTTATAAAGTTTATTTTTAAGAGCTTGAATAAATCTATCTCCACTAATGTGCATTAAACACAAACAAGTAACAGAAAACTCTGTTCAAAAACTAGTGAAAGGTGAAATTCAGACTGTTTTCCCAACCTGCTCTCAGTCGTGTTTGTTCACATCAGGAGAAGGTCTTTAATGTCTCAGCTAATGGCACTTTTTCCTCACTAAATTCCTTCATTCAGTTTCAGGACTGCTCTGGCCACAGACAAGTCCTGCGTAGCTAATAAAGGTGTTTTCTGCTGCAGTGTCTCCATTCTTTAAGGCATTGGAAGCTCTGTAGTGAATGGAATGAGTTTTTACACAGAGTGGACTTGTTCAAGCACGTGAGTATTTTTTTCTACAACTAAATTTCCCCCTTTCTCTGCTCTCAGTTGCAGTGATGACAAGGAAAATAACTCACAGATGATCAGTAACAGCTCCTCTATTTTTTAAAAAAAATTAAACACTGTGAAATTTTGAGAATTGAGCTGTGACACCCAAACTGCTTCACTGATGCTGCCTTTACACCATTATAGGATGAACTCTACATGTGTGTCATTTCTTCCTCCCAAATCAGTTCAGACAAGACCAGGTCCAGGACAAAAAACTCCTTGTTCAATGAACCTATCTAACCAAATCACTGCTTTTCCTCTCTGCTTCTTGCCCAGCAAAACCCAGATTTCTCCTATAGTAACCTCTTTACAGGCTAAAACTCAGCCTACTGTTTTTCTAGTCTGCAACCTCCTCTCTACTTTCTCACACCTTCCTTAAATCTTCGACTTTTCCTTACCTTCTGCCTGGCTATTTTCAAATCCTTCATCATGCTTCAGTCTGTTTTTTGTGTCAATTCCAGCTGCATTTCCCACCAACTCATCCCAGTTTCTCCAGTATCATGTTTTCATAATCCCCTGAAACCATCTTATTCTGTTTTTTTATCTCATGATTCACAATCCAGTGTCTCTCTCTTCCTGATCACCTTTGATAGATTCAACATGGCTTTGATAATTTTGGAGGTTGGTGCCCAATCTGGAAGCAGACACAAGGATGTGAGGTGACAGGAAAAGGTGAAATCCCATTTTGTGTTCCTTACTAGGCAAGGAAGCTGAGTCGGGAAGCACTTTTCATTGACATATTTCAATATATTTCTAAATGGTGGTCTGTAGGGCTGCCTCCTTTCAGTAAAGGTGAAATGTTCAAGAGTGATTGGTAAGTACAGTGATCATGGAGCTGTTTTGGAGATCATGGGAGCTGTTAATCTTTTTTTTCAAGAGCTCAAAATTCAGGAAAATGTGGGTTGATCAGATCTCAGCATGTACTGCACAGATGCACAGATGCACACAAACTTCTATTGGCTCTGACTTCCCACATACAGAGCACAAGGAGGCTGCTTAAACAAAACGGGGAGCAGAAGTTATTCACATTAAAAGCCCCACACTTTTTGGATTTTTCCTTCAACTCACTGAATGATTTGATTGGCAGTTGCCAAAATATCAACCTGAGGTAGGCAAAGTCATGGAATATTTCAGTCGAAATGGTAATGTTCTGGCATAGTTATAAGCAGCTGAAAACTGTATTTTATAATGATACATATCAAACAACCTGAATAACATGGAGTGCTACCAGACAGAACTATAATTAGAATTGGGCAAGAATCAGTTTTCCCATAACCTCCAACATTTTTTTCAGTTGTACATTGGCACAAACCCAACAGCTTTTGAGGTTTTACTAAAAAAAGAGAGAACAAAACCACTCCTATTAACCTGGTGATCAGAGTATTCACCTACACCCTCCAATTGCTGGGGATGAGCTATAACTTTATATCTTATTTCCTTTATATTTTGCCCCTGGTATAGCTGCTTCACTTTGTATATTTATTATTCATTGATCCAGAGAAAGCCTCTAAAGCTCAATACACAAAGATAATCTGGTGTCTCGTTCTTATGAAGCTTGATGCTTAAATGGTTTTATGGTTCCAGATCTTAATCTCTGGTTCAGCAGTCAGGAGACCCCCCTGGACTGTTAAAAGTCCAGTGTGAGTCAGGCTGATCATGAACTAAATGAATTCCCAGGCTTCCCTTCTCACTCAGAAGTGGGGCTTTCTTTTTTGTGGTTTTTAACGGAAATTTTATCCCTGACATGAGGAATCTTTTCTACGCGGTTTTGGCCAAATCTGAAAGTTCTGCTTCTGACAAATCAATGCTATTCCAAAAGAATTTGTGAAACAATTTCTAGAAACCATTGGAAAACAAAAAGCAGTGTTCTGAAACCTGTGAGATTATTGCCAGGGACATTATAGTGTAAAAACCATCATGTCTGCTTTGGCACGACACACACGGTACTGCCTGACTAGAGGTCATTCTGCAGCTTTTTGTTGTTGTATCTAAGTGAACTTTAAGAGGCTTAAGTTAATAAGTAACAGCAAAGTTTTCCCTGTGAAACCAAAGCAGAGCCTGACAGTGTTCTCTGTTTGGTTTGGATGTTGCAGCTGGATGCCTGAACTCCAGGAGAAGAAGGAGCCATGAAGACAACAACTTCTTCTACTGACCCCAGTGCTTTTACCATTCTCCGTGGTGTAGTGTACTTCTGGTTTGCCCTAAAATTACTACAGCATTTGGGTCCAAAATAGATTCATTATTTCTTCTTCCTCTATAGTCTCACAAAAAAAAAAAAAAAAAAAAAAAAAAAGAAAAATAAACCCAGGTGCATTATTATTGATAGTCTAATAGAGGCAAATATTCACAGAGATAATAAGAATAAGAAAGTCAAATTTTACAGAGATTGGGAAAAAAACAATGAATATGTTAGTGGTCCAATACGCAATAAAACCTCTCTCCCAGAAGAAACTAAGTAAAGAGCCACATTATTAGTTGGACAAGCTTAGTAATGTCATGAGTCTCTTCAGAAGCAATGATGGTCATTTTGTTTTTCTCTGGTTGCTTAAATACAGGACAGTGTGTTACATGATTTCTGTAATGCAGGAAAGCTTGAGGCCTCTGACAGCTGGAGTTTAGAGAGTGCATTGCTGACATCTGGTGGAAATATTTATAGTTTAAACCCTGTAAAACTTTAAATAATGTTTATGAAGCAGCAGAATTTTCCCTTCATATGAGGGTGTTTGGAGACTCTTGAAGACTAGAACTGTAGAAATGTGAAAGAAGGGCATATATAATTTTTGAAATCTAGAAAATGTGAGCATTTGCTCTTTGTTGGTCTGGGATTCTGGGCATGCATTTTCACTGTTTATCCAAAAGTGTTGGAACTATCCCAAAACAATATATGCAGGAAGTCTTAAACAACTTGAATACTCTTATAGGTGCATTTAAAATGGTTATGGACCTTTGCAAATAATATAAATAATATAAATTAATAAATAATATAAACAAGCATTTATATTAAAGAAATCTTCCTTAAAATTAACTTGTATGAATGAATAACGTATTCTGAAAATAGCCACATTATAAAAAAAGAGGCAGAAGAAGCAGCATTATTTGTATTCCTATTTAATGCTGATTAACTTTGAAGAAGGGTGACGTTTCTTTATATTTTTAGTGACTGGTATCCCATCACCATGCAAATACCAATGAATTATAAATTATATTCTTTCCTCATGCCAAAACTTCAAAAATAACATCTGTATTTTCCCAGACACTCATGTTTCTTGATGACAAGTTAAAAGTCAAAGAACTGTTCCAAAACTGTGGAGGAAGGAGCTATTTTTTCAGAATCCTTCTACATAAATGAAAATTCAGAGAAAAATGCTCAATGGAAAATCACTATTTAAAATGGTTATTTCATGTTTTTTAAATTGTGGAGTTATCAGAAAAATAAATACAGAATTTCCAGGTATCTCTGATAAGACAGTTTTAAAAATGTTAAAATTCTATGTGGTGCTGAATCTTAGAAAATATGAAAGTTTTTATTTGTAAACCAGCAGCTATTTGCCACTGATGTCCTCATGTTATGTATTCTGTCTCAGACACAGGTCTTTTAAAGTGCTGTGTGCATTGTCATGTGAGTTTGTGTGTGTGTGTGTGTGTGTGTGTGTGTGTGTGTGTGTGTGGCTCCTCCCCAGTCTGATTTGTTTTGTAAAAATTTGCAATTTCTTTAGGCAGCATCTGGGTATAACCTTATATCCCACACCCAGGTAGTTCCCATCCCTGGCTGTTTATAGAAGTATTTATTGTTAACTTGTTGTCTGCCAGACTTGTGAGGTAGTTGGAGTAGTGCTGAAATTACAGAAGTCGTGAAATATTTTAGAAACTGGATTTTTGCTGTCATTTAATAGCAAAGGAAAACAATGCAAACAGCACAGGAACACAAGAGGTCTCTTCAGTGAGGTTACTGTGTTTCACAGTGCTGATAATGACGTGGGTTACCAGGGAGCCTTACACACAACAGGGCAGGATGCTGGTGGAGAACAAAACCAGAGGCTTCTGCCAGGACTCAGGCAGCAGCAGGTGGATCTACCCGAATTCTCTGTCTGAAAGTCCCTGGCAAGCCAGGAGCCAGCTCTGAGTGCTGGTGAATCTCTCCCCAGCAGAAGGAAAGTCTGCTATGTGTTATTACTTTTCAGATTAAATGAAAACACAGAAAAATGGATGAGCTGAATTTCATGTTGCAAAAAAACATCCTGAAATGAATTTTTCTCTCGTGCAGCCCTTCTGGAGCCAATTGACTTTTGCTAGGAGAGGGTCTGGCTAAATGACTTTGGAAGGAAGCTTAAACATTCTTCTTTTATTATCCTACCCTGTACCATTACAGAGTCCTTTTGCTTGGCTAGCATAAAACCAATTCTAATGCTAAAATAATTAGAAGGCTAGTTGCATTTGCTGCTTCAATATGAATAGCTCATGACATATGTCTCTGTGGAAACCTTTTGTACATTTTAAGTTTTGTCTGTCAGCCATATTTTTCTCCAGTTCTTTGTGCTATTTTTAATATAATTTTAACCTTTTTATATACACTCAGTCTGTGCCCCTGCCAGAATGGTATATTACAGGTTACATAGTTAGCAATACCTAGAGCTGAGGTTGCCAAGAGCCTTCTGCAGAATAATACTATTTCAAATTTCTTATGGCTTTTTGCTTTAATAGTATGAGCATAAAATATCTCATGTTTCCTTCAAAATAGATCTTCATTTTGACTAGCTTAGACAATAGCTGAGATTTTGTTTTGGGTTGTTGGTTGCAGATTTTTGTTGTGTTTTGCTTGCTTGTTTGTTTTGTTTGAGGTTTTTGTTTGTTTTTTTAATAGCATAATGGAATGGTCTGGGTTGGGACAGACCTTAAAGGTCACCTACTTCCAAGCCACCTGCCACAGCCAGGATACCTTCCACCAGACCTGGCTGATCAGAGCCCCATCCAACCTGACCTAGAACACTTCCAGGGACAGGGCATCCACAGCTTGTCTGGGCAACCTGTGCCGGGGTCTCACCACTCTCATCATTCTCTCCCCTGCTCTTTTTTTTTCTGTCATTCCCCTGACAAACTATAACCTGATAAGAAGAAATGTCAAAACCAAGAAATTATATATTACGTGTGTGTATTTATTTATTTATTTATTTATTTACTTATTTATTTATTTTCACACTGCCCCATAATGTTCAACTGGTTTGTTGAGAAAGATTCCTTTCTGTCGCAATCATGTAGTGCTTTGATCTCTACTCTCCTGCTGAAGATCACATCATCTCATCATGGTGCCATTGTCAATGACAGCTGTGGGTCACAATCCCAGAACATGGTGCTATTGCTTCCTATTTTTGCACTGCCGTATGATTATTGGAAAATATGAAAACATCACAGCTGCCTCTTCTGATTCATAGTCTGATTCTCCTGTTTAGAGAGATTCCAGCACCATATAGGAAGCACATGAATCATAGCAATGCCAATGAGAAAACTACTTAAGTTTATCACCTACTTTTCACAGTTTACAAAACTAAGTTTAAAAAAAATAAAACTTTGGTGATGAAAGAAGAAGTTGTGAAAATATTTTTTTTATGTATAGACCACAAGTAATGGAAAGTACTGGCAATATTCTCTTTGAATGTAAAGACAACAAGCTAAAAATCAAGACTCAAACCATTCCATGATACATTTGAAGCTCTTGTAAAATGAAATTAAATTTCATTAGTATAATATTTTAAAAGTCAGTGTGCCCATTCAGTTCAGCAGAGTTAATGAATAGGAACTAGATAGCATAATATGAAAGATATATGTAGTCTTGAGGTAGAAGTGAAAAGGATAAGTTTATTTGTACAGCTCCTTTTAATTTAAAAAGCTCTATGTTGTGCCAATCATTAAATCAGTGCTATCACAGCACTAACCATTAAAACGCTTGTAATTGAGAAACATCAAACGAGATTATCTAAAGCCAAGCAACTTTTGTAGGCAAAAGTCTTACTCTAGTTGCAGTGACAAGTTAAATAACACTCAGATCAGAGACAAATAGAAAACATAAGCTTTCCAGGCTGTTAGAAAAATGAGGTCCTAAGTATGACAATGAGCAGCATTAGGAAACATTATAGGTGGCACTGTTGGAACAGCTGGGGAAACTGAAGGAAGCAGATGATGGAAATATCAAGGTTATCAGAAATGAAGATGAGGATTTGACATAATGAATGATGCAGAGAGAAAAGCTAAACTGCAGAGCAACAGAAATTGTTAAATGAGAGAAATAAGGGCTGAAAGATGTGAGACAAGTCAAGCAAGATCTGGAGACAGGTTAGAAAACAAAACAGAAAAAATGAACTCAAGAGGGAAAGGGGAAAAACAAGTTTTATTAAATGTGAACAAAAGAAAACTCATTTCAACAGAAGTAGGAAACTGCTAGAGCAAGGGCAGCTGCAGTGCCATTCCCAGAAGCAACATGTACCATTCCTGCTGGGAATACTAGCCAGAAAAGACACATGTCCTACAAACACATAAAGCTCTTAAAATTCATCAAGTGTCTGATGAGAATTCAAGACTTTTGTTCCATATTGTCTCAGAAGGGACATTAAACACCCTCCTACTTTCACATCATACTCACTTTCTGGCAGCTGTCAAAGCAGAGCTTGCTGTTTACTTGAGCTGTTTGAGAAAGAATCGGAGTCTTGGACAGCAGTTTCTTCTGTTAATATAAAATCTACAGAGGTACCTGAGATATTAATAGGGGATATTTGCTTACAAATACCACCTGAAAAGCAATTTTAGATTCCTTTAGATTAGAAAAGCAGGTGCACTTTTGGTGCCTAAAAATTATTTAGGTCAAAGGAAAGAAAGGTCAAAGTCTGTCTCACCTTTGGCATTCTTCAAAAGGTGGATGCTTTGCAGAGCATAAGAAAAATAAAAGAGAGAACATCAGGTCCTGCTTAGTCTGAATATGTTGATTTTTCCTGTACCCTTGAAATTTCATGATCTTCAAGGAGAAGCAGAAGGAGAAATGTATAGGTTCAGAATGAGTTGACTAATAGGTACATTTGTTCTAATATACTTTCCGGTGATTTTCTGGATATTTAGAAATTGTATAGATTCTTCATCAATAGAACTCTTTAAACTGACTTTTTTCAGTACTCTAGGTCAATTGCACTTACTAGGATAGAAACTGGAATTTATTGTGCAAAATATTACAGTGTTGTCTGCAGATGGTCCTAAGTATTGCCACTTATAGTACCCACATCTAGTCCTGGAGCTTAAATATTTCCTTACAGCCCAACAGTGATAACTGCATAGCAGTTTAAGACCAAATGCAAAGCCAGCATAGAAAAATCTAAGCCACAGTATTGTCCTCAGAGCAGTCATGCTGACAAAATCTTCTGTGACCATTTTATTTTTACTTTTTGATTTTCAAGCTTTTGTTGTCTACAGGCATCATTTCTCTCTCCAGATCATTGTAAAGCAGTTCATGTGACACTATGCAATCTACTGCAACATCACATTACTGTTGCATCTAGTATTTCACAAGAATGTTTTATAAATTACTACAGGTTTCTGATCCTGTATGGGAACTTTTAGCCGGGGAATTATATTTGAAACATGAATGTGAAATTCCACAAACAGAAGAGTGTTTATTTCTTCAGAACCTGGAACAATCTGGTAGATCAAAGCTGGTGTCTGCTTCCTCTTTCTGAAGAAGGCATCTCTATTAATTCATAAGATCCAGCTCATATAAAGTAATCCTCACTCAGATCTGAGCTGCATTGGTAGCGATAATATTTCTGCTGGAAGGAAAAAGGAAAGAAATCAAAATTACATAGATAATTCTTAAGATCATGTTTGTAAAAATCATTCTATTCTTTCAATAAGAGAACTTCAGGACATACCAGTCCTGTCTTTCTCACAAGCATGATAACATTTTAGGCAAAGAGTTGTTTTTTTCTGATTGATTAATTACTTTTTATGTCCCTTAACTAGATGATGAGCACTCTTTACCCAACATATTAGGGATGCCTACTATTGATATTGCAGCAGCAGGGTATACATGCAAAATAGAATTTCTTTCCTCTCATGTCAACCTTATGTCTTGATACATATTTTAGACATTTTGAATCTCAAACTATTTTTTTCCACTTTCAAGGAATATATGATCTTGTAAATGTGGAACAGTTCAAAATGTATAACAAAAACTCTCAGAATTAAAACTATGAATGAAAAATCTGGTAAGCTTTGTCTTTTTATTTTGTTGAGATTCCATCTCAGGAAGTGATCTTTATTTCTGTGAAGTTAATATGTTATTCATGAAATGAAATGGTTTATAGAAATGTGTCTAGTTTTCATGAAAAATCCTTTAGCTTATCCATTGTTCATAACTCGTACATCTTTCAGAATTTCAGAATTTTCTATTTGTTGCTCATGGCTTCTCAGAGAGAGTTAAGCATAGTTTCACTCTTAGCATGATGTACTATGTCAAATTCTACATTCTTGCATTCAAGGAAAAGTAAATCTCAAACAACTGAACAAGCTGAAATTTAAACATATTGAGGCTCTCTGGAAAATACAACTATATTATTCAGACAGAACACAAAGCATTACTGCAATGTTTTCCCCTGAGTTTACTCTGAAGATTCAGATTTTTTTTTTTTTATGAAGGAAAAATACTATTTTTAAGAAATTCTTCTCATTTCAAGGTAGATAACCATTTGCCTAAGCTGAATTGAGAAGTTTCCATTTTGCATTGTGGAATAACATTGGATTAATTGAAGGTAAATTTCCTGGCACATATCCAATAATAAATGAATTTTTCAATATAGTAAAATGCTTATGGCGTGTAAAATGCTTTTTATTTCTAAATATCTCCCTCAAGGAACTGAAATTCTATTTGCACCAAATTTCTGCTAAACCCACAGGTAAAGTGGTTATCTCCTTCTCCATGTGGTGTCTGTCCAACATCAAAGGTGAGGAGTCTGGATCCCATTGTTGAGGTAAGCCTTGCTATAATATATCAGAGAGCCTGATACTCTTCCTGCAGCAACAGCATTTGGATCTTCTCAAGGGCACTGCCTCATTGCTCAATGAAAAGACTGGCTTACTTGAAAGTGGAAACTCAGGCTTGCTCTGCTTTTCTGACAGGCAAACAGGGAAGTTGAAATTTTCCTCCCACTTCCTACTCACTATCCGTGAGTGCTGGGATGAACAAAAAAAACCACAGGCTAACTTGTAAATTAAGCAATGCTCAGGTGTGGACATGGGATCACTGTACTCCTAAATTGGTGTACCAACCCATTAGAGCATCTTAAACTGCAGCCCAACATGATTCTGGCCGGAAATAATCAGCAGGATAGGATAATCACTTAGTTGAGGAATTTGCATGGACACAGAAGTGCCCCACGAAGAGTTTGGATGTGTCCAACAGATTCTGAAGGCAGAGAGAGCTTGGCAAAAATTGATAATATCAGATTGTGCCTGTTGGGTCTGAGACACAAAGACCAGATCACAGCAGTCTCTACAAACATAAAATAAATACCATAAAAAATACCAGTGACCAAACAGTAAGTCAGGCTCAGGTCAAAAATACAGAAAAAGTAGTAGGGCCAAATATCCTTCATCCGTAGTCTTCCTCTTAACCATCTAACCACTGGTTTTGATGTTGATAAGCATCAAAGAACTCTGAAATGAGTTATTGTTCATGGACAATGACAGTGAACCTGAGGTACCATGAAGTAATGAGTTAAAATGAAATGAAAATTCATCTCATAAACACTAACATTAATTTCCAAAGGGCAAACTTTGAAAAACAGTGGAAACTAGACAGTTAATTCTGCTGGACTTGAATTTGATACTTGAATGTAAAAGAAGCCTTGAAGTCAAGGGTGCAAAACTTATCACAAGTCTCTGTCTCAGAGACAAAAAAAAAGAAAAGGAAACTTGCAGGAAGTGATTTCAGATCTGACCAGATTAAAAAAAAAAAAAAAGAATATTAGAAATAAGCAGAGTGCCTACACTGATTAGGGGAAGAAAGACTGATCAACAAAGAAAACTGCCTTAGAGGCCAAAAAATGTGTAGATAAAGTGAGAATAACAGAGTCAGGCTGAGTTGGACCTTGCAAAGAATATTAAAGCCCATAGCAGAAGATTCTTCAGCCATGGGAATAAAAAGAACAAGGGTGGTAAAATAAGTAGGGACATAATGTAGTGATGATGGAGTAGAAAAGAATAAATCAAGTCTAGGCTGAAAACTGAATTATGCTTTTGCTCAGATTTCGAGGAAAGAAGCAAATGGGAAAAAAACGAGGACACATTTTTTAATGCGTAGGAATGAAAAACAGCAGAATCAAGGTAGAAACACAATTTGAGATGTTTAATGTACTCCAGGAGGTAAAAAGTGGAAAATAAGTACAATCCCAAGAGGAAACTGGCAAACAAAATTTCAAGTGCAGCAGCAGCTATTTTTAGTAAACATATAAAACCTGCTTGGTGCCTAGTATTTGGAGACACATCACACACACAGTAAAGAAGTTGGAATAAAAAAAAGGTCTGAACTAGAGATCACCTAGATTGTAGTCCAGCAATCTGATGTCTTTTTAAAAAGATTGGAATAAAAGAATTATTAAAGACATGGAGGTCAGTTACTAAAAAATTTGTCTAATGCAGATAATGATAAACTATATATCCATTTTCCTTAAAAAAAAAAAAATAATAATTTCCAGATGGAGGAAATGAGGCAAATATAAACTTTCTGGACATTGATGAAAACTTTTAATGTGGTGGCCACTGAGAGATTCCCAGCAAGGCCAGAGAAGATGGATTCAGTAATATCACTGCAAAGCTGATTAGGGTTTGGCCAGAAAGGCCATTAGAGCCACTGGCATGAGGGGAAATCCAGACTGGGAGGAAATTAATTTGTTGTTTTGGTATTGTACAAAAGATCTTTCCTGAAGCCTGTAAGAGGTACAGAATTAGAAGGTGGTGAATGTGGAGGAACTTGGTGATATTGAATATTGTGGGATTGGGAGGGACTTCAACAAGATAAAAATTGCATTCGGATGTGTCTGTTTACAGGGTGGAGATATGAAGACCTAATCAGCTGGAAATTGCTGATATGATGATGAATTTCACAATATAAATTCTTTGCAAGATTTCTATCAAAATTATGCAGAGATGAGTAAGGGATTATTGGTCTTTTACAAGGTTTACAAGAGGCTTTTTAGTCTTACGTGCAATTATGGTAATTCATGTTGAGGAAAGATGGGTGCAGAAAAGAACAGCAGGTATGGTCAGAGAACAGTGGGTTTCTTTAATTTGCCTCACCTGGCAAATGAAAATCAAGAAGCAATATGATTACATTCTATAAATACATCAGAGAGATAAATACCACAGAAAAAGAACAGTGATTTAAACAAAAGGATGATGCTGGCACAACAACAGAAAGCTATAAATTGGTCCCTGAATAGACTCAGTCTGGAAATCAGAAGATTCTTATCGGTTACAGGAGTTAGATCCTAGAACAGCTTTGCTACAGGAACAGTGGGAGCAGAGAACCAAACACTCTTGAACTGAAGTTCAAAGCTTTACTCCAGGTGCACTGACACACTATTTGTGTGTAAGACTGCCAATCTGGTGGCTGGCCCAGCAGCTTCTGCTGATGATATAACAGGTATATCATCCTGTTATATATGTGTATATTCACATACATATGCCACCTTCACATAAAAACACACACATTCATGAAACTCCAGGGCACTTTAGTACATTGCATCAAAACCCAGGGAAATTGTATGAATCAATGAGCTGATTATTGGGATCATGATAAGGCAATTTCTGTTTGTGAAAAGCTAAAAAGATTTATGTGCTTGAAATTCCTAGGCAGTGGCTACAAGCTGTGAATGCAGGAAATACTTTGGGGCTCTTGTTAGTCCCTAAACAATAAAAAAGGAAATGCTGATGGGAAATGCTGGGTTAAAATTTCATGCTGCCTTTAAGCAATAAGAAAGGACAAATCTACTTATTTGACACAAAGTAGGCCAAAGGACTTGAATTCTGTGTATTTCTATTATAACCAGGTATTGACACTTTAAGAAATGAATACCTAAATAGCAGAAGCAATAGGAAAATTTAGAATAAAGGCCAAAGTCTATTTAATTACATAATAGAATGGTTTGGGTTGGAAGGGACCTTAAAGATCACCTACTTCCAACGGACCTGCCATGGCTAGGATACCTTCCAGCAGACCAGGCTGATCAGAGCCCCATCCCATCTGGCCTTGAACACTTGCAGGGACGGGGCATCCAGAATGTCTCTTGGAAACCTGTTTCAGTGGTTTACCTGCTTCCTTGTAAAAAAGTTCTTCCTTATATCTCATCTAAATTGTCCTTACTTCAATTTGAAACCATTAACGCTTTTCCTACTGCTACTGACCCAACTAAAAGGTTTGTGCTCATCATATAATCCCCCTTTAGTTACTAGAAGGCTGCTATAAGGACTCTCCAGGGCTTTTTCTTCTCCAGGCTGAGGAGTTACAGCTCTCTCAGTCTATCTTCACAGGAGAGATTTTCCAGCCCTCTGATCATCTTCATGGCCTCCTCTGGACTCACTCCAACAGGTCCACATCCTCCTTATGTTGAGTGCCCCAGAGCAGGACACAGAACTCCAGATGGGGTCTCACCAGAGCAGAGTAGAAGAGCAGAATCCTCTGCCTCCACCTATTTCCCACTCTGCTGTGGACGCAGCCCAGGACCCAGTTTTCTTTCTGGGTTGCAAATACGTGTTGCCAGGTTTTGTTGAACTTCACATCCATCGATTCCCTTAAGTCCTTCTACACAGGGCTACTCCCACATTCTTTGACCAGCCTGTACTTGTGCTTGTGCTTGCCATGAGCCACGTGCAGGACTTTGTATTTGGCCTTGTTGAACTTCACGAGGTTTGCACAGACTCACCTCTCAAGCCTGTCAAGGTCCATCTGGACGGTATCCTTTCTGTCCAATCTGTGGGCCACATCACACAGTCTGGTGTCACTGGAAAACTGGTTGAGAGTCCATTCATTCTTCCTGTCTGTGTTTCTGACAGAGGTGTTAAACATTTTTCCTGGTCTGAAGTTGAAAGTCATTTTGGATGAAACTGGGTGCAGCCATTCCATGCAATGCTTTCGTTGTTTGATCCTAATAATGTCATGCATAAAGCAGCAATTTTAAGGGTTGTGTGACCCTGTTAAATTCACTTCCAATGGTATCCCCTGCCAATGGAAATAACTAGCATGAAACAGCCCATAACCATCCTGCTGAACTCTCTTATTCTCCAGAACAGTGTGGTGGCATCCAAAGTCCCTCTTCAGAGGGCTTCCTGGCCCACTGTAACTTCCATACTTTCTTCGGAATTGTCTGGGAGTGTGCTCATTGACCTGGGTCAAAACCATGCCAAGGACTCTGCTAACAATTTAACAGTATATATGACTGACTGACTTCCAGTACCCCAGGAATGCTCTCTGGAACTGGTTAATTTACGAGTGCACATGTAATCAAGGAGTACTCTTGCCTCTTGTTTCTTTGATCCCCTAGTAAATCTGCCCCAGCAACAAGGACAATATGGAAGCCAAATCAGAAATACAGTATTAAAAATTTTTCCCAACTATTGCTTAAAAAGGTAAAATTTCTCTACGGTGCAGAAATAAGAACATCATCTGGATCCAGCATGTTGAGGATATGCATCATATTTGAAACTTCAAGGGGCCTCTCTACAGATGTCTGACCAAAAGGGGTCAAAGCCATTCAAAGCCTATAGCTCATGGATTAGGGCCTTTGACTGATGAGAATATCCACAGCACATGTTAGAGCTAGGATCCTTGCCTGCTTTCTCTGGCTTATGCTAGTATTTGGGGTGGGTCTAACTACAGGAATATTTGGTTTGCATATGTACTCATGGGCACCCAAGAAATAAAACAATGAAATGGGATTGACAAGACATTTTAATTTTCCATGAATGAAGGTAAAATACAACAACTAACATACCAGTTCCTGGTTTTGGACAAGTCACTGGAGACACAGGATTCTCACCTGTAAGTCTTTATCCTGCTGCGGATGCTCTTTACCTGTGTGTATCTCTCCTCTGCAGTAAAAAAAAAAAAATATTCTTGATCATTTCCACAATACTGCATCTTTAGGCACCATCAGAGACTGCTGCCTTTTGTTGTGAGCAATGTATCAGTGGTTTTAGTTTGCTGTCAAAAGGAAAATGATCATCATTGCATGTCTAAGGCTTTAGTTAAAGGGCAGTGTTAAGAACACAAAGCAAAAACCCATCTATGATGAGACAGTTTTTCCTTTGTCACACCCTAGATTTTTTCCTAAGGACTATCACTCAGTGTTAATTTCCACTATAGCTTAAAGACTTCTCCTTTGTCTCTGCCAATGCTTTTGTGGAAATTCTATGTGTGAGAGCTTTGTGGGCTCAGTAGGTGTTTTGGTGTTTATTGGAGTGCTGGGGAGGTTAAGAGGTTCACTGCCCTAAGTGCTGACATTGCTGCCTTTCACACTTTAAAATAAGAAGCTAAGCCACATATCTTCTGAATTATATACTGGAAACAGCAGAAAAATCAGTGAGCACTGAACAGGCATGAAGTTCAAGTGGTTTCACTCTGTTTCATCACTGCATCTCAATCCAAGATCAAGGACAACAGGAAAAACCTTTAAATTGTCCTTAGAATTAATCCTAGATGGAGATACAGGAGAGTCAAGCACCTAGTGCCCTTGTCTGTCTCAAGATATCTGTCTGCATCTGCCTTGTTGATGACCAGGGCAAACAGTTTCATATTTTCATTTTATTTTCTGAAATTTATACATTATCACATATAAAATAAAGAAAACAGAGCTTTTGCAAAACAATTCAGGATCTGTACACACAAATGGCCCAAAGAATTAAAATATATTACTTACTTTGTCATTAGGTCTCTTTTGTCAATACAGATAACTTCTGACTGAGTTTCTGGGATTAACTCACTTGATTGTTTCTTTACTCTGTTAGGAGCTATTTTCCCTATTTTAGAAGAAATGTCTCTTTCTAAGCAAAAAGTAGATATTTTGTTCTACTTTAAAATACATTTCTTGTTGAATAAAAATAACATTTATGCACAAAGGAAAAAAGTCTCCTTCTCCTGCCTGATAAAAAATATGACATGAGAGTCCTGTTACAATTGTTTGAGAATTTAGGGAAGCTAGTGATTATTTTTCTGTACTCTCTCCAACTAAAATGTTGTGTTCTATACAAGTAGTCCTTTTCCCATTGGTGTGAATCCCAAGAGTGCATTAAATAATACACTTCTAGTTGTAAAACAGATGGAAAAGTGTTTAAAAAGGTGCCAGGTTTATTTATGGAAGCATGAAATTGAATTTAATAGGAGAATTTTGCCAGTATGAAATGTGAACTCTCAAAACAGGAAGTGGATTTTATTGCTTATTTATTTTATTACCGGATCAGCTGCCCAGAACTGTAGAATCCTTCCTCTCAGGAATTATTTACTTTCCAACTCTGAACCAGAACATCTTGACCATCAGTTGTTACATCTTCTGGCTGCCAGATTTTCAACTATAAACATATGTGGTGCTGTCTATCTCAGATGATCTTCTGCAGATTTATATAGAGAACGTTTTAGCTTTAGATTTATTTCTTGATTTAAAACAGTATGAACTGAACTGACTAAGCCAAGGGAAAGAGAATTTTCTTTAGCTCTCGATTACCATTAAATTAATAATATTCTATTTTTAGAGGGTTTATGTCATGTATTCATTATGCATAAAAGATAAAAGAGCTAAAAGCCAAATTAGGCAAATTATTTCTTCTCCTCTGCATGTCCAAACAATGACTAGTGAAAGAACAGGTGCTATTCAGCTTCCAAAAGGTGAGCAGCATTTGTGGAAATCGCACAGGGAAACAATGTCCCATGTTTTCAGGGTTCAGCCTAAGCCAGCATCCCTGGACAGAGTTGAGTAAGGCTGTTGACTGCTGGAGACTGTCTGTAAACCTGTACCTGGCTGTTGTCATCTTTTCCTGCACATCTGGCCAGTATGTAGAGGCATATGGGATGGTGAACAAGCCTCCAATTTCATTAAGGTTGTGATAACTTAGTGATCAAATTAAAAACAAAAAAATCTATGGAAATGTATTTTTCAGGTAATTAGTCTGCATTAATGAATATGATTTTACACCTTCCCAGAACTGGATGCTGCGGATGCCCGTATTTACTAGAAGACAGCTGCATCTTTGTGATATTGCTGCAAGAGGGATAAATGCCTGCAATGGCACCTTCTGTTCAGAGGAATCTGAGGCTCAGGCAATGTTCACTGTCACAAACAAGGCCATGTTAGTGCAAAGCTCAGAGCTCTGCTGCCTGAGCTCCTGGTGCCGTGCTCTGCTGGTGCCGCAGTGCCCTTGGGCGGTGCTGACAAGCGCCCATCGTGTGCCTGTGCAGGGTGCACTTGTGCTCAGCTCAGTGCTGGCACTCACAGACGCTCACAAATTTCCATTTTATGCAACAACACTAAATGTTTTCGGCATGAAACTCGTGCATGTGCAGTTTTGCATTGGAAACTGAAAAAAGCGACAGCCTGGATCTTGCTGCTCTCAGTTTGCCAATTATGGATAAAGATTGAAGGGGATGTGGAACAATATTATGGTCATGATCCAAATCCCACATAGGAAAAATGAGATTAAAATAGTCTTTGTTGCAGGCATTAAATCTCCTCAAAGTTCATGAGACTTTCTTGTACTCACCTGTGTTTTACTGTTGTCTCTAATGATTATTAAATCACTTGTATCTGCATCACACCTTGTTGTGACTTTCCCCAGGACAAAGGCTTTTCTCCAAGACATTCAGAGTGCCTGGGATCCAAGGGCATGGTTATTTTGAGGGCTGCTGACATGGTTTGGGGAAGCAACTCCTTAAAAATAAAAAATTTTAGTGAAATGCGTATTTTCATAAACAATTGGACCTAATCCTTTGTGCAAAGGAAAACAAAAGGAATCTGAACATGTAAAAGAAAACTCCTTATTTTAAGTTTTTGCTATAAATGATAGTACAGAACTCACAAGATTTGATATTGAGCATGTGAGCTGTTCATCAGCTTTATTAATATGTCACAAGCATAAATTCTGACATATATCAGAACCAATTCAACTTATTTTTGTACTTTTTATTTCTTGGAGACAGATTGTTTGAGTTCAGAAGGGCATACAGTATCTAGCAGATCTGGTAATTCATTCAAATATGGGAGTAAAGCTCTTTTAGTTGTGTCCAAAATTCCTCCAAGTTTTGTACAATGGGTTTGAAAGCTCTTATGTATTTAAAGAAAATCCTTTCAACTCGCTCTAGAGTCCTGCTTTATGTTTTGTATTGCTTTGAACTTATTACCTCTTTGCAATGTCTTGGAACATTAGTTTGGGAGCATTTAAAGCTAATGATTAAATGTATAGTGAAACAACACTTTGATGTTGCCAGAAGCAATTAATTTTCCCTATTTATACACAAAAGGTCATAAAAGACTGTGTTATGACAAACGAAATGATTCAGTGAATTCAAAGCAAGTTAACTGAATTCTAAAGGATTGTTACTACTTGGTGGAAAAAAGGTATCCATCAAGCCTTATCTTAAGTCAGAAAACTGTGATTAACTTATGGAGTTTTGAATGCTTTTAAAATTAGAAAAGAAATTATGAATTTGTCAGCTACAGAAAACCAGCCTGTAACGGGTTCATTCAGAATGAAACTTTCACTGAAAATAGCTTACAGAGTGTAGATAAATGAAGTTTATGAGCTTACAGAAGTCACTGAGAGAGACCACATTTGCACATAAGCAGCCTGACCATTGTATGTTCTGTGCACAGATGCCTGCTGAACTTTATTAACAAATGGAAAAATATACTATATATTTTTCCTCCTATATTTTTATAGGCAAAGCATCTCACACTTCATTGAACTCATGTGCTGGAGACAACAGACAAGATTAGAATGTAAATCACTCAGAGACAGGGACTGGAAGTCAGATTCTGCACCTTCTAGAGCTCTATCTGCCTATGAGTGGGCACACCATGCTGTAGAAGAGAGGATGGACCCCACACGTGCCCATGCACACACACACATACTCACACGTGCATACATGTATCCATGTATTCTCAAACTGGGGACATGATTAAGCATAAAGGAGTCCTACACCTTCAGCCATAAAAAAAAAAAAAAAAGTGAAAATGGAAAAAATGCAAAAGAATGAAATTACCATGTTACCATGGATCGAAGAACATCAACGGTTTATGTTTAACATAATCAATTTCTCACTCCACTGAACTACAGAAAGTTTCAATTTCAATCTAAATCTTCATCCTATTTGTCAGTTTAAGAAATATGTTTGTCATACTGTCTAGGAGATACACAAATTCTAAACATGAAGCCATGTTATTCCACGTTATTCCAACCATTCTAAGCATGGTAAAATTTCTAAACTGATAATGGTGGGGGAACTAGCTATCAGGAAGAGAAAAAAACCTGCTTTGCATCTGCCCAAGAATCATCCCCAAACTTTCTGATAAACTGAAGGCAATAATTTGGCTTTCCTCCTCCTTTCCCTTCCCCGAGACCCTTTATCACCTTTTATTCTCTTCAGAATAAAGCAATGAACTTCTGGTTTTTACAATGAGTTAAAACAATTTGATGAACAGAGCTTAGACTGTTCAACACATAGATTGTTTGCAGACCTCCAGAGCATTTAGAGGTTTTATTTTTATTTTAGAAGTTACACAGTCCTAGCAAGAACCTTTTCTTTGAATGCCAAGATCCAAGTGAAGAAAAACCCTGAAGGTTTTTGGGTTCAGTTCAGTTACACTTGAGACATACTTGGGAACGCAACACTTCTATATAGGGATGGCAGATGTATAGCTCCCACAGAAAGTCCATATCCTTCCCAAGAGAAGCTAGAAGCCGGGAAGATATGCCTGGTAATCTTAACTACCATCAGGCATCTAGGTTTGGGTAAGTAAGTTGCGCCTAAATTATACAGGCAGTCAAAATCTCAGTATTCTCCTTAACCTTTGTGAGAGCATACAGAGTCTTTGAGTGATGAGGAAGATGCAGAAGAAGATGCAGATGATTATCTGCAAAATTAGTACTAAAGAAAACAACCAGCTGCATAAACATCTAGATAGATGCCACAAAACACAATAACTTCTTTTCACATTTCAGTCTATACAATGGAATTTCTAGCTCATATAGCACCCATACTGTGTAGAAGAGTGATAAAGAAAGAACATGACTTAAAAGGATCTAAACAATCATAATGTAATGAACTGGTTCAAGTGAGGACAATAAATTGTTAATAAGAAATGCTGGGAGAAAAATCAGGCCTCTGCCCATAAATCTTGTCTCTAAAGTCCAGTTGGATATTAAACTCTATGTTGGATTTTTAACTGGAAATAATGTCCCTAGACCATCTTGTAGACATGAAAGAGCACCACATTTTCAGTTAATGGACCTACTAGGCTTTTGTGTAGAAGGTGTTTTCTGTTTTAACAACTTCTGTCTCTTTGATCATAAAACAAAATATTACATTTTTTTCCTTACTCATAGAGAAATCTGAGTCACTAACTGTTAGATATGTTTGGTCTCCCAGAAGCTATTCCTTTTTTTTTCCCCTTTAGATGTCACAGCCAATAAGCAACAAATGGACTCTTTGGGGCTCTTACCTAAAATGAGGGTGAATCAGGCTCCAGTTTTACTCCATTGAATATTTGATTATTTATTCAAAATGGAACAGCTTCAAAAATATTTTCCTTAAAAATGTTCAAACAAATCATCTTGACATTTCCAATACTTTTTTTTTTTGGCTGAAACAATTGGTCAAATCTGGTACAAATTTGCAGATAGTTTCCATCAACACGAAAGTGCATTTTTGAGCTAACAAAGAATTCTTCCATAAAAATTGCCTGGCTCTAATCAGGGCTGAGGCAATTTTGCACATGCCAACCAGCAGAAAATTAGGCATTGGATAAGCAAGACTGGCGAGGATCTGGGTTCTACCTAAATCCCCTTGTGGCCTTCGTCCAAAGTGATTAGCCCCAGGTCAAACAGAAAGCCTGTAGTGAATCAAGCAAATTAAATCCAACCCTCCTGAGCTATCGGATAATGTGCTTGTCCCAAGACCTCCCTTCTCAGAGGCTGGAAGGGAGGAGGTTATTAAATATAAACATGAAGTAACATCCTGCTGTATGGAGGCCCAAGGCATTTTGTTCTGGAGAAGAGGCAGGGGGTTATACGTGCCTCACAGCTGGACCTGTTCCAAGGGAGCCCACAGCAAATGTCTCTGCCGATGCCAGGAGCTGTCAGTGTCCCTGAGCAGCGTTCTGCATCTTGGAAGGCCACTAAGGAGTGTCCTGCTAGACTAAAGGGCACTGAGCTGCAACACAAAACACTGCTTTAATGTGGACTTGGAATTGAAGGGACTTACTTCCTTGAAAACATTGTAGAACAGAGTAATCCTCAGATTTATTTTGATTAGAAATCTGGATACCTTCTTGGCAGTGTTTATTAGATCTTAATGCAGCTCAGTTGGAAAGCCAGATATTTTGCTTCTCCTCCTTTGAATCACTGACCATTATTTTCTCTGTTAATGAATCTGGACAATTTTAACTGTCAGATTCGAATGTAACTCTCTGAATAAATTGATTGAATTGAGGCTGAACCCACCTCTGTGTTCAAGCTAAGAATGAGCCTGAACAGAAGTCTCCAGAGTTTCCTAAAACTTCAGGGAGTTTATTAGTGGAAAACTGATTTTGAACCACTGAACCTGAAGTGACTGCATAGTTTTGGTTTCGTACTGATGTCAAGTCAAAAGAAGTTTAAACTCCCACTGCAGCTTCGATGTGACCCAAGGTGAATAAACTTACATCTGAGAATTTCAGGGACAGCTATCACTGTCCTCGGAGCTGATTGTTCACTTCATCTACCTCCTCCTCTCCACACGCCTTTTCTCTTTTGAAGCAGATTGGAGCACTAACAACTAAAAAATGTTTTTCCCTTCTAAGTCTAGTCTTAAATGAGTTGGTGCCTTAAGAAAAATAGAAACATACTTCTGTTGCACATAGAAATTTCCATTCCCATTAAAGCAGAAATTAATGCATATCTTATTTCTCAATAACTGCAAGCTTTTGAAAAGTATTGTCCCTATGTTCATCCATTTGTTAGATCTGCATGCATTTTCCCACCTGTCATTGTAGGAAATGGTCCCTACGCTTTGCAATACTGCATGTGAGTATGTAGGATGTCTTGGTGGTCTTTGGCCTTTCAACCACAGATTCTGAGGTATCAGTGACAGAGGGACATTCAACATTCAGACCACAATCCTAAAACAGGTGTACTTGTTGATAATCTCACTGTCTGTGCTAAAGTGATAAACCCACATGGAAAAACACCTTGTGGATGATTCTGGTAGAAACCTGGTTTACTAGGAGCTGAATTTGGGATTCTTGCAGATAGTGAGCAACCAGACTGCAAGACAACATAGTGGTCAAGGTGGTCATAGACACCTGTGAAAAAGCACACGAGGGCTTAATGAAGATATCAGAGGTGGAAAAAGTTTTTGATATTTGCATTTGGCTAGTGCTTCATTCTGCTTCAGGAAGCAGAATGAAGATTCATAACCAGCAAACAAAACTAGTTCAAGTGCAGTGGAACAATAATTGTTCAAACCCAGCTAGTACCAGATTTCTTTATTCTTTTTCCCCTCTCACTGATAGAAGGTGGAAATTCTGCTGAATCTGAGTTCAGCTGTTGACATTTACCACCACATAAATCAGCCCCACTGTGTCCTGAAACAAGAAATAATTCTGCATACATTAAAGATATGGAGAATAGCCTACTCTAGGAATAAAGCTTTTTAAAAGGATTTAGTTAATTTTCTAAATAAAGGAAAACCTAGGTCCCTCAAGATACTGTATTAGGGTAAAACCTGAGCAGATCTTCCTGATGGCAAAGGAACTAGCAGTTAGGAAAAAAGTGACAACTTCAGGTCCCTGAATTGAAAGTTAATGAAAAAGGAGACAGAGCTCTCCAGCTCCTCAGGGAAGGCAGAAAAGATCCATAGTTCAAAATTTCTTACAAAATTTTTACTGGCTTGGTCATGACTTGCCTGAGTGTGCTGGTTTTGGCTGTGGTAATTTTCTTCACAGTGGCTGGTACAGGGTTGTGTTATGGAACAGAGGGTTGATAACACATAATTTTTTTGCTATTGCTGAGCAGGGCTTACACAGAGCCAAGGCCTTTTCCGTTTTTCATGCTGCCATGTTGGGGTCACATGGGAGGGTGGGATGTGACACGGCCACGACAGGTGCCCCAAACTGACCAAAGGGATAATCCAGACCACAGGGCATCATGCTCAGTATATAAAGTGGGGACAAGGAGGAGGAAGAGGGGACATTTGGAGGGATGAATTTTGTCTTCCTAAGTCACCATTATGTGTGATGGGGCCCTGCTGTCCTGAAGATGGCTGAGCACCTTCCTGAACTTGGAAAGCACTGAATTAGTTCTTTGGTTTTCTTTGCTTGACTGTGTGGCTTTTGCTTTTCCTAATAAACTGTCTTTACCTCAACCGATGAGTTAAACCATGACACTGAGCAAAACTTCTGCAATCAGAGTGATCATGGTGTTTACCATCAAATTAACTGAAGCTAGTCAAGTCCTGTTTTGTAATTGTTACCCTTAATTTGTTGATTTCGGAACACTATCGCAAAAATTGTTTCAGAGAGGCAGAAGTTTTCTTGGGCATCAGGGCATAGTTTCTTGCTAACATCATAACACAGCTTTTCTGGGTTATTCCAGCATTGCCTGTGGCAAGCATGGTGACAGGACTTTCAGGAAGAGCTGAGGACAGCTTCAAAGTATCTCTCTTTATCTTGTCTTTTGCACTTTACTTTTCCAATTAGAATATTAATTTTCTGGCATATTGAGTAGATTAAGAAATTAAAATATAATTTTTGCTGGCTACCATGACAGATAATTTCTGTCACATTTACAACAACAGTTAATGTGTTGGCATGGTTACCCTTTTGCTACATTGTTAACCATAAACAGTTTTTGCAAACTAACCAAGTAATCTAGTTGAAGAAAAATATCCTTCCCTCCCCTTAGCTCCCTCCATCCCCTTCAAACCCATGAGCTTCCACACAACATCTTTCTGCGACAGTTTTACATTTTGAAATGCCTGAAGCAAACTTTATTCTTATCTAGCAAATTTCTTAGTTCCTGAATTTTTCCTGCACAACTCAATAGATCAATACCACAGAACAGTGCTGGATTGAAATCCAAGTGCCTTTCTGCTTGGAGAGCAGCACTGACACTTTCACCAGGATTTTGTTTGAAATTAAGACACTTAGATTTAAAGATAGGATTAAGTTCACTTAATATATTAGTATATATTTTGCTATATATGTTATGGAATGCATATGTGTAAAACATATGTTTTTATCTTACTATAGATATATATTTCTCTAGTTTGAATACTTCTAGGAAGACATTCTTTACTGAGAGGGTGGTGAGGCACTGAAACAGGTTGCTGAGAGCACTTGGGAATGCCCCAACCCTTTCAGTGTTCAAGGCCAGGTTGGATGGGGCTTTGAGCAACCTGTCCAAGGCAGAGGGGTTGGAACTAGGTGATCCAAGCCAAAGTACTCCAGGGTTTTATGATTCTACTCTACAGTGTTGCAACTATTCTCTAGTAGAGCCTTTAATATTTTCCCTTGGCCATAGTGGGAAGGAAATGAGAAAATACAGGTCACACATTCCACTAGGACCTGGCAATATCTGTGTATGAAGAGGCTGGCAGCTTGTCTCTTGAAAAGAGGAATCAACTATTTAAGCAACTTCTAAAATCAATTCTGATTCCTACTGTCTATCTGGAAATAAATTACACTCTACAATAAGTACTTTAGGACAGTAATTGTTTTGCCATTAAATTGTTTTAATATTTTGCCTGGTTCTAAATATAATAATTTTAATAGGTACTGACTCTTTGTAGTTAAGGAAAGCTTCATCATTATACTGTTGTTTTAAATAAAGGCTCAGCAAATGTGGATGCAACCCACTATCTGACAAAGACCAACAG
The DNA here is from genome assembly GCF_015832195.1 of Motacilla alba alba. NCBI lineage: Eukaryota > Metazoa > Chordata > Aves > Passeriformes > Motacillidae > Motacilla > Motacilla alba. The sequence goes on from NC_052018.1 coordinate 11,484,256, forward strand.
CCTGATTAGGCAGCAATGTTAAATTTAAAACCAGGCAGAGATGTTTGACTTTATATGGGTTTTAGATGCGTCCGCATCTCTGGAGAGAAGGGCAAGAGGCCTGGGAAGGAAAGCAGTAAATCTTTAATTAAAGAACTGCTAACCATGCCTACTACATTTATAAATAACAAAACATTTATCAGAGCTTTTATCTTTTCTTGCAATCATCAGGCTGTACTAGATGTTGACAAAGTCAATGATTTATGCCTCAGATTTTTTTTCATTACCAAATACCAAAGATGTTAATATCAGTGAAATCTTCTGCAACCTAAATCTTGGGACTTTTGTTGCTCTGCCTAAGGAATATTGTGAGCATTTCTCACAAGTCATTTTGGATTATGTTGGCCCAAGAGAAAAGATCAAGGCTGCATAATGAAGTTGGATCCAAATGGAAATGTTGAGTGGTTTTCCTTAAAAGGATCAGTGGTTTAAAAAAAGATAAAAAGGAAAAAAAGAGGAATGTTTTAATTAATTTTAAAAATTAGGATACCAGTTGCCAAATACTAGATTTGTTCATTATATTATAATTAAATATTGGCAATACTTTTTTTTACGTCATGGCTGGTGGGAGATTCTGACATACATACATACATATATACGTACCCATACATGTATGTTAGATATAAAGCCACATACAGATCCTAAAATGGCTGTCATCACATTATGTGGGCTGCATGGATGCACAGTGTTCTACGATTCCGATATTCCCTTTATTATTATGTAGTGCATTTAATGTTCACCATTACAGTGAGTTTGCCAGTAGTTTGAATACTGAATACTTATGAAGAAAAATTATGGCATAGTAACTTGGCTGTTTTTCTGTGTGCAACCTTTTTCCCTTTATCAAAACAAAGTTCAGACAGGACATTTGCTATTCTGCACTTGTACTCTCTTGCCTTGACTATCCTGTCAAGAGCCAGCTCTTGGGCTCATTCAGGAAGTTTCAGTGTTTCTAATGCAACCACAGTGTGTAGTTGGCCAGATCCTTCAGGGAACGAGAGGGCAGGTAGTATCTGACATGTTTTCCAGATCCTTCAACAAGTTTGAAGTTCTTCAGACCCAAGAGCATCCAGTCTGTAAGTTAATCACCGATATGTCCTCAGCTGTTGGTGAAAACAAAAATCTGTTGTAAATTAAAGTACTTTTTTCAATAGCTTTACGTGACTTTGCCGCTATTCAGACTGTCTCTGATGTGAGTGTTCATGTTGAGCTTTAGAGTATACTTTTGTGTACGTTTGTAACTGATTGTTTCATTTGATTTTCATTATATCTGACAGGAAAATAAATGACTGTTTTATCAAAGCCTGTGAATTCAGCATTTTTTCCCCAATTTTAAAGTAGGCAATAACAAACCAGCTGAGATGTCAAACTAAACTTGCTTTATCCTGATACTTTTTTTTCCTTGAGAGGGTGGAGTGAGGTGAAGAGAACATGAGTTAGAGCTGATTTTTCTATTTTACACTATGTTAAACTCCCAGTAACCTCTAAGAAAGAAAAATGTGTATTTGCAATTGTACATTTAGAAATTACTGTCTTGGATATACATGAAAAATACAAATGAGCTGCAGAGAAACGAATACATATCTGGCCTTTCTTATTGTAGCTTTGACTATCTCAGAAAAAGACAAAGTAGTAAGAATAATGAACAATGGGAATGTGGAAGGAGAATTTTCTTGCTATGCTTTCTAATAATTTCTAACTTTTTGTGTGGTTTTATTTCTTCTTTTCCTTTTTGTGCCTTTCATATGGGACTGTTTTACTTTAAGCCCTGATGGCAACTAAGCACCACACAGGCAGTTTGCTCACTTCCACCCCACCCCAGTCGGATGAAGAATTAAAAGTGAAATTTGTGGCTTGAGATAAGAGCAGTTTAATAATTGCAAACAAAGTAAAATATAACAACAGCGACAACAGGTATTTTAAAGAAAAGATTGATTTGTTAATACAGTATGCTATGCTTTTTTGAGTGAATGTCCAATACAAAAATGAAATCAAATTAATATGATTTTCATCATTGTTTGGAAATATTATTGTCGCAGACATATACCCTGTCTTAATCCAAGCACTACGTAGAACAAAATCCTTGGAAAAATGATCCCACTGATCCTTGGAAAAATGTCCATCATGATAGGACAAAAAGCAAAATAAACACTCTTGAGATGAAGGATAATAGGTATCAGGGACAAGGAATATCTCTATACTCTGCTTTCCTATTTAACTCTGACATTGCTTGTCAGTGGAGGACAGATTAATGGAGATATCAGAAGGATTATCAGGAGATTTTAACTGAGATAGTGCACACATTATGAGATGTGAGAAGCCATGAATATGTTGGCGGGAATGAAGGCTGACCTCTCAGTAGCACTGCAAAAATTACAGGCATGAGAAAAACTTTTAAATTGTTTCTGCTCAAAATTAAAGAGATGTACGGTCCTTGAGAGAATAAATAGCATAATAAGAAGCAAAACAAGGGCTCTTCCTTCAACCAATATATTTGTGTACATCAGTCCTGGCTTCTTGGCCTCAGGCCCTAACTAAAGAATGGTTGAATAGTGTTTCTCTCCTACATGGGAGAGCTGGGAGAATAAGTGAGCACTAACACAGCACTGTGATGCCAGCACCAGTTCATGCTGACTTTACCAAATTAGGGGCATGGTGCCTCGTCATCGTTCACCCATGCAATTACATTTCAGAACCATTTTGTTGCAAGTCAACTAAACATTTTCCAGAACAATTCCTGGACATTGTGTGGGAGTTAAACCTGACTCAGACAGAATCCTGCAAAAGCAGTTTGGATGCAGCCACCCTCTTTGGACATCATGTTTAAGAGTATGGCTGTGCAGGATGGTGCCAGCTGGCCTCAGGGCTGGAGAACATTGACCTGGCAGAGGAAAGAGCTCTGCTCTAGTTTAATTCCTGTATGCAGCATTGGGGGGCCATGATCACTGCCTGCCTAACTTACCCTGGCACACTGAGCATTCAGGATAAAACACTGAGCTCAGTTTAAGGCAAATTGAAAAGTAAGGCAGAAAAATTAAGGTCATCTGGCTCCTTGTGCAACCCCTTGACATACCACCAAAATGCAGGTTAGAAGAACCACATACATGATTCACCTTAGCAAAGGAGCACTGCAGCCCTGAATACAACCCAATACAGCATTAAGCTGTCTGCTCAGTCTTCCACATTTTCTGTGATTACAGAATTATCAGCACTATTGTCCCATAATGGGTTTTATTTCTCCCTCTCCTTTGAATGAAGTATCAAAGACTGCACTATTAACATGAATAATAGGTGTCAAGCCTGAGGAGTAAGGAGGACTGACACACAACACAGAAGTACTCTGTATCTTCATCTCTATGCTACACTGGGACATAACTGCCTCTCAGATTGTTGCATAACATAATGCACGCGATACTTGAGAGGCTAAGGAAACAATGTCCCTTGAAAGACCTTTACTTTCCCAGACAGGTACCCTTGGGGTTGTCCCCCCTTGGTCTTCCTCTCCCCCCACTCTCTCTTTAGATCCAGAACAGTCCTTCTGGGCATCTTAATGTTCTGAATCAACAGGAATGATATCTTATTCCAAACAGGCTCATTTATAGGAGAACTGCTGATTGGGTTGACTTACTGGAGAATTACAGACTTCTGTTGATTTCTCCTTGACTTTCCAGAGAATGAAGGCTATGGGAATGACTTAAGCATGAGACCTCCAGAAAAGCATAATGACATTATCACTTATACTTGATGAAAACTGGTTCAGAATATTTGGGATTTGTCCACTCTTTTTCATCCTTTGTATCTCATGTCCCTAGGAAGAGGCCTGCAAGGACTTCTCTGGAATATTTTAAGTTCTGATCATTCAATGGGACAGCTCAAAGACAGAATAGATGCTGAGCAACAGGAGTATGTCTAGGCAAGCATGTGCCTGAGCAAAAGGTTTAGAAAAACTCCCTATGATTACTTTTCTTTTGGACATACATTTTAGGGAATGGTGTGTTTATTGTTTAGAGGTTTTTTTATTCATGTCAATAGTGTGAACTATTCAGACAGACAGACATAAATCTTAAATTAGAGTCAGCATAAAGTGTTCGATCAGGCTGTAAAATCTGTGCTGGAGGTCTCAGTTCAATGGGCTTCTGTGATGGCCAGTGATGGACAGGATTTGTAATGGAAGAATTAGCTGAAGTCTCGGGCAGCCATCCCCTCAGTCCCTGTTGTATCCCTAAATTGAAACTCTGCTTAGTGCTGCTGGCAGATTCTGAAGTACCACTGTAAATCCAGGTCTTCCAGAGCTGTCCACTGGATTCTATTCCTTGCCCACAGCCTAGAGTAGCCAGGGAAGAACAGTGTTTGTCTTGGACAATTGCAACAGCCTTCATGGTTGCTGGGACAACATGCTGTCACTTAACAACCCATAGTTTTGCCTCTGATTGAATGATCTAAGAATAGTTTTTAGTTGCAAAATCTCTTCCTCCAACTTCTACGGCACACAGGCCTGAGGAGGATTCTCTGCTTCTCCTGACAGCTTGAGCCACATCCTTGGATCCTGGTTCTTATTCCAGGCCAGGCCTTTGGGCTTCCTTCAAGGCAGTGAATCTTTATAACCTTGGCTCATGAAAGGAATCTACAGGATAAATCCATGTATATGTGTTTCCTGAGAGCAGATTCCTGAAGAAGCAGAGAGGTACAGCATCTGGACCAAGCAGAGAGCTTGTTCAGCAGAGCCCAGCAGACTGCACCAGCTGCCTGGGTGTCAACAAGCTGCTAGATTACAAGAGACCAGTCCAGAAATGTGGCACTGAAAGATCTAGCCCCATTTTTGTATTTACTGTGTTTCCCCCACTGTTTTCCCCCCTTATGTTGGTCAATAACTACACAAGTTACTCTATGTACAAATGTGTGACCTGAGCTTATGAGTCTCGTCCTTACCAAGGGTGAAAAAGAGAACTGTTAGCTGGGACATTCAAAAGCAGAATACTCATGTGCTTCACTGGAACTGTTTCAAAAGTGTGTAGAAATGGAAGACAGACACCTTAGGAAGCAGAAGTTTAGGTTAAATCTCTCTCTGCATGAATTTTAAATAAATATTTGTCAGCTGGCACTCCTCCTTCTGAACATTTTTCATTTTGAATAAATGCTGAGGAAGAGGAGGAGACAGGCAGAAAAACAGGGGCTGACTGGTAGAGAACACACTTATCAAGGGTGTGGGAAACCAAGGGTGGAAGGCTCATAGATCTAGCTGAGTTAAAAAGATGTGAACAGCATTGGCAAGAGCAGCTGAACACTTAAAACCAGACCTCAGTGGGTTATGAGGGCCAGAAGACAGACTGGCAGCTGGGCAGCGTTTGAAAGAGGGTAAATCTTCAGACACCACTACAGCGTGCATTTCACAGATGAATTAGAAAAGGGCTGTGGGAGGCTGTAGCAGTAAGAAGAGTGTGAGCTGAAGGCATGAAAGTCTCTGTGAGAAATTTTCTTCACTAGCTGTTATTTTTATTGCATGTCTTGAATAAAGAGAATTGGGTGAAGAGTATGCTGGAAAAGGAATGAGCACTGAGCATGGGGAACAGCTGGAGTATTTCTGACATACACTTCTTTACTTGCCACCCTCTTTATGGGGCTGTAGGAATGTGGAGGGGAAAAAAGTTTACAGCTTTAATATTTCTTGCGAGCAAAATCCATACAGGATCCATATTGGAATGTGAGTGCAGAGAACAAAAGGATGTGTCTCTGTGCCAGTGTGTGATTAACTTGAGTGCAAGGTTTGTCTATACTATGATTTAAAGTTGCTGGACTCTTTTCCTTAAGTGTTCGTTACATACAGATGTGCATAAAGCCTTTCCACCCCAAACATTAAATACAACTTTTAGAGGAAAAATAACTTTGCATTTATTTAAATGGATTGGGGTTTTATTTTTAAAAGTAAATATTTATTTAATTTTGTTATTTAGTGTCATAGCCAAAATCAGCAGACTGTCTGTTACAAATAGTATTCCAGGTACAAACAGTTTTTCTTCTGGCATATAACCAAATATTTGGCAGAATGAAGACTTGTCCTGCCATGTTCAGTCGAGCAAAGGAGATAGAAACATTTCCTTGATATCAGTGGAGATGAGGGGAGCAGAAAAACATAGAGCATTTTGATCACAGACCTCTGTGGGATAATATGCAAATCATCTTCAAATCCATACTGCCCCTCAAGGATATTTACAGCTTGGTTCATGCTAAGACCATTTGCCTGAGTTTCATCAGAGAGAAGGTTTGCAGTTCAGTTAGAGACAGGAGAAAGGTGGGCATTGCTCTCAGCTGAGGATGCACGTGGGGGGAAAATTGAGGTTTGGCACAATATCTCACCTTTCTCCCTGTGTCTGATGTGGGATCCCCATATAAGAGGAAACCTGGTGCACTGTGAGGGTACCTCGTGAGGCACAGGGCTTGGGGGATACAAGCTCTACCCCAGAGCTCTGCAGATATGAAGACCTCATGGTTAAACAAAGCCTGCTGTGATGTGCATGGGAGCTACAAGAGATTTGGGTGAGGAATGTCTAAATGAAAGATTGAGCTGGCAGCAGAATAACAATTAGTATTGTTTCTTGAAAGAGAGTCCCTCACCAACTTTGCACGGTGGATCTTCAAGGGACAGGTATGCCACCTCCTGATCAAGATCACCAGAGCCAGCAAAATGAGTGAATACAAGAAATTCTACCACCACGAGAAAATGGCATGTTTGAGTCCTCATCACTGCCATCAGAAGGGGATGCTGATCTAAGGAAATGCAGTGATAAAAACTTAGGCTTGCCATAAGAATTTGGCTGCATTGAATAGTCAGCTCCTGCTTTGATGTGATAACTAGCTATAGAAACAATTCAAATTACTTCTATAAGGAAAGTTTGTGATCAGCTACAAAAATATATTCAGACTGTTAGAGATTTTTTTTTTCATTCACTGTTCTTGAGTATTTGTGCAGTCAAAGATCTATGAAAAACTAGAATCTGTCCAGAAGCCACACTTCATTTGTTCAAGAGAGAAATTTCGTTTAGGGATTAAATTGGTATAATTCTGAAGCACTGAAGCCAATAATAATTTTGCAGATGATTTGTATGGGAACATGACGAGGTCTTTCCCAAAGACATAGTGTACAATTTTGTGGTAGAATAATCATGGAAAAGACAAATCAAAAAGTTAAAATAGTAGTCTCCTTAAGTCAAGTAATTAACCCATAACTCTTTGAACAAATCATAGGGCAGATTGCAGAGAGATATTTTTTAAGAGCTAATAATTTAGGAAAGATTCTATAATTTGATTGGATAATATTTTGAACACCAAATATTTGATTGAAATTACTTATAGACAATTTTTTCCTTGCTCTATAACTGATACATCATCACACAATATAAATAATGATATTTAATATAAGTGTACAATCATAATATTTATTGGATAGCATACTTCCAATACCAGCACAGTATTTTAGAATGCAAATAATAGAATTTGATAAAATAATAGTAAAGCGGTTGTGATGGTTTTGTATCGTTATAACTACTTTTATTCTCTAATACAATTAATTTTACTCTTTATTTGCTCTTGGGATAAAACATTTACAGTCAGAATTGAAGATTAATGTAGGATAATAACACAAAATGGGGGAAAAATATGGTATCAGTTTGTGTAATGGCATGTTACATGCAGCTGTTTTGAATTATATTACCTTTTTATTGATGTGTCCAGAACTTTTTTTACAGCTTAAGCATATGGGGGCTTTTAAACCTACCAAGTATAGCAAATTGCAGATGAATTGGTCCATGAGGATGGTTTAAAGAAAAGTCTCTTAAGGTATATTGTTGAAATTATAACATGAAAAAAGCAGGGGTACCGGAGGAAACTTTGACCTACTGGAATTCCGTTTAAACTACTGTAACAGTAGTCATATTGTGCAGTCAGTCTGTTGCAGCATTTGCTTCTTGATGAGACTTTTACTTAGACTACTTAGGCAATTCTAAGAAATAAGTGCATTAATATCTATTTAATGTTTCAAACAATAATTCCAGCCTCATCTTCCATGCTAAAAAATTATGAATTTTTAACTTGGATTAACTAAAATATACATACAAACCTGCAGTAAAAGTGGGTATTAAAGGCAGGGTAGTGACTGAAAGGTAAATAAAAATGGTCTGGTAAACTTTTCCATAACGTTTAGTAGTAAATCAGGTGTGTTTTACCTTGGATGTGTCAAAATGGTGGGCTGCCATTAGTTGCATTGAGATGTGGCTGTATTCTTGCACTAATAAAAGCAAATCCTTGCATAAGGCATTCTGACTTGCCTTCCAAACTGGAAGCTTGCCCACTAAAATGCTGTAGTTATAGTTATAGAACCATATAATTTACCTTAATTGGTTTTCCTTTCTGGATTTTACTGGCTGCTGCTGTTTTCCTGAAGTTTCATTTTCTATGAAATTATGGTTCTATAATGTACTATATAAATAAGATGCACAGTATCAGTAGAAGAAACGCAAAGTTCCAGACATTTATTTTCAACATAAGTCAAAACTGATTTGTAGAGGGTCACAGATAATCTTTTACTTTACTACCAGTCCCACTTCAGGAAGTCCTGTAGATGCCTTGATATTTATGTCATCACTATATTGGTTATTGATGCTACAGGATTAGGAATTTCTTAGGGTTCGCTTCCCTTATGCACAAGCGTAATACATTTAGAACATGAGTAAAGGTGACACCTAAATTAATAAGACATGAAGCATTTTAATTTCACATTTTTACATTTTAAAGATAAATATATGCCTCTTATTTTACAGATGTAGAAGTCTACATTTCACGGGTCATTTTTACATTTTTAAAAATAAAGAATAATGCAATATTTGTTTCTCAACCAGTTTGCATTACTCTGATGCAACAAGCCTCAGTAAAAACTATTTTGAACTTCTCTGAGATGTTGTACAGCCAAGTGATGTATGATCTAAACAGGCCAACAAATACAGGGCCATCCTCTTGCTACCAGAGATATGATAAGCACTGCTTTAATGGTTGTTGCATGACTATCATGTTCCATTTGGAAGTCTTTCCAATTGCTACCCGATTTCCAAATAAACAATAGAAGGAAGAAAGAGACAAAAATTCTGTCTGAAAGTTTTAACAGAGACCATGGTAAAAATGACCTGTGGTCAGAGAATGAGCATCAATCTGAAGTTTCTTTTAGCTCTGAACAAATTATCCCTGTTTGAAAATACAAGTAGTGATCTGTAGCACTGTGGGAAATACAGAACCATACTCGCTCGATTTGGGTTCAAAGGAACCTTAATGTACAGAAATTGAATGTTTCTGTCCTGATGACCTTGATGGTCCAAAAGCTCTTGCATAAGACAAATTGGGAAAATAGTTTACACCAGTTATCCCATTTCAGCTTCAGGGAAAATCAATCACTGGGAAGGACAGGAAAACCAAAAGCATGAGGATTTATTGTGGCAGAACATAAGTCACGAAGGTATGATTCTTGTTATTCTATAAGTTATTTGCAAAATCAAGAATCAGAAGAAGTTGTTTTAAAGAGAATATATATATTGGGAAGTACCTCTATACATCTTTGGTTTTGAACAGTAGGAGTGTGATTTATATTTGTTATTCTGTGACTCCACTTCTGTACTGCAGCAATACCATTATTTTAGGTCAGTGAAAAACAACAGCGACCAAAGGGCATAACAAATCTAAAGATTGCATGAGCCTAACAGACTAATGCTCTGAGACATCCATTCTCTTCACCTGCTGAGATAGGCACTGTGTCGAAAGACATTTGATGGGCATCCTTAGATACTTAAAATATTTGTTGCTTTCCCTAAGCTCAATTTCTACCTAAATTATATCTGTGGATGGAGATGTAGCCATGTCTGGGTATTTTGATTTACAAGACTTGTCTGATATAGATGGGGTGAAACTCACTTTAAAAGTTCTTTTCTCTCTTTGTGGATTATACAAAAGGACTTAGATTTCTAATCCAGAATAGATAAGAATAAATGCTTTTAGATATTTAAAAGTCTGTAAGAAAAAGCTACTTCTGTTTTACTCTAGGTTTTCCCCCCAAGAATAGAAAACACAGTACAATTATAGGACAATATAAAATTGGCAGTATAATTTATCCAGGCTTTTATTAATCTAGGCTATCCCGTTATGTTCACTATGCAACCTCACTGAGAATTATATTATTATCAGATTTATCAAAAATATGCCTTTAAAACAAAAGAAAAAAACACAAAGGGTTTTACCTAATGGGCAAGTAGATCTTTCTTTGGAATGGAATGAATGCTTTAAAGGAAAAATCTTATTTCTACATTTATTAGCCATCACCTACCATATCTTCTGAGCGCTAAAATTCCAATCAGTGGAGGGTATGTTATAGGACACAGAGCCTTTCTCAATAAGACTCCTTGGGTCGTTAGTGTTCATATCATGACCATATTCACTGTAGGTAGAGTATCTCAAGAGTATCTCAATGATATCTTTGCCCCTCTTAGTTATACATGGAAGATAAGAATGACCTGGAAGGCAATGTAGACAGCTAAATTTATGAAGACCACTATCTGACTGTAAAACATCTGTCTGAGGACCCTGCCAAAACCCACTGTTGGCTGGCTGGCTGGCAATTACATACAAACATGCTGTACCTGTATGTCAAATACAAACCAGCTGCAAGATCACTGTGCTGATTCATCTGCCGAGCACACCACGAGCAATTCACTTGACTTATGATGAGACAGAGTTGAGCTGCGTGATGGAGAAACAAGAACAGTAAATCGGCTGCCAGTCAGCTATGCCTTTAACTGGATGAGCATCTTTGGATAACACAACCACATGTGCTGCTATCGAGCTATTACCAACCCACAGGACCTTCAAAAGGGTGAAGGAAATAAACTACTGAAATTGGGTGTTGTCTTTCACACAGTTAACTGATCAGAAATTAGCTTTTAAAAGGTTCAAGAAAAGGATGTGTTTGCAGCAATATTTGCAGACATCTGCACCATTTTAATGGTAACCATTGCATCTGTTTGTGTTGGCAAACCCAGACATGTCTTGGTCTGAGCTCTTCTGGATGGCAGTGTAAATCCTGCTGGGCTCTTCACCTCCATGGGATTAGAGGACCACAAATCATGGTCAGAGCAGAGGTCAAAGCCACAGTATTTCAGAAGTCTTAAACTGAGCACCTCAAAATCTCTGCTCCTGAACCATGTTCAAGTTATTCTATGTTAAAAGTTTGGGAAAATGCTTTTTCCAACTTTCTTGTGCTCAAATCAGTTTCGAACTAGAACCTGTGAATTAGGTAACCATATTCCACTAGAACTCAATACAGTAACCCTCAGCTCAAAAGAGCAATCAGGGTCTCCAGGCAAGCGTGAGAATGGAAACCATTAAAACCATACCTTTAATTGCTAAAAGTTGTGGAATAAATATGGAATATAATTATGTCTGCTCTAAAGGAAGCCATCTGTCCAGTTTCTCTTGTACTAAGCCACACTGATGGTGCTCAGAAACCAGTGTATATTGTATTTACATATCATGGAATCCTGGTTATCTTCAAAGGATTTGGGTTTATGCCCTGAAAGTTCTGATCTACAGAACCTTTGCTATTTCCTTTGGGATGCAACTCTTCTACTAAACAAAAAATGTTATCAGGAAGTTCTTTTCCTTTCACGCATCTTCCTCTTAAATTCACATTTTTTTTAAAATTAGCCTGGTTTTTTTTTTTGTTTTGGCTTGGTTGGGTTTCAGGTTCTTATTACTCTACTAAATAACTCTTATTTCATTAACTATGCTCATCCTTGGAGTGGACTCTTCATCTACTGCTTCCCTTAGCTATATATGTTAGCATTTTTAATATTTAAAAGGTTAACTTTTCTTTCCCACGCTCCCCTTAATTTTCACATTGTGCCTCTTTATACCACCAGGCTAAAGCCAGGGCTGAAGCAAGAATTGTTGAAATACCATGAGTATTTATGATGTCTGGAACTTTCTGAAATACTGTGAGAAAGCCCATTCTTGTGAGACTTCCAGCTCAGTCTTAAGATTCAGATAAGATCAGGATAACAATCCAAACTTTTTAGTGATATTTATCCA